>NC_071405.1:13383071-13687752 GCF_017976375.1 Cuculus canorus
TTGCTAGTTTACCATCAGATCAACTTTGCAGTTCCTCTTTCCACTTGTTTTAGCTGCCATTCAGCTCATCAAAACACTCAACTCTTCTTAACAACAGAGGCTGGAACTATATTTTTCTGTGTCCTCTATGATGTTGAAAAGAATGCTGGCCCTCAATGAATTAACATTAATTGCAGCTCAGCTACTAAAGTAATGGACAAAGCAACATTTTATTCATTGTTTTTAGGATTGATCTCAGCATCACAAATGCCCAGATCTGTCGTTGCAACTCTCTAGACAGATACTTGAAGCTGCTAATGCTAAAGAAAATTGGTTGGAGGCTGAACTGTGAGAAAATCCTTTCCTGGGGAGGGGTGCTTCAGAAACAACATCAAACACAAACAGTATCCTGAGAACAAGCTTTTTGGAAACTGTTCTCTTCATCTTGCAGGAGGTTGCAAGTGCCCAATACAGCCTAATGTTTTCTGATTAAGTCTACCTAGTAAATTCATAGGAAAAGTTTGCTACCCTCAGATAGGGAAGGTGGGGTCACTGAAACCCTCCCTGCAGCATTACATCATGCACTCAGACATGCATTATGCTCCCTGGGAGGGTGTTTAACCCCTCCAGGACCTGCAGGGTCTGTCCCCAGGAGAAAAAGTCATTTGCTCCCTTAAACCACTGGAAGGACTTTAAAGAATATGGTCTGGACTTCCTCCGTATGGAGAGAACTACAGTTTTGACAATGTCCCAGTTGGTGTAAAGAGCAAGCCATACAGTTTATGTAGGAGTCACACCTAAAGCAAATCCAAATGAAAATTTATAGAAATTTAGAGATCATAGACGTCTATTTTAGACCTGCAGAGGCATCTAAGTTTCTAGTTACCCTCCTTCTTCTAATCGTTGATGTTGGCACAAACCTCACAACTATTTGGAGCACTAAGAAGCAGGTAACACGAGTCTTGTCTTGTTGGGTTCTTTCAAACCTGCTCTCCAAAGAACACAGGGATGACCTGTACAAATAGGTGCAGAAACAAAGAGCACAGGGGAAGACTAAGTTTCCCTAGGTCATATGGCAGCTTGTGACAGTGCATACAGTAAAATCCATCCCAAAAGATAGCACCAGAACAGGCTAAGTTCTTTTAACGCCTAGTATAGTTAAGTTCATATTTTCAGGCAGATTTACACTGTTTTTTAAATTAGTTAATTTAATAGTATTTTGCATTCCATGTCATTCTTCATTCTGGTATCTCAAAATGGCAATAACCCCTACAGCAAGGGCTGAAATATACTTTTTCACAGCCAGGAGCACATAATTCTGAAAGTTGAAGCTGTATAGCTGAGAGTTTTGCCTACTAGCCCAAAGATTTCCACCCCCCCTCCTTAAGATTCAAAAATACTCTTAATATCTCTGAAACACCTATAAGGAGCTTTAAGCTGTGGTGTTCAACCAGTGGCCCTCTACTGATCAAGGAATTTTGGTTTCTAGTGAGGTTTAAATGTAAATAGCTTTCCATAGTACATACCCACTAATGATGAACGTACTTGCCTTAGTTCTCTGTAGCTCTTATCCTCTTAGGTGAGGAGAAAACCTCTGTGTGTGTTCCTGACCCATTTGCATGTCTCCTTGATCTGCTGAGTTGGTGTGGCAACTTGCTAGACAATGGTCAGCATTATGCAAGGCAACTTGCTTTAACACTGCAGTCCACAACAGAACTGGTGTTCTGACAGGCACTAACCCAAAGCAAAGGGACGGAAAGAATGGAAAACATTTGCCATAAAGAAAGATTGAATATAAGAAGTCTTCAGTTAATATAGCTTATCTGGTAGCCCTTCTTCAGTTCAAGGCAATACCCAGGTTGTTAAAAAAATAACAACTGCAAAAGCAGCAGCTGCATAAAAGAGTGAGGTTTAAAACTGTGACCAAACAAAAGATGATTTGTTAAGCATCTTGCCCAGTTGTCACGATTTTCTCAAAAAAGCAGAACTGCGATCCATTAATGAACATCTGAAGGGATGCATGTCATGATTGGTTTTATTTGCAGTTGACACAAGGCTCTTAAATGATGTATCTGGGGATCATTTATTAATCCATGCCGGGTTTGTTTTCATGCTGTGTCAGGGAATCTAAATGGAAAACGGGTGCTTTGCTTTACCTCTGCAATTCTTTGTTTGGATGTTTGTTTGTTTTCAAAGCTTGCTTGTCTGATTAATAAGGCCAGTGTCATGCAGAATAAAAGAGGCATGTGTTACTTTGGTCCTACAAGTTAAAAGTCCTCGTGGCTCAGTGATTATTTCTCTATTTTAGCAATCATTTTCTAATTTATGTTACTTCCATGTGATCTACAGGGGAAAGAAGTTGATTCCTATTTGAACAAGCTCAAAAGCCGTGCACAGTCTGATTGTTTGCTCTATTTAAGCATATAAACCTGGAATAATTCAAGTCTATATGTTTACACCAAAATAAATCAAGGAGACAATCTGATGAATGCATGGAATTTTTCTAGATAGTCAGACTCCCCAAGCAAAATCACAACTTCATTAAAATTAATTGAAACCCTCACTAATGAAATCAGTGGGCCCTGTACTTCACTGACAAGCTCAGACGCTGAGAAGCCATAGTTACCACTATAAATTAACAGAAATCAAATGCAGATACTCCATTTGTAGCTAATGGTGAAAAAAAAATGTTTGATTTCAGTATCATTTCAAATTGTAACACTCATGATTTTTAGACCTAAAAAAGGCTTTGTGTATCAGTACACCAGCAGTGGTGAATGGAAAGAATTGTGTCTGGCCAAGTAAGAAGTTTGGCTGCATAGAACAAGAGAAAGCAAATTGCTCCTAGAGTTCCTTCTTCTTCCAGACACAGCCATGAAGCAAAATTTGTGTGTGTAAAATTTAACCTAACAACTCAAACCATTTTCCACGTTGCTGGTATCTTCTGCAGTGCTTTAGCACTCAAAGAAAGATGAAACACTAATATGCATTTTTTTTGTGCTATAAATAAAGGGAAAAATATAATCTTTCCTGGCTTCCACAATTAAATACTGTATCTCCTGTAGTATATTACAATTATAGTAACAAAGTAATTGCCATCTGTTGTGAAATATCCTTTAAGGTGGGGGTTTTATTCTTTCTTTTAATTAGGCATCATATTTGCCTTAATAAAAAAAAACCATATTACCTATGAACTATAACTGTTGATTTCAGTATTAGGATAAAGACTAAACAATGATCATAAGATAAATTTTAGGAATAATTTACAGGACCATAAATGAATTGTCCGTTACAGAATAATAGTTCTTCACTAGCGCTACCAAAGATCAGTAGCTCATTTATGAAAGTTTTTTTAAAAAGAAAATTTACAAGGAAGTTGCATATAGGGCAGAGCTGTGAGTCAATATACTTAAGTCTCGAATCATATAAAACTTGAGGACTAAAAGTACCCCGTGAAAATAAAATATTTCTCTTCAATGAAAACTTATTTTCCACCTGAAAAATGGGGAAAAACTCAGTTTTCCCTCAAAAAAAATTGACCAAGTTCAGCCAGTAGTAGCAAACAAGATGCTCTTAACAGGTAGTTACCCACCAGCACTCTGAGCTGTGATCAGCCAGTGGGAAATGCCTAATATGCTGGTAAGTGATTGGATTTACAGGTGTATCCTCTCAGAGAAATGAAATGCCACATCTTCTTGATGCAACAAACACTTCAATGTTCTGACTAGTTGTTTGGGTTTTTTTAATTACAGCACTGTCTGCATGGTTTAGGCTATGTTGATATTTGCCCCATCAGCTTTTACTTCTCAGCCCTCTGCCTTGCTATAAGAGTGCATACCTGGCTGGTTGGTCTAAACCAACCCCATATCTGGTTTCTAACAGTAGCAAAGAGTGGGTGCCTTCAGGAGAATACAAGCACACCTCTAGCGTTCTCCTTTTTTTAACTCCCACAGTTTTCAAAGTAATTGCACTGCTTGTAGAATTTCATTGTTTGAGAGCAGATGACATGTTTCCCTCAGAACAGAAATTGAAAGCACTGGCACCATCTTCAGTGTGAAGCAAAACAGTCAAAGACACAACCATCTGCTAGAGACAAGACAATTCAAAAGAAATCACCAAGAAATGTAGAAAGAGCTGAAGCAGTTGCTGACCCAGGCTATAGAATAAAGATTTAGCTCCATAAAGGCTTCTGCTCTTGATTCTGTATGCTATTGAGATCCACCAAGGAGTATTGATGGGATTCGTAATAAGAAATGTTATTTTGGCCTAACTATGCAGTAAAGCACTGAGAATTTGCTGCTAAACTATTCATTTTATGAAATACAATGACCAGTGAAGAAAGTGCAGCTTATTTGTCTAAGGATCAGCAAGGTCTGCATCTCTGCTTTAATATAGTTTTTTTGTCAGCAAGCCAGCTGCCGAGGATAAAGCTAGGATCAGGTGTCTAGCAGAGCTGAATACTTCTTTCACAGACACAGCTACAATCAGGGATCATACCAGTAATACATCCCATTTCAAGTCCTGCTTTCCTAACTTGAGTCTACAGACTCCTCTGAAGAAGTGAAATACCAAAAAGCTGATGTAGGGAAAAAGACTCGATGTCTGGGAGGGTCTTTGCAGGCAAAGATGTGATTTGTACAACTTTTACCTTCATCTGCTAGAAATTATTCTTGCTGTGCTTCAACTCCTCTTGCTTTCATTACTTTTCTTTTTCACTGAGCTGGAGGGAACTACATAAAAGGGATGTGCTTCTGAATACGTCATCACACATACACAAGGGATCTTCATTGGCCCATTTGTCGCCAGTTATTTGGAAAGAAGGTAGGAAAGGGTGCCCGAGTGTGTGCGTCAGACACTGAATCTGAGAAACTTCATGTGTAAAGTGTTTTCTGGTGCCTGTTTTCAGCCTAAGAAAAGAAGATGGTTTTTTCCATCTCCCACATCCACACCCAGGTCTATCCTCCCCACTGAACTCATCTGCCTCTCAGTGCACTAATCCGCTTTACACTGACTGGGATATTTTCATTTTCAACACACAGGATATCAGCAAGAGATTCTTAGCTACCAAAACCTGATATAAGCCCTTAGAAAGGCATGACCCAGATTACACATTTGTAGAAATTATATCATAGTCCTGTCTCTCAATATAGCCTGTAACTCACTTGTCTTCAAAATATCCGCAACCTATTGTGCTTAATTTGAAAATGCTAGTCACTTGGGGCGGAGTTTATGCCTGACACAGACCAGATAAACTCCAGTCATTGCCTCACAATACTTTTTTTTTTTTTAATTTAATCTTTAAAAGGACAGGCTGCTGGTTAACTGAGAGTCCCCTGTTTGATTGACAGTATCTGTCAGAGGCAATGAACTCCACTTGAACATTGCCTTTATGTTCCTGTGTAAAGTTGTTCAACTGTGACCCTTCCATCTGTTCCAGCTAATCTGAAAGTCATTTAGGCCCGCTTCTCCATTCATCCTAAACACAGCGCATTCTCCTGTTAACACACATATGCAAAGTTGTCGGGCTGTCAGCTACGTAAGGGCTTTTTTTTTCCTCTTTTTTTTTTTTGGTTTGGAAGCTCTCATGACATCTGTGTATACATTTCCTTGTACCAATTATAAGTAAACAAAATGATCAGAAACTACTTCAAATCTTACAAATTACTTTTTATAAACATGCCAGTAAATCTCCCAGCACCACTTCAGAAAAGATTCAAAATGGCTCTATAAGGTGAGGTTATCAGGTAGCTGACTTCAGTGCTCCAATGTGCATGTGCAAACCTCCATATTTTAAAGACTGAGCCAAATGGTTGCCTTGAAGAAGGTGTAAACTCTTTACCGAAAATTGCTTTTTAAGATTTGGAAAAATTAGTATTCATAAACAGCTGTTCAAGCCAACCTCAAATACCTAAGATTATCATATTTTATTTGATAATTTATGAAAAAAATTTTTTCATAAATCTGAACACTTAACAATTTTATATTCTCAATTAATTTGCTCTATAAAATTCATCTTGCACAAGTCAGAAACTATTCCACTAATAATGTCAGCATAGTTAGTATTTATCTTAAGATTGCCTGCTAAACAATCTTGTCTTTGACATTGCCAACAAAGTTAGTTTTGTACTCAGGGGAATAAATGTTCATTATGGTTCTGCTCTGCTGCAAATCTATGTATTGCATCCAACAAAACTAAGAGAAGCCCAAGAAGACATTTCTGAGTTAACCAAGGAAATACAAGAAGTTTCCTATCTAAGCAACTTGTTATTGTGACACAAGACAAACAGCAATAATAATAACAACAACAATAATAATGAATAATTCATTATTCATTTCTGAAACATTTATACAAGACTTAGTCACTAAAAATTTTTTAAAAAGAATAACATAATGCCATTTATTGTAAATTACTTTTAGTATAAAGAGAGAACCACTAAAAATGTATCATGCAATGAAAACTAAATACTGATTCAAGGGGAAAAAAAAATCCTGTATTTTAATGGAATTTTCATGCATCTAAAGAGGACTAAAATTACATGCCGTGCACAAACACACTACTTCTCAAATATTTATTATATGGAATGTATCCATCTGGTAAATCTTGACTTCTTGATAAATGTCAGCACAAAATGAGTGACACGTGTAGCAAACCTTTGTCCTTGTGGGTGATATCTCTGACAGAAGTTATATAGAAGAATAGAAAAAAAAAAAAACCCACTACAGAAAAAAAGCCTCAAATCTCCCTAGCCTACTGTTCAGCTCTGTTCAGCTCTGTCATAGAGAAGTAAAGAAACTAGACTTCCTATTCATATATTACCCACTCCAGTTGTCATGCAAGCTTTTTGGCTTTTCTCATCATACTTGAATGGTGGTAAAGTAATAAAGGCAATGGGATGAACTTCAGCATTGTGCTTTCTTTTTCTTCCCTTCCCCTGCCTCCAAAAAAAATAAAGACAAATAAAAAATCAGTGTTCCTGATTTTACTTGTGATGTGCTGGAGACTCAACAGCAAAGATCTCTCAGCCTCACGGCCAAGACTCAATAGTCAAGTTTACAGCTGCAATTCAGGCAACAATTTTCATTATTTTCTTTTAGTTAAATGTGCATTGATTTTACAGGAATTGTCAGCAATAAACTGAAATAATCCTTATGTGCCTATGTGCTTTCCTACTATTTTCACAGGAAAACTACTTGTTAAATCTATATGTAACAAAATATATCAAAGTTGCAGAGTTAATTGCAAAACACTCAAAACGCAAACATGTCTTTTCATTAATCTAGTCTCTGCTTAAAATAGCGAGTCTCTCTATGTACCTGCATCGGCAAGGAGTTTAAGATGAGATTCACCTCATCTGACTTTAGAGATATGTAGGACAAACAGCTACATCTGAACCAGCCTGGTCTGTGAAGTGGGATATCCTCTTTTGGGGTAGTACTCATCTGATCTATTTTAGATGTCAACCTTGGGAAGAGATGATCAGTCACACACCTTACATGTGTGCCTATTTCTCTTCAACAACTATAAAGACAGTTGGGACAGGTAGCTCAGACATCTACTGTTGTATAGACTGATAAGTCTAGTGTTTCATTTGCTGTAAATACCATCCATGAACAAGCTTTGACATGGCCCTCCAAAGCATCTGGCTCTAGAAAGTTGTTGCAGAGATACTCATGTTTGCTCTGATGTTACACCTAACGTTATCTTCTGTTACTGACAGTCAAATTAATGTCTTAAGTGTCAAAGGTACAAATTTTTTAATTAATGCAGAAAGCCCCATTAACCATAGAATCATTTAGGTTGGAAAACAGCTTTAAGGTCATCAAGTTCAACAGTGAATCTAGCACTGCCAAGCCCACCACTAAATTATGTCCCTAAGCACCATATCTGCACAGCTTTTAAATACCTCCAGGCATGGTGACTCAACCACCTTCCTGGGGAGCCTGTTCCAGTGCTTGACAACCTGTTTTGTGAAAAAAATTTTCCTGATATCCAATCTAAATCTCCTCTGACACAACTTGAGGCCATTTCCTTTCATCCTATCACTAGTTACCTGGGAGAAAAGACAAACACCCACTCTGCTACAACCTCCTTTGATAAGTTCTCCCCTCAGCCTCCTCTTCTCCAGACTTAACAACCCCAGTTCCTTCTAATAACACATGCTCCAGACCCTTCACCAACTTCGTTGCCCTTCTCTGGACACACTCCAGCAGCAAAATGTCCTTCTTGTAGTGAAGGGTCCAAAAGTGAATATAGTATTTCAGGTGAGGCCTCACCAGTGCTGAATACAGCGGGATGATCCCTACTGTAGTATTGCTGAGTATGCTATTTCTGAGAGAACACAGGATGCTGTTGGCATTCTTGGCCACCTGGCCACACTACTGTCTCATATTCAGCCTGCTGTCAACTGACACCCCCAGGCCCTTTTCTGCTGAGTAGCTTTCCGATCATTTTTCCCCAAGCCTGTATCACTGCATAATAGTTATACACCTATCTCTCTTCCTTGCCAACAAAATCACACTGGACTGCAAGCTGGTCTGGCACAGTTAATTAAATCAAGTCCTGCATGCTGCCTAGCACGTACCAGTCTTTTACTTTATCAGCAGGGAAACACAGTTGCTTCTCCTTTACATAAGATGAGGGAAATGCAAAATGAATTTGCCCTGACATAGGAATAGGATGTTAATTTCCAGAGAGAATGAACTAATTTTCCTTAGAGATGGAAGAGAAGGTGGATTTTCAGGAATAAGGGAGCAATGCATAGTTAAGAGACCTCCACGGAGGATCAGGCCTCTGTGTGATTTCTTAAGATCTCAGAAGAACTGGAAAAAAACCATTACTAGAGGACAGTGAGAGGGAAGTTATGGCAAAAGTGGCATCATATATCCAAGAAGGCTATGAAGAACCACCAGCATCTAAGATTTGCTGAAAGCTGCAGTTAATGTCATGTTTGATTTTTTTTTTTGAGTATTCATGCCAGTTATTTTTCCAAATAGCAACACTTTGTAGAAATGTGTAAAGAAAATGTTAGTACTTTGCATCTGAAAAAAAAAATTATGGATTTACAGTACTGAGGAAGAGGTCTTGAAGAGAGATTCATAAAGAAAGAAAAAGAAAATCATGAAGGTTCAAGCTGATAATAAATCTGGTAGTTAGCCATATGTTATACTGTGAAAGTAGCACTCACCAGAGAGCCAAATATGTTTATAGATCCTTCTCCTTGTAGGCAAGTGTAAGCAAAACATAGTCTTAAGAAAACAGCAGCACTATTGTAGGCAGTACAGGCAACGGGTTGTTTTCCATCTTGAGATGGACCTTGGACAGACTTTTGGCTGAGATTTCTACATGAGTTTGTTGCCTGCAAGACTGTGATCACCTCTAAAGACTTCTGAGTTTTTAATATCTATGTAGAGTAATGTGTGAGGAATATTTATATAAGCTGGGCTGAAAAACTTCACCCATGAATCCTTGTAATTCTTTCTGTTACCTTGCTTGACACGCCCAAATTTTCTGATGTCCTACAGAGATGTACAATATGCCAAATTGATAAACAAATATATGCCTTTACATATATTCTGATCCTCATCTTTGAAGTGTAAGACCTGCTATCAGTAATCAAACCATTTGCTGGTAAATACTACGTATGCAGGAATCACACTAGTGAATCACACTGTGTCAGTGAGGTTGAAGGCGAACGCAGGTTGATAGATTCAGTTAACACAGAGGAGATGGAGCTATGCAAGAACCTGGAAAACCAACCCAGCAAATTTTAAGTAAGACTTTTCATGTCTAAACTAGTCAGAGAAGCCGTCACTGTGCCCCTTATGTGTCTATGTCTGGGGTAAAGATGTTTTAAATCACCTAAAGTATTGAAGAGTTTGAAAAAAAGAAATTGTTAATTGGTGATCTTGAATCCCAAGAGAGTATTTTTCAGGCAGCCCCTAGGAAGAGCTCCTGAGTGTGGTTCAGCATAACAGTATACTGAGCAGAGGTCAAAAAGTCACTGTAAACTGTATGGAGAAACAGGGCAACAGAAAATCCCTTATTCCCTCTGTCTCTTCTGGTAACCTGTTCAATCAAACAGCCTGTCACGGTACCTGTGTTGCTTTTAGTCACATGAACACTTCTGGTGTTGGCTCTTTCACGCAGTGCCCATTGATCCCTCCCTGTATTCACTATTTGCACGTCCTGAAGGGCTGGGTTTTTTTCCATCACAGTGGAGAAAAAAGTCTATTATTTTTCTAGAAGAGAATACACAGCTACTTCATTAATCTTTTTTTTTTTTTTGGCTAATTTGAAAAAGGGGCCTGGGTGGTGGTGGAAAGGCATGCGATTCTTTAGCAGCTGATTGTTACAATGAATATTGAGGGGCTTTTCTAATATTTGGTTATTTCTCTGTAGCGGTAGAGAATTACTGAATGTGGTCTACATCCCAAGGTGCAAGACACTGACTTCCTTTTACTATTCAGTTTGCGTCACATCTTTGTCCAGTCCTCATTGCAGAAGAAAAGATCATTTTTAATTAACTGCCAAAACCCTTCTACTACTCTACCTGTATCTGAAAACAGAAGTAATAATAAGATAATCTAGTTGCAAACATTACTATGCCATCTACTCTGTACACTCAACAATTATAAAAATTAGAGACTGGCTTCAAAAGTATAAGATTTTTTAAAAAATAATGTAGGAGTTATTACTTGCCTTCTGAACTTTGCCCTTAAAAGATACCTTCAGTAAATCTTTTCAAGACTTATTTCTCATTCAAGAGAGCCGAAAGCAGACATTTAAATGAAAAAAATAAAGCAAGCTGCAACTTCTGTGTAACAATATGACTCTAAGAGCGGAAGACTAGAAAAACAATAATAAAAATACAGAGTTCTAAGCTGACACTATGGAGCTTGAAAGGTCAATCAGTCCATTTCCTTGCTTAGAAGCTCAATACAGCAACTAATAGAAGGAGAAAAAGATTGTACAGATCTTTGCATGGTAGTGCTGTACCTGCAACATGAAAGATTTTTCTGTTAACTGATGTCTTACTTTAACAACTAAATCTCTGAATCAGCACTTTTAGAAATAAGAACTTAAATGCTTACCCATCTAGAAAGAGAAAATAGAAAGCGTGTTCTTCACTTTTCATTACAGATTAACTCATTTTTTGAAAACTGCAAATAGTCACAGTACAGAAGTATTATCTGTGACACAAAAACCTGCTGGGGTGTTCCCATTCCCAGATTTAGGCTTATAATCTTAGCACTCTGAATTACCACTTATACTCTTTTTGCACTGACCATCTCAGGAACGCCTTGCACCTCATCTGCGTGCCTGTCGCAAACACTATGAATACCCCAACAAGGAACAGTTCTGCATCTGTGTTTGTCTGTGTTAATGCTTCACTTCTTTTTTTTTTTAAGGAATGGGTTCAATCCATAAAGTTTTGTAAATAAAAGGTACATCACTTGCTCAAGTTTGTCCAGGAATTTACAAAAATCAGCAAAATTCAGTTACAATGCTCTTTTTGCTGCATATAAACCAGGCTCCAGGCACTTGCTGAATTGTTAAAGATCAAGAGGAAGTAATTTTCTTCATTAATCATATTCAGCTCAAAACTGGAAAACAAAAATAGGACTGTAGGAACATAACAGTTTGAATGTGATATTTTCACACGAATAGCTATGCTGTATATCTGATAAAGACATTTTGAGACACAAAGAAAGCTTTAAATAAAGACACACTAAAGTACATGCATCAGAGACTATGGAAATAATTATCCTATCAAAAAACCCACTTAATCTAAAATCCAAAATTATTTTTTTAAAAAAAAAATGCTGCTGAGCAAAAAAACAAATGTGGAGACAAGTGCATAATCTACAGGGCAAGCACAGCTGGTTTAAGGATCTCAAAACAAATAATACTAAAATCCAAGGAAGTGAAAACAGCAACTGAAGTGGGATGTAGGAATATTAGCTGCATTATTCACATGCAGCATCGTCAGTCAATACCATTGATAATGTCCTTCCTACTTAAACCTTTGGGTTTTCTACATGTGACAAGTTATTTAAGATCAGCTTGGGAACTTGGAAAAACATATGCTAAGTGAAGCACAAGCATGAATTAATCATATTACTAAATGTAAAGCTTTCAAATATCATATGCCAATTATTTTGTTCAATCTGCTTTAAAATATACTGCTGCTCTTTAATTTGACTTCTAAATTTAAATCATTCTCATGCATTTAGGCCATTTTTCATCTTTTCTCCTGGCTAACTTTTTTTTTTTTCCTTCAAAAAAAATAAAATGGGCAACCTGATATTCTTATGTAAATATATGATTTTAGGAGAGGTGGTTCTGACAAAAAACACCCCTTCCAACAAATTATCCAGGCCATGAGAATACCTAGTTACACTGTGTAATAACCGATCACACTATCTGTTTCAGTGCATAACTTCAAGCACAAGTACTAATAAGCTTCAAGAGACTGTTGTAAAACCTAAGCATAAGTTAGAGTTGATATCTGCAGAGACAGAAGTCATATATATAATTTAATAGTTTAATATATATAATTCAATAGAGGAAATAATAAAAATAATAAAGATGTAAGGAAAATAGCCATAGTGCTGAAATTAAAATGTGTATTTGGTGAAAGTGTTATCAGGTTGCCGCTTTGCCAAACTAATAAATAGGCATTATATACTGAGTTGCTATATAGATCAGCACAGCAGCTTTTGCTACACATCCCCATGCCATTTGCTGTTAAGCAGTACTGAGTTTGTATATTTTACACGTGAGATTCTTTCCAAACAGACCATTACTTTGGTGGTAGGAATTTTTCCTTTTCTATGTAAATGACTTTCTAGCATAAATTTTCTAGGCAGAAATCACAAGAAACGATGCGATTCTTAAAAAGAAAGAAGAAAAAGCCCCAACAACCCCCCTCCACCAGCCCCTAAGCTGTATTATAATACTGCAATGCTGTTAGTGAGTTTGTGAAAATATTTCCAGCAATAAACATTGGCACTATGGTCCAGTCTTGTGTCTTACTCAGATGAGTATTTGCCGTTTCTGTAAGGAGCATGAATTGATTTTACCTACATCAAACTGGCTTCCTTTCTGTAAGCACAGTGCAGAAGCCCTCTGGGAAGAACCACATTAAGTCAAATGCCACATGTTCATCTCAGAACATGCAAACAGAGCTGACTTCTGGAGTTCAAACAAACAAGGTGAAGGACAGAGCAGCAGAGGTCCTCAGGGTGGAGCTCACAGCTAGATGCTAAGTTTGGGAGAAAACCCTAATTACAATAAAGGAATAACTTTATGCAAAAAGTTTACACATCTCTTCCTCAGAGAGATCCCCACGAGAGCCTGCTGGGTTCTGATCAAATGGGTTTTGGGAGCCCATTAAATGGAGCTTGGTTCCCTCCTTATGTCTCCCCTCTCCTCTTCACTTGCCAGACCTCAATTTTCCAGGGCTTTCCCTGAAGATCCTTTGTTTCTTTCACACAGGATTAATAATGAAGTCTCCTACTAATTCTTTGACATTTTTACATGGACTTATTACTAACTTTTACCAGTTAGGCAGCCAAGGGGTGTCTAAGGGCCTGTCCGAGATTCCCAGGATGAGCCAGAGGCACCTGGAGTACCCAGGTGCAGTGGCAGTGCCAACGCTGGGCATAAGCTATATGAAATGTCTCACAGTTTGGGCTCATCAAAAAGGATTAAAGAACACAGCTGTGGTCTCATCAAACTGTACAAATATAACCCATCCCCCTAAAAAGAGGGGAAAATATTGCAGAATAATAATAAAAACTCATCCCTAGGAACAGGCAAATCAGCCTTGATGGTGCACAGCCCTTCCTCCCACAACCAGCCAAATGAAACAGCAGATTTGATTTCCTATTTCCAGAAATTATTAGGCTTTTTAATCTATTTTCTTTAGCTAACCACAGATGGAGCGAGCTCAGCTTTCTAACAGCTTCAGTGGGAGACAGAACAGACTTGTAGCTCCCATGAGGTCCCTCTGCTCCCTAGATCAGTCAGGACCATCTGAAGACTCTCAGCTTTTCCCATAGTACTTCCTTTCATCTGCTGTTGTCTGTAATTACCCCCTTCTCTTCTAAGTCACATTTTGTGATGGAATATCTCATCAAGAAAACAAATCCTTCTAGTCCTTCCCCTTGTATAAGTTTAATTATCGTAACAGAACTGATTTTGAAAGCATGCTTGCCTAAGAAACTCAACAGGTACAAACATCAGAGCCAGATTACAATGAGTTCACAGCTGCCCTGTATATGATGCTGTTCAAAAGCTCCAGTTTCGGTAATTTTTGCATTACTTATCCAATTAGTGCCACAAAATGAGGTCTCGCGGTCTTTGCATGAACTACTGCTCAATGCAAAAAGCCACAGCTAAAAGGAAAGTAGAACAGACGGCTTTTGGGAAGAAAAATAACACAAGTGCTGTTTGCATCTCTCACTTTCAGATTATATCTGCGCCATTCAGCTGTAACGGGTGTCTGAACTGCAATATACCTGCACAGTGGCAGCAAGAGAGTTGTAATACCAACCCCAGAGTTTGTTCATATTTTGAGTTAAACTTTCTCCTTTATTACTTTTTAAATCAAGCTTCTCTGTCTAAAAAGCGGAGGGTGCCTAACCTGATATCAATTACTGTCTCACAAAAATTAAAAATCTGATTTGTAAAGGACTATTTATCTCACTTTCTTAGGCTCTGCAGTTCAGCGATTTCAAGGACTTCTCCTTTTCCAGACACAGTCGTGCCTCTGGAAAGGAGCCAGTCAGGTCCTCTGACATCAGTCCTGGGTGGCACACAGAGCAGACATGCACTAGGGTGGGAAACATTGAACTTCATCCTCAAAAAGTATCAAAAGGAGACTTCATTAAACCTAAAGATTTTTTGCAGTGAGGTAACAGCTTATAGTGTATTGCAAAGAGATATGAGAAAGGGCAGATTTTTCTTATCTTTTGTTATTGGAATTGACCCTCAGGGTCCTTAGGCCTTGGTGAGAGCTTAAGCAAGCTTAGATCAAGGAAGGATTTTGAAATTGAATTTATTCAGATTAGCAAAACCTTCCATGAGAGGATTTACTCTCAACAAGCTGTTGCCAACTCAGAGCTTAGAAAGCCCAGCACATTTTACTGATTTACAATCGAGGTTTTTTTCTTTAAAAAAAAAATAAACAAGGCTGGCCTCATTAAAATGTTTGCAATCAGCACTCACACGGTATCAAAGATTCCCGGCCAAATGTTTATTTATAGGTACTTTCCTTGGTTGTCCACATCATTTTAATTCAGATGGCATTTCAGGGGTTTAGGATGAAAGATATACTGCAAATAATGATAGAGAGGGAAGCACAAGAGGATGAACACAGTTGCAGCAACAAAAAGTGCTCTATTAAAACAAAAGCCACTTCTCAATCACTACTTCAGCTCATAATAAAAACAAATCTGGATCTCAAAAATTAATGTGCATTCTGGCACTTTACATATTTATTTCAATGTTTATATCTCTGAATGAGTGAGATATTTGTTCCACTTGTGTTCTGCAGACCTGTAACACACACAGAGCTCTCAGTCCCAGTTGTTTTAATTCAGCAGGGAGCAGTTTCACAAGTTAAATCTAAGTAACACTCGAATCATTCAGTGTTTTTCCATCCACTTCTCTGGCTCAGGATTTCACCTCACAGCCCCAAAAGAAAATTTGTATGGTTGAAATTCATCATATGCATGGCAACTTTCTCCCTGCACTTAGGATGGATTGCTCAGAGACCGTTTCTTAGGCGACTTCTGCCAACTCAGGTGCCACATCAGTGTCACATACTGGAAAATTGCCCATTTTAGCAGAAAAGGGGGTTGTGAAAATGCCCAATGAGTCAAGGATGTTTCAGAGACCTGCATCGAGGCTGAAAATTCAACACTTACTTTGTACAAATCATAGTTCATCCACTCTGGTGGAAATCTGAAGGATAACAACAACTGCCTCCAGGAGGAATCCACTCATGGAAATCTACCCCTTGGCTGGAGTCGTTTAAGAATACAACCACAGGGAACTGGACTCACCAAATCTACCACATAATTTTTTAACCTTTGATAGCAGCCTACCTCACCCAAATTCTGTATAACTTGGGCTAAACCGTAAATATCAGGGATTTTTAAATTAAGAGTAAAACTCAGAGTAATACTAAACTGTTTGTTGCAGCTCCACAACTATGATTTCTTTCCTGATTGAACTTTAGAAGCATATTTTGTATTTCTCTTCTAGTTGTGGAAATCTAACAGTGAAAAGCTTAAAATGGATTGACATACTCAAATTATATACTCATATAAGATTAAATGGTGCAAAGGACAAAACGCTGCAACACTTGCTAAAAGTTATGACACTGAATCCATGCATTAACTATTTTACACAGGCTTCATTTCCTCAGCACATATGAATTTCTTTGCATGCATCAGTGCTTATTTTATTTTTCCAGCTAAACCTGTTTTCCTCAACTCAGAACTTTATAGTTTATTGGCATAAAAGGAAAAAATAAACTGCAAGCCTGTACTTCTCTTACTGTGGAAGATCTTGCACAGTATTTATCCCAAATAATCTCTTAGTTTTGGATATCTAGCAAGCATAGTTTTGAAAATATAACAAGCATAATTTTGTAAGTCCACCTCAGAAAAATCCTTAATTTCATTCCATAAAATATATTCACACTTATAAAGAGTTTTTTTTAACTGAAAAATGTGGGAGAAGGAACATTTCTAAATAAACAAAGCTCAAAGCTTGCAGTAAATTTTGTAATGGCTTAATTTTATTTAATAATGCATTGCTTTCACATATTTCTAATTCAGGTTAAGTTTTTCTCCTTTCAAATGAAAGGACTAATTATCAATTTAGCAAATCAGTACTAAAGATCTGAATAATATTTTTAAAATTGAAAATGTCAGAGAAACTACCACAAAAGACTTGGAAGTTGCCTTCCCTACAGCTCCCTTACAACTGGGCTAATAAAGACACCTGTGAACTAGAGCAATTAATACAGGTTTCAGCCTCTGCACCCCTGGTGTCGCATTGCCAAATAAAACTTACTTTCTGTGATTGAAGAGCAAGGAAAAAGTCAATTAAAAATATGCATATACATTTTCTTTGCATTACTGAGTAAACTGAAATTTTTGAAATGAACAAAACAATTTTCCCCACAGACTAATGGGATTTTTTTTAACAGTCTATGTTTTACGCTAGCAGCAATTTCTGAAAAATCATCTTCCTGCTGCATGATGCAAGCTGAATCCTTTTAAGGTATACGGGATTCCCCTTTGCCCTCTCCCAAAGTGTGCACATGCATATGTTATCAGAGCCAGGTTTGTAACTCTTGCAAATTCTAATTTTGTATACTTGCCTAACTCTAAGCCCATTGTACATGGTATTAGGCCCATTTCTTGTCAGAAAGATTACTGTTGTATGTATACTATCTTAAATGGTCTTTTTGTGACCTTGCTCTGTACCCTGAAACAAATGAAGCAGGTTTTTGCTTTTTTTTTTTTTTCTCTTGAAGGGCATACTAGGAGTGGAGAGGGGGAGAAAAAAAAAAATCATCATTACACATGCGGTGCACCAAGGCACACAGACTTCCTTGTGACCGTATTTAAAGAAGTGGGCACAAAGAAATAGTCATTGCAGCTACAATAGGGGAAATCTAGTATGCATTTCCAAGGAATCACATTTTGGGGAGAATTACAGAATAATTACACATATGCTTAGATCACGAGCATTCAATGAAGCGGACAATATTTTGAGGATTTAAGATGTTGGTGTTGTGGTCGTCTCTAAGAAACCAGGATAATTCAGACATTCAAATGCAAAAATGCACCATTTGGAGAGTGTAATGCGGTCTGTTCTGGTCAGTGTTACAAATTCGGAAAGGATTCCCTGGCTGCAGACATTAGCCACTTAATACTTAAATCTGTTTCCAAATGTAAAGCATACAACAAAAGTGTTTTGCATTAATGAAATGTATCCTAATGCTAGTGTAGTGACACATTTCATTAATGTGTCACATTACCAATGTAAAATATAATTACAACAGATATGCTTGTCTTACAGCTTGGTAAGACCCAGGGATGAAATATTGTTTAACTAATTATGCAATAAACCTCCATCTCAGTCCCATCATTTTACAGCCGTAGACTGAGCTAATTTCATGCCAGCATATTCAATTGAACTTCTCAGCCTTACAGCTACGATTACAGACATCTCAGTCCTGTCGATTTGATTTCTGCTAGTACTCATCAGGCCATGATAATTGTCAACTGCTAATGAATCTTTAGGAAGTGCCAGCAGATAAGTGCAAATATGTTTGTGTTTTCCCTACCAGCATCACTACACAGACCATTACCCTGCATTCTGCTGGCTGTACTTCTAAATACAGAGAGAAGCTACCACATAGAAATTCAAAAAACTTCACATTGTTCTAATATTTCATAAAAGTAAAACCACTGAGACGCTATTTAGAGTACAGTAGAGAACCAGCAACTAGCTCTATTTCTACCCATCTTCAGCTTTCTTAGAGAGTATCTCAATACCCTTCAAAACATCAGGCAGGTTTTGCTTCACTGCATCTGGTCTTTATGACTGAGAGCAAGTGAATAGCATCACCGGTATGTGAATGATTATTCTAGCATTACCAATACAACCCAGGGCATTCTACAGTCCCCAAAGGAAGAATAAATTTATTATTATAGCATCTACAATATGCTACAGCCTTTACAAATAAGTAAAACAACAGCCATACCCGGAAAGCCCCACACAGTGCTGCAGTACTTGCTGGAGCCATTGGGATGATGACAGCCTGCTTTGAAAATTATGGAGCCTAAGAAACTAGATCTAATTGTTGATTCTGTGAACATTCATTTCTAGAAAGTCTTGACACAGTGCTTGTTAAGGACAGTCTTCAGACGGAGGCAGAGTGGTGCTGGAAAACTGAGGCACGATTTCCCACAGCGAGCACCCCATTCTGTCGTTACCATTACAGAGGCGGCAGTAAGTTGGGTCAACGTTTGAAGGCTGAGTTTACACAAAATGCAGTGTAAGCAGAATAGTCACTATCCCTCCAGAGCCTCCTGCCCAGGAAATATAATGAATTTGAGACAATTCTGCTAGTTCTTCTCCCTTCCCCCAAATCACAAGATTTCAACATAAAATAACAACCTCTTTTTCAAGAAATTAGGGCAGAGTTCCCTTCATTTATTTTGTGGTCTGATAAGCCCCTTTCATCCCCTTTGATTGTGGGCTTTGGCACTAAGGTTTGCAATTTTGGTTTCAAATAAATCTAATTAAATACATAAAAGTAAATTAAATTAAGCTTATTAAATGTATTAAACAACCCCCCCACAACTGTATTATACTAAAAGTCATAAGATTTGAGAACCTGAAGAGCCTGATATAAATCTCCAACTCTGATCATTCTAGGCTTGAGAGGTTTTAATACTTTTTTAGTGAACATTTTGTATCTTGGTGCTTCTTGGGAGAAGAAGTTAATAGACCTCATAAAGCTATTTAAAAAAAAAAAAACATACAAAACACAACACCACCACAACAACAACAACAACACAAATCTCACACAACTGTGTTTCTCAAACACTGCTGATATAATTCTGCCTATCAGGAGATAAAGCACTAACCAAGTCACTTGGGAGCCATAAGCCATCTTCTTCGCATCTTTGGTGTTTTGGACTTCTACGAAGTATGAAGATAATACACAATAAGAAAGGAAAAGAGAAAGACAACAAGACTGATAATCAGCAACAGATCTCTAATTCTATGCAATAGAGTATGAAATAGTCAACATGTAAAGTTTATTTAAATCCAGTTCTTAATTTAATTTGCTGAACTAAGCAAAGTAAGGAATTGTAAAAAATAAGAAAATACTTTTTAATAAATCAGCACCATATGGACCATCAGGTCCATGTGAGCTGTGAAATTCAAGTGAAGCTCACAAAATGCAAGTGTGCAAATAATATATATAAAGGTAAACAATCTGACATTTTAGCTGCAGAAATTTAAATGCCCTTAAAAAAATAATAAACCAGTATCTTCCCGTAATAGAACATACAGAACAACACTGTATACGATTACCTTCAGTCCTTGCTACAAAAAGAAAGAAATAGAAGGGAAGTTTCTAAATAAAATAGGAAAAAAAAAAAAAGACTGAAATTCATAATTAAAGGACATTCCTAAATACACAGCTACATCTTTAGCATTCTGTTTTGTGAGAGTATCAAGTAGAATTCAAACCACATAAATATCTGGATTAACAAGGCTTCTGGTTTGAACATGGGACATGGAACAGGCATATAGACTAGTAAAGAGCTACTTGCTAGTGCTGTATTTCCCTCTGATTAGAATATGCCAAATACCAGACTAATACAGCCTGCTAATAGATGAAAACTTTGTTTTCCCACAATTTTCCACTTCTCTCACTCAAATGTCAAACCCAGGAACTTTTCTTGATAGATATTTTTTGTAATTCAGCTACATTTTGCTGATAGCTTCTTTTCACATGCATGTCAATATATAATTGCATTGCTTAAGTCTCAGTTTGTACAAAAAACGCATAGTATTTACTAAGCTTTGACTCTTGATTCTCTTGCGAGTTATGACTTTCAAAAAATACTTTGCTATCCTTGTAGTTATGTCACACTGTCATTCAACGTAGTCTAATTGTATATTTTTTAATGCACTTTACTGCATTACAGGGACTTTTTAGCAGCAGTTTGCATACTTTCATAGGTGTTATCAGAGAGCTGAGAAAGATTAATTAAAAAATCTTAATTACTGGGACACCGTGTTGTTTAGGGAGACATAAGATGTAGGTTAAAAAATATACCTTATCAATTCAAGCTACCCTGTTTCAGAGTTGACTGAACCATCCTTTCGTTACCTCCTGCTCATCATCTTTCTATCTCAACCTGGTTTCAAGTTATCCAGGTTCTACCGAGCAAAACCCAGCACGGGGTGAACACCCACCTGGTTGCTTTCACTGGAGCAGGGAGGATGAGCAGGGGACGGGTATCAGGTCATTCTCTATTCACACCACACAGAACCTGGTGCTGTTGAATGCCAATATGTTTCGTTCTAGAAGGCCACAAATACAACTTTCCCAAGCAACGAGTATTTCTCATACTCATATCAAATCTGATTGATAACTGTCATGGCTTTACAGCAAACACTTACAAAGCTCTTGTACAAATGTTCCCACCTGCTGATCTCAAGCATTTTCCTTTGCAGCCAGTAAGTCCAATAAGAAGCAATTCCAAACAAATGGACAACACAAAGGCAAATTTGCTTATACTAGTCTAAAAGAAATATCAAGCATTTAATTATAAAGAGATAATCCTTCCTACAGTATCTGCATATTTTCAAGAAAAATATGGAAACAGCTAATGGAGGTATGTACAATCATCTGTAACAGTTTACTCTTCCTACAATGCCTGACAGTATTGTTGTGAACATTATTATTAGTAAAGCACAAGAGTAGCGGTCTGGGTAGTTTATGTTTTTCATTAGCATTTTTGCAGTGTGCTGAAAGATTATGTAAAAGGAAGAAACCATACATGAATCAAGGCCTGCTGTCAGACTAGAGGAATGAGTATGGGAATCTGATTTAATTTCATTTTCATGGAGAATAAGACTGCTTTGCAATTCAGTGGCTGAACTCTTCCCTTAGGAGACAGTTGCTAGGTCTTGCAATGCTTTTGCTTATGCCAGGTTTATGCTTTAGTGACTGCTGACTTGAATAAAGTTATTCCTGATGCACACGAACATAGCTGCACAGAGAGCCAACTCCATTCATTCCAGTTTCATGGGAAGAAATATGTGGCTATCTACCAGCAAACAGAGTAATGGTCTCTGTCTCATGTTTTCTGGGTCTATATCATTGCCTCAGAAAAGCCAGATGACATTTCTTCCTCTCTTACTTAGAGAAGTCCACCCTTTCAATCAACAGCTAAAACAATTTTAACATTCAATCTCCAACTCAATTACTAAATAAATTTTCTGCTGGAAACACTGAACATGATCATGTGTTTGTTGTCCAGCCTAACCTGATGTGACAGTGCAAGTGAGGAAACTTGTGCAGCAGTTACGGCATCAGCTGGAACTTGAAAACATAATCATTGATCCTCAGCCTAAACCCATCTACATTAACTGACATTCAACATCAAACATGAAACTGGTAGAACCAACCAGTACTTAACAAAGAAAAATGTGTTGGAAAAAAATGTAATCTAGAAATATTTGAGTTGTATCTCTGCCTAGTACTAACCAACATAGCACTACATTCATTCAAACTGGCTGAAGATCTAGCCTTGCAAATATTTATTTGCCTTCGAGTAGCCAAAAACTTAAACTTTGCATTCACATTTAATGCCAATACACTCAAATCTAATAAACAACTACTCAGATGGGAACTGGCGAACAGCTAGAATAGAAGAAACCTGTATGAGTTCTAGATTGTTATAAACAAGTAACTAATAAACAACCGAAAACATACAACACAAATTTCTCCACAAGATAATCTTGCTGTGGAACAAAGGACACTGTAGCACTCTGTCATTTGGCTGGCTTTTCACGCTTTCCCTATTCTTCTAGTGAAATCTTAAGCCATGAAATTTCTTTTTTGTTAACGTAAAGACATGGTAATGTCAAGCATTCATGACCATAAGCATGGAAAATTGATGAAATTACAGTGTGTTCAGGAAAATAATACGGTGATGAGAGAAAGAATCTCTGCTTGTATCTGTGTCCTGGTGGCAGCTTTTTGAACAGGTGAACGTTTTTTCCTCCCTCCATGCAAAACATCTCTTTGCATGAATAAATCAAATAGATGCCCAGGGAGAAAGGTCAAAGGGAAATAGACACACCAATAATTAAGATATGAAGAGACCATGTATTAAGTTCATTAATGCTTTCCACTGTCTCATGTGATTGAGATGCACCTTTCGACTTGACACAAGTTAGCACATGAGAAGGTCTACACAAATGGAAAACAACTGAGTTGGGCTTACCATTTCTAAAAACCAGGTAAGGCATAGTATGGTTAACAGGGTAGCTCTCTTCCAGAGCTCCCCACAACTTAGCAAGGGCCATCTGGAAGCCTCCCAACCCATGTTCCCATCTCCTGGGCATTCCTGGAGGGTCACACCTTTGGTCCTGCAGCTACAGTGGGGTCTTCACACACATTGCTCCCATAGAGCAGCCAGATGAATAAATAAATACATGCACAAAGCCCAAAGTTCATATACAACACCACCTTAGGCAATTCTAGAAAGGATCAAGAACTGCTTTAAAAATGTAGCTGTCATTTTCCTTCATAAAGAAAATGATCTTATGAATTTCATGAGTGAAATAAAAAGCTAAAATTGAAACTGGAAAACTAGGCAAAACGCAAGATTAAATGAAACAAGAAAGCAAACTGGAAAGAATGAATACAGGTGAACACCCGAATATAAAATTATGCCAGCATCACTTCAGATCAGAGAGAGCACTTGTTAAATCCCCAGACCCAGCTCTTCCATTGGTGGGAGCTATTCCCCACATGAATGGAAGTGTACACTTCATTTCCATGTGACTGCGTATATTAGCTCCTGATGCTGCAGCATACTCTCCCTGCAGGCAGGTATTTCTCTGATAAAGAGCACAACCCACAAGCTCTGTCACCTTCTGGCCCGCTGCTAACTTTCAGTATAGATCAGTCATGTAGAGCACTCGGTCATAAATAAGAATACTGTCCCCTCAAGGATGAGATTGCTTTGCTGGAAAGATACTTATCATACTATTTTCCAATGCTTATGTGGACGGGATCTTCTTTTCTGATAGTACCCCAGGAAAATATGTTTTGATGTGTTTCCTTTCTTAAATTATTCTTTCCATTAAGGGCACACCCTGTTTTTAAAGGAACAGCTGCAAAGAATCACAATGACTGTGCTGAAAGTGTAATAACAATCCAATGTTCACACCATTTCCAAACTATCTTTTAAGTCCAATTTGTTAGAGCAGGAAATGCTTCCGACATTTCTTTGAAAACCTGTCAATACTTTGTGGTTGCTTGTACATTATTTTTCAATTTTACTTGAATTTCAAGCTTTCAGATCTTCTATAAAGGTCTCTTTTTCCCAGGTGGACAAAACACACTCTTAACTGTTAAGTGTCATATACACCCAGTAGGTATACAAGTATTTAGGAAGGAGCGGTGCAGTAACAGACGTCTCCTAGACCCCAGAAAGCTCAGCTGCAGCTAATGAAAACACAATCAAAGGCAAATCTGCCAGAGTTTGGCTTGTCTTTGAGATCTGAAAGCAAGATTTTCTGCCACTGGAGCTCAAGACCATGTTCATTAATGTGAAAGTAAAAGCATGACTGTGAATTTGCCTGTGTGTTTAGCTACTTCAGGCTGACACAAACCTAAGATTCACCTTCATTTTAAGGCAGCACCTAATTTGCCACAAGAGTTCTTATTCAGTATGTAAGCATGGACACTGCAACAAAACCTTCTCCTTCCTGGCCTGGCTTTCATCTGTTCTCCAAAATCAGCCTCCAGATTCTGACACATCCAAGGTTTCCTCACTAGGGATATTTTCCTGAACTTCCTAGCCAAGTAAATGTAGGGCTCTTGGCAGCTGCCATCATACTACCACTCTTTTAAAACATAAAACCTTTTTGTTCACTTTTCAGTCAAAAGTCCCTTCTCAATGGTTTTCTCCCCAGGTCTGATTAGGATGGGACAGGTTTCTTAAAAGCTGAGATTCGTATATATTTAGCTGGTTCCAGAAGCAGATGTACCTCACACCTCAAGGCCTCTATAAACCTGGGAGAAGCAGCAACACCGCTCCAGATCCCAAAGTCTTAAACAATCTTTGCACTTGGAAAGAGTAGGAGTGAAACTTTGTCACGTAACGCAGTCATGCATCACCTCCCCCAGGCACTAAGTAGCTCCACAAAGCACAAGGCAAATGCTTAATAGGAATAAGTCCTGTCCTAACCTCCTGGCACGCAAGCCAAAGGCAAGGCGACCTGCACAAATGACGAAGGAACAGCAAGTTATATTTTATATCATTGATTTCTTCCTTAACATCACGTCTTTGTGGTGTTCATGCTCATGTTGCCCTCTCGTGGCTACTTTGGTGAAAAAGCAGTACCTACTTCAACAAACTCTGGAATTGAATGTGATGAGAAAAGTATTTTTGTTAGGTTAAGACCAGCGTTTTATCCCTATAGAGTGATCCCTTATAGCAAGGGGTTTTATTCTGTTCATTGTACCAATATATTTACCTAGTAAGTCCTAATCACCATAAAGTCTAATGACACAGAAGGAGGTCTAATGACACAAGCAAGCTCCCTGCCTCAAACAGGCACGTTCGGCTCACAGCCTACAAGGCTGTGTGACATTTGAACCTTGCTCTGCTGCCTACCCCTCCTTTCGGATGGGTGAGGAGAAGGAAGACGGGAAGCTGAAGGCCAGATTAATTGCTCAGGCCATCACAGTCCTTGCCAGACACTGTCTCTCCAGCACAGACCAAGCATCCCCGAAGTACAACTTGCCTGCTCCACTTGCTGCAAGGAAGGATTTCCCTCCCTGCACCATGTGCTTTCTAAGCATCTCTCCCCATCCCAGACCTCATTTGCTTCCACATGACAGATACACATCACTGTAATTCTCATATTATATAGCACATTAAACACATTTTTATATATCTTATGGTTTTATTCTATATCTCTATCTTATGCTCTATCTCCAAAAGTTAGAAGCTTATCTTACTGATGTTTTGTTGGATGAAGTCCAAGCACAGGAAGACACAGAAATTCTCAACAAGTGTGAAGCCATTGAAAGCAGTCAGATTGGAGATCCTGCCAAAGTCAGAAGAAGAACTTCTGATCCGTAAGTGTACAACCAGTAAATGTTGACTGCCTGTATCAGCCAGGGGCCCCAGGACACATAGTCAGGCAGGGACTGTCACTCTCCCTTGTCTCAGGTCATTCAAGCCCTCAAAGCCATATAGCTTTCTTTAATACCCACTGATTTCACCCGCAATTAGCTGGCTTACTAAATACTCTAGAGATGCACCTTAATCTCTCAGTGATTCAGTGATTAAGCTAGAAAGTGTGGATAAGCTCTTATAATCAGAAAGTGTTGTAAGGAAAAACAGTGAATATACATGAGGCGCAGAGACTGTGTTCAAGAATAAACTAAACTTAGTTTCAGCAACAAAAAAAAGCATCAGGATGTAGTGCTCAAGGGAAAAAAATGCAGTTTCACTTGGGAGGGGTGTTATTTCTTATTAAAAAATATTTAATTCAGAAAGACTGATAATTGCTTTATACTGACAGAGGGACAGAGAAAGGAGAAGGCAAAACCCCATAACATTGTCAGAACTAGACAGAATTCCATCTGTCTTGTGACTTGAGAATATATTGAGACTATTTCCCCTATTTCTATAGCAGATGCTGTTGCATTTCTCTTTGTACACACAAAGAAAGAAAATAAGTATCAGTCACAAATAAACATGCAGTCCTCCTGTGCTAGGTGACAAGACTATTACCAAGAATAACTGCATGTAGAAAACAGGTATGGAAGTCCATTAATTTATCCAAACACAAAACTAACGCATAACAAAAGAAAACCTTCATATATTTGCTAAAGCAATATTACAGCTTCTGCTCCTTAATCCACTAGGTAGATCACATTTACCTTTTGATTTTGCCATTACTTGAAACTTGAAAGACAAGGAAAGTTAAATGAAAGAGTTCCCTTTTAAACATTTCTCCGTGTAAAGTGTGTAATTTCTTAGAGGTCTCACTTCTGACAATGTGTGAGAATATACAACAGATGCTTACCGACAGAAAACTGGTTGCTTTTGTCTAGAAGTATGGAAGAGGAATTAGAAAGTGTCACAATCCTTCCTAGTCAAATGTTCAGGATCACAAGTCCATGGCTTCATGCAAACTTGCTAGGAAATGAAACAACAGCTCCCTAGAAAGCAAGACTTCCTTTTTGATACTGTGCTGTTATTCTGAGAGGTGATGGATATTTTTCCTCATGGATTACAAATTAAAAACTGAATTAAGTCTACTAAGAGTGACAAGGTAGTCCATTCGAAGTAAAGGTATGGTCTTTCCACTCTTCTTAAGCATGAGAAGGAAATTATTGAGTTGAGAGTGAGCATGTGGATGTCTTTAATATTAGATAGCAACATCATCATGGTAGAATTTTTTTCTTCACCCTGGCAAAACATATGAAATTTGATCTCATAATCTGAAGCAATTAGTGGTGAAGCACTGCAGTGTTCATAAGATATATAGACCAGTTCCCAAACAATGCGTTTCATTGATAGGCACTGGAAGTGGGATTTTATTTCAGGAGCCAAATCTTCCCCACAAGAGGAAACATTCCTTTCTTACACATTCTGGCAGAAGTTACCGTGCATAACACTGCTGAGAAACTGGGCAGATTTTGTAAATTCATGAAGACAGAGAAGCATCTTGCGCTTTTTTGTCCCTCTAGCAGCGGCTCTTTCTATGTAAAGTTCTCTGTGGTTGACAGTGCTTCTTAGCACTTGCTTTGATTTTGATTTAAAGCCGTCCTCAACAAAACAATTTAAAATCCATTATGAACAACCCCGGTATACAGTAGTCACTCCCACCAACTCTGCAGTACTTCAGCTGAACTATAGCAAAAACAATTTGTCACAGCAACAGCTGAAATAAGACGTGTCAGCAAGATGAATATCTTGTTCATCCACACTGCAATGCTATCAGAACTGGAGAAAAAGAAAATCAGTCTGTTTCCAACATGTGTTAGGAGAGAGATATAGTAGTAATTTAACTTCAGTGAAGATGGATAAATGTCTGTATCTCATCAGGTTTCTTAGACTAATCCCTGGCTAAATAAAGCATAAAACTCTTGACCTGTGTCAAGTCTATTAATTCATATTCTCAAGACCATTACATATTCTGATGTTTAGGCAGGCATTCTCCAAACATCCAAAAATCACCGTTGGCATGGCCACCTCTTTTTAACATAAGTAATCAGAGGAACTGGATTCTCCAAAGGGCTCACTTATTTTCTTGCAGTTATTTAGCATCTATTTTAACTGCTATGTACTAGTCCTACATAATTTTGCAAACCAATCTTGAGTCTCAATACCCAAATCAGATTATTCTCATCCCATGTAGCAAGGTTTCAAGTTAAAATTTTGCCTATCATGCTAAAGTAATCACAATACTGTAAGAGCGGAACATGGGACATACTTTTTACTTTATGGAAGTTAACATGCACCTCCCTTTGCCTCCAAGCATTACATGAGATGAAAACCAGCTCAATTTCAAGAGCTTTTGTCTCTGTTTGGTAAAAATGCACTCATTTAGTTCCAGGAAAAAAATTTTTTAGACCTGCACCATCCATCTTATGGCCAAATGTGAGCTAAAGCAAGTTTTGCTTGGTTTAACTTTTGGTTTGAAACATTTGGTCTGGTCCTGCAACCCTTAAATTTTCTGTTTATTCCCCTTAATGACTACCCTTTGCTAGCAATATTGTGACAGGTTTACTATTTATGTATATTCAGTCTCCTTATCTTGTTCCTTTCCTCATGTAGGTTCCTGTCCAGCAGAAACCTAAGATTGGTCCAGAGTGCTACTTTAAACTGAGTTTCAAATTATATGAAGTTTGGACTTGACAGGTAAGGAAAAGTGGATGAGGCACATTTCTAGTTTGAAGAGATAACAGATAAAGCAGAGATGTCCCATATGGCCTTTGCCACAAGTGGGAGGAAAACCCATTGCAACTTCTTGCCCTTGACTCTGAGATGCAGAAAAAATGTGGCTTGCCTTGAATAAGCAGCGGAACAAAGACAGACATCTCCTGTTCCAGCTATATTTGTTATTACTTCAAGACTAATTAATTCAGTAGGATTCTTTTCACTCTCTTTCATGTTCCTTCTGCCTTTTTCTCTTTTCCTTTGCTATACAGTTTTTCCTTTAAAACCCTCAAATACCCCAAACAGAAAAAAGTAAATTAGTATTGACTTGGACAAGTTACTGAAGTTTCTACACTAGTTCTTAGACCTAATCTATCTTTCCATCCCATGTAAAGTCTGTACAAATTCATGTATTATGAAGCTTTAATTCCACTCTTATTTCAGCACCACTATCATACAAAATTAACATCAAATAGCTTTCAGCTAGTTTTCCCAACTCAGAGGTATCACAACTCTCAAGTTGTTTCTTTTCTCTAGCATCTTAATCCCATGTCTTACGTGGCAAATTCATAAGGAGACTAGATAACAAAGGCAGCTGCCTTTAAATATCATGTGCTTCTGTATTATGTGACCTTCAATACTGCAAAAACAGTGCATATGCATACAGGTATGTTCATTCACGTTTTGCCTTTTAAAACCTAAGAAGGAAGTTTTTCAAGCTCTATGCTGAATATGAAATATCATACTTCTAGTCCAATCTTTTTAAGTTACAAATGCTTGCCTAATAAGCTTTTCCAGTTGTATACTTGCAGCAAGGATCCTGTAGCTGATTTCCTGATACTCATTGCCTCAGTCCCCAAGGTTGGAGAGGACAGGATGTGAATGTGCCACCTCAGCCTGCCTCAGCGTTACAGATTTGGAGGAAGTATGCCAGCATCAAAAGGCATTTGCCTGAATTGGCGTTATTATATTAAGTCCAAGAAAACTTCAAAAGCAAGGAAATTTTCCTTGAAATTTTGAGCTATAAGGGTATTGAGGCCCCAAATATTTCCGAAATCCTTCTCATAATTGGTTTCATCATATATATGACATTAAAAATCACCCCCAGTATATTTGTCTGCAATTAAAAAAAATAGACAATTCCAACTTTTTGCCCTTTCTGACAGAAATCACTCCATTTTGACCACCTGATGGGCCCTTGGGGTTAATTAGAAAATCCCCATCAAGAGCTCAGAGGCCAATATCAGCTGTCAAAATCCCACATTCCCCTCTTTCACCTCTTTCAAGTGCAAAACAACCTGTGTCTGAAGATGTGCAGAGAATAAAAGGGCACACCACAACCACTGTGGGCTCTGACTTAGTCCTATTCATGGCCTCACTACTATGAATACAGCAAAATCTCAAATGAAAGTTTTAATCTCCCCACTGCATTCAACCCAAAGAGAAAAGGGCTTCCCTTTTAACAATTTCCCCCCTTAAATCTTTTGTGTTGCTCTGCTCCTGAAAAAGCTGAGATTTTGCTCAGCCCCAGCGAGGGCTTTTTGCCATAGAAAGCGCTGCACCTAACCCCTTTGTGCTGACATAAGAGTAAAGGTCTGCTCGGACCAAAAGTAACTAATGCAAAAGGCCTTCAGAAGGTCTAAATACAAACTGAACAAGATCAGAGTTAAAAGTGCAGGCATCTGATCTCACCCGACTCGCCTTGCTTGCTCTCTTTTTCTCAAAGGTGCATGTTAAAGATGAGCAGGGCAAAACAAACATTGCAGGGGGAAAAAAAGGAGAGACTAGATGGAATAATGCTGGATGATGAAGACAGAAAAGCCCTGTTACACCACATCCTCCACATCTTCACTTCTCCCCAGGTCAAAAGAGAACTTACATACAGGTGTATATACACATACGCAGGTGCTATTAGAAAGCACAGAAATGTTGCTATCCCAGTGATCACTAGCTGCTTTTCTCTCTGTGTAAGCTGAAGTCTACTCCTACAGAAAAGTGACCAGCAATTGAATTTCATATTCAATCTTATGAATAAAGGAAAACAGGAAAGGCTATTATTTCTTTATTTAATGTGCAGACACAACCGTGGTGCAGGTAGGTACAGAAAAACAGAAGAAATTGCTTATGAAATTGTGACCAGAATAGTATGCATCTTCAGATGTGTTACTCCATCTTTCAGGGATTGGGAGGTTTTGTGCTATTTCACTACAAACCACACTTTTTATCTCCTTTTACTCAAAAGAGAACATTTCTTTCTAAGTGCCCCTAGCCTCTGAAAGCACCACCCTGCCTTACATTTTGTGCCCAGTCCCCCTTAGAGAAATGAAGGCAGCCCAATATTTTATCCTTAGGAGAGAGAGCCCTTCCACCCCTGCCCAGGACAGCCTTCTCTCCTCTTCAAGTGATTATTGTTTTGTTTTTTTCTCCTCCCGAGCAGTAACACCTACATTGTATGGGGAGAGACAGCGAGCATTCATACCCCTCAGAAAGCCATTCACTTCAAGGCAGCTGGAGAGGCTCAGTGTTCAGCTTGCCCTCTTCACTCTTGGATGAGTTTTGTGCAAAGCTCAGGCTCGGAGTCCTTTCCCTCACAGATCCAAGCAATTAATGAATGGTAGAAAAAACAGAGAAAATGTCTCAGGGTTTTGTCTCTCTTCAAAGTTTGTTTTTTGTTTGTTTATAGCTAAATTGTAGTAGCTAGTTGCCCTGGAAGGGTAGAAAAGTACCCATCTTCTTTGGGAAGGAAAAAGGAAACAATATTTAATTAATTAATATGTCCTTAGGCTTTTTCTTTTATGTGAGAGGGCAACAAAGGGTTTGGAAATAGTCCCTCCGAGTCACTACTACTAGCAGCGAGATCACTAGCCAAGCAAGATTTTATGAGTGCTTTAATTTAGTATTGCCCTACTTTGGACAGTGGCTCACTTCTTTTCAGAGGATGTTTTTGCAGAGCAGACAGAGTTCAAAAGGTCCTAATGGGCTGTTAATGAACTTTATGCCCTGAGATTCATGCCATACTGACCAGGATCAAATTCCAGAGCAGAAGTATTAGGCATTAAAGTCTACAAAAAGAGGCGGGGATAAATAAATAAATAACAAGTAACTAATCCACCCTCGCAGCTTCACCCATCTTCCTGTCTCCTTTCTGGTTTATTTGCTGCTAAGGCAAAGCCATTAAATTTTCGAGAGCATTTTATCATCACGCTTTATTTATAATAGCTATGCACCAAATACCCTCCACTCCCCAATATTACATGAGTCACTTTTCACTAGAAAGCTTTAATTTGAATGGTTGCTTCAGTGAACAGAATCATGTAATACTGAGATTAACAGTGTGGTTTGTTTCTGGCAAGCCAAGCGCTAAGATCAGTGGACTGGGTTTATTGCAGTGCTAGTAATAACGTATCATTTGGTTTTAGGAAAACGCAAAAGTTCTGTAAAGGTTACCAGCATAAAATGAAAATGAACACCATGGATTATTTTCCTTTTTGGTTTAGCTTGATAGGTGCCTATTGCATTGACACACTGAAATAGCACAGATATAATCATACTGTAATGAGTCCAATCAGATAAGGTTCTTCAATGTAAATATCTATCATGCTGCAGTCACTGTCTGCTGGTGGGCAGGGCAATGTGCTTTATATTAGATATAATCACTGCCAAATAACTTTACTAGTAAATTGGTCAACAGCAAATTCTGTTATGTTCTATATGATAACAAAGTCTTTCCTTGGCCTTTAATAATATCAAAATAATAAAACACAATGAATGCTGATACTTCTAATAACCTTTTTAATAACATGAATACTAATTACTACATATAACCACTTTTTCATGTTATTTTGCCTACTAACAAAATATTCTACTGCTTAATCCTAAAATTAAGGGTAACCAAGGGCAGCTGCTGCCAGCTGATTTAGAAAACTAAGCAGCCTACGCCTGGTTAGCACTGGATAGGAACCAGAAACATCATTGCCAGGCAAGAGTAACTGTCAAACATTCAGTAAACACCAGATCACGGATAAAAAACTCCTTTCGTTCCAGGATGGGGTAAGAACAAGCAGTCTACAGGCCTCGGTTACGTAATGGTTCACTCTGTCAGGTGTTGTGTAAATATATAGCAAATGAGAATTGGAGAAGTTTTTAAAAAATGAGTTAATTGCACACGGGAGCCTGGACTCCCCAGAAATGCTGAAGGAATAGCCACAGAAACTGCAAATCAATTAACTTGTGCTTGGTGTTGAACTATGTTAGACAGACAAATCAGGTGGATTTTAAGTGAGGGAATTAAGTGTATTCTGGCAAATAGTGTGGTTTTCAGCATATAATGAAACAAGTCACTCTCTAGGATTGTGTTAAAAGGTGGATTCCTTCCTCCTAGTTCTTCCTATTGACTCAGATCCATCCTTCCTTTTGCCTGAGCCACAATTACCAGTTTAATACCCTACAACCATTCTGGTTTGACCATTATCTTGTGAATGGCATCGCTAATGAGTGGGCCTTGTTGTGGTGTAAGTCAGTGCAGGACATAGCGTCATGCATTTTAGTCCTAGGAATAATCCTCACTCTTGCAGGTAACAATTACTTTCAGGGCAATACTCTCCCAGAAAGCATGTAATGGACTGTTGGTTCACTGGATGAACTGGTGTGTGGGATGAGTTAAAACTGGTTTATGCATACTACTGAATGGGGACCCTCAGTCATTTTTGTTAGACCATTTATACTTGGTCAAGATTGTTCTCTCACCTACAGCATGTTTGCTTACAATGTCCTCATCAATCAAGGCAAAAATAGGAATATTTTAACGCATCTAAAGGCTGTGGTTGAGCGCCTACAGCAGGATCTCTGACATGCTCTTTGCATAGCAGAAGAGACTGCGTTAAGATATGAGGACTGAGGTTGCAAAACAAGTGTATACACCACATTTGCCTTGATGGTCGTCGGTGCCTAACAGGTGATGGACAGAATATCCTCAAGTATGGTGGTATGTCTTGAGCCTGTGTATGTCAAAGAATGAGACAGAGGGAGAGAACCTCTTGCTTTTTCTTTCTTCATATCTTGTGTAACTTTGTAAGAACAAATCAGAAAAGTTCTCTTTTCAGCTTGGAGATGTGACTCCAGCTTCTCTTTCCATCCTACCTCTTTTCTAGATGCTGATTTTATCAGACACCATTAAGAATCAGCAGTTACCTTTAACAGCTGATATACTAGTCCCAAGTTGTGTATTGTGATGCTGTTCGTTTCCATTTGCTGTCCTGTTTCAGCAAGTTTCTACTTGTATAACATAGATTCATTAACTGGAATATAAAAAATATCTTCTGAGGCCTGTGTGTGTTCACAAGGGTTTTGCAGGTCTTTGTTTGATGATGAAGTTGCTAATTAATGCATCTGGGAGTTTTGGGCCCTTATGTGGGATGAAACCCAGAAAATCAGAAATTTATGTCTAAAAGTCAACAGAGAGGTCACAGAATCTCCATCACAGGAGATGATCCCATGTGTGGCAGGTGCAACTGTCCTGACAAGGACTTGAGAAAGATTAGGGCTGACAGAGACCTAACAAGGATCAGGACCTGCTCAGGATTTGACAAATACTAGTCTTGCCAAAGACACAAAGACTATTGTTTTCTGGCCATTGAAACCCCCATGCCTCACCATACCCCCAGCCACTGGTGGGGAAGACATAGAGAATTGTTAGCAGCCCCAGAGATGTGGGACCCAGTCAAGTAGAAATGACCACAGATCAAACTCAACCAGGCATTTAAGGGGGTCCTACTTGAGACTGACTTTGTGTGGTTCTCCGTGGAGCAGCAGGCTGTGACCAGAAACTCTTCCTTTGGAATGCCACCCAAAGTAACTTCCCTGGGACCGAGTACCCTCACCCTCCTTTGGGTGATTATTTCTCCTGGATATAACCCCAAGTGAGCCCTTGCCCTGTGGGTGAGCAATTGTATCTTCTAAGTACCAGCGAACAAAGACTGCAGAACTCTTTCCCCAAATACACCATCTTGGAGTTTCCCGTTGCTGGGTCCCACCCAGCTCACAAGCCGAAAAAGCTGATATGCTACAAAGATGCAAACTGAGAGCTGTACCTATAGCATTTTCTTGAAATAGATTCAAATTAATGCCAATAGATATTTACTAGGATGATAACACAGAATGTGCTAGCAATACAATTGTGCTACTTGCCAGAAAGTACAACATGGAAGATTCCTAGAAGATAATGAGTGTGAATGTTGTTCTGTCAGCAAGAAGGAAAACACTGAAAACCAACTAAAATGAGATACTGTTGACTGAAGAGAAATGTTTACACACTGTTTACTGAACCACTGCATGATCTTCTCTCAGAAGTAGAGTTTGATCAAGCTGTGGCTATTTCACTGAAGGCAGACAAGGAACCAAAAGCAACTTTGACTTGATCAGAGCTACCTAAGAAAAATCAGTATCATGGAATAGCTGTCAACCTGCCACAGAAGGCAACAAGAAAACATGAAAAGTAGTAATATTTCATGGTTCAACTAAGAAGCCTGGAATCCACCTGGAACTCATTTAATTATCTGCAATTAAGTAAATAATCTGTAATGGATGACTATGACCTTAGACTCCCGTTTAGCCACAATTTAAAAGTCACTGCTGAAACCTCTCATCAGTACAACCCTTTACACTCTTTCCTACTTTCTGCATCGATACTTAAGTAGTGAATGGCACTTTTCTATTTTGTGCACACAAAATATTTTAGATAAGATCATACCATAGGTATGATGCAAATTCCACTCCCTAGCAAAAAAGATCCTCTATTAAAGACAGTTTAGTGAAAACTCGAAAGGTCTCTGTGTTAGCCACGGTGATGTGTGCAGTACAAAACTGGTAAAGACAAACGGAACCACGCCTGATCTGACAGGCATTAGCAGGGTATCTGCCTATTTGCAAAATGTCTCATGTTTCCATGTGAACATTGCTGAGTGAGCTGATGCCCTTGTTTAGGAATGGTTTAATTTATATGCCCTCAGAATGAGGTCATATCAATATCATGCATGATGTCTATCAGCTTTACAGATGCCTTAACCTGAGAACGTTCAAGCTCTTGGAGAGCTATTCATACTTGGCAGATTGATATAGTAACTGACAATTCACTGCCATCCAAGTGTATCTGAGAACACAAAGCTCACATAAATATTGTTGAGCATATCCCATTGTTGGTTATTTACTTCTGCCATTCAACTTCCTACAGCTCTGAGAGGAACTTCATTTCTCTCTGTGTCATACATCTGACTTACCCAGCAGACACGAAAGGATCCTTGTTTCTTTTTTACCAGTAATGAGCTGCGCTTGAAATGTCAAACACAGGTTTGTCCAACCCTGACCAACAAACAACGTGAAACATAAAATTACGGGTGGACTGAGACCAGCAAAGAAGTCCAGCTACAAGGTTAGCTTTGTAACTGGCTCTGAAACAGCTTTTAATGGTGTCTATACATTCAACAAGCTCCAGAGAGAAACACGAAGACCTACCTGATACCTTTTCTTCTGGAGTTTCATAAGCTGACCTGCCTGCTTATCCAGCCTAAGCCCTTACTGAGGCTTCTGTGACCAGCATGGCACACAAACAGGATTTTTATGCAGACCACACTCATGGCTTTCCAGTCCAGAAATGCCAAGTTAGCCTTTTGCTCTGGGTTTATTACACTCCCCTCAGCTTCAGTCTCTCTCTGTGACAGCTCTGGGACAGAAAAGAATGAAGAGAAGGGAGAAAAAAAACCCAAAAAAACCCAACATACAAAACTCATTGCTTTCAAATTTACCCTGGACCAAATGTTTCTGACTGATAAGTCTGGTTGAAGAAGATGAGACACACCCCATTCTAGCTTTGAAGAGGTATTCTTTCTTTTAATTTCCTGACACGCATCTCTCTTGCACCATAATATAAACTGAAAATAGGCCTTGAATTAAAAATATATATGGCCCTAGCTGGGCTAGTTCTTTTTGTTTAACTGTAAACCTCAATTAAAAAAAAAAAAAAAATTGTTCTGTTTTGTTTTTCCCTTGATGAACTTCCCTGAAGTTAGTAAACGAAACCAGTCCACAAAGAGGTCAAAGGAGTGCCAAAACTGCCACAAGTGAAACCGTAGACTCATGGGTCAAAACTGACCCTACCTTCCAGTACCTACAAGGTCCTAGACAGAGCTAAACCTCTTTGTCTAACAGCACCCTCGAAGCATCATTTTCAACTTCAGTTGTGCAACCCGGACAGAGAGGTCTATTGTAAACACATGAAACAAGTTTTACAAATCAGCAGTGCTCATTCAACAGATTTTTTATTTAGTCCTTATTATTGTCACATGTGATATAATTTCAAAATTGTGACCTGAAAGCAGGAAAAAAAAAGAAAAATACGGCCTTTTGTTTTATCTGCCACTCTCCCTCAGTGCAATGCGAGTTGTTGAAGGTAAAATCGGTTAATATCTAAACTGCAAAAATTATATATCATGCCAAATGTACGATGGAATAACAAGAAATGTTCAAAAATATAACTTTCCTTTAGGCTGCAAGTATAAGTAATTTGTCTATTTCTGGTAAAGTATGGAAAAAAATAAGTAGATCAATATCTTATGTCTCAAGAAAACCTATTGAAGCACTATGAACACTATTGCCAGGCCTGAGGGTTGGAATAAGAGCAGAACAATTACGTTTATCAATTTACATTGTTTTACTCTGCAGACAGGACCACAAAGAGAGCCCAGCAGCTTTGGTGCCTTGTATTGTCTTCAATGCATTAAGCATCTCTTCCTTCCACTGCATCAAGGTAAACAGAAGTCTTGTATTTGTCTTAAGTACTCACAGCTAATTCAAATGGGTTATGTTATCCAGGTCAGTCAGACAAGCATAGGGGCTCCATTTCATTTGCCTTCAACATCCCTCAGATTAAACGATCAGACCTACATCAATCATTGGATGTAAAAGACATGGAGTAATTGGACTAGAAGGTTGTCAACAGAATGAGGGCTTCTGTTCAGAAAGCAGATGTCTTGGCTTTTTCTTGGTCTTGTTTATTCTTCATAAATACCAGAGCAAGACAGCAGAGTCACTATTATCTTGTAACAACGTTCTGTTAATCAGGCATGTCATTTGTTTGTATGGCCCAACCTTCTGCAGATCCCAGACGTTCCCCTTCCACAAGAATTAACCACAAAAATACTGCAGTGTAGCTGCTTTATGACCATGGCTAGGATCAATTTGTTTTGTGCTTTCAGACACTGATCTTGCAACAGTGAATATACAGACACTATAGCGGATTTTTTTACATAAACAAAGCATTTTGACCACCATCTTTCCTTTTTCAACGGCAGTTTATCAAGATATTTTGCCTAATTCCCAGCTCAGAAAGAAAAAAAAAAAAAGAAAAAAAAGATAACATTCAACTAAGGAACAGCACCTCCTTCCCACATTGTTCTGAAAAACAATCAAACCAGGTCAAACAATAATTACGTTTAGAAGTGTAATATTGGTGGGCTAAACTAAGGGGCAAAAAGAGGGAAGAAAATAAAAAATAGAGAAAAGGCAAAACAGAACAAACGTTAGAAGCAGTAAACAACAACTGTAAGAAATAAATAGGAATTTACACATTCCAGTCAGAGCTCACGTCATGTCTTACACACAGAAAAAGTCAGTCAACCTGCCAGATCTTTGCCCTCACTGCTGGCCCTGCAGTTCTTCCCTGTCCACTGCCTTGGGTTTAGCCCTCTTGGCACCCTGCACTAGGCTACAGCTTGCATCACTGGCAGAAAACTACTTATTTTTGTTTCCCTGGGTTAGTTCTCTGCCAGGACAATGAGACAAGTTGGCACAGGATCTGCTAAGCACCAGAGCAGAAGACCATCAGCTTATACCACCAGCAACATCAAGGGGATGAGGCAGGAGGAACCAGACCTTCTCTGTCCCACAACAGCCAACTGCCAAACTAGCTCGAGAGCCCTGATGGAAAACATCCCTGTAAGCTAGTACAATACCACTAGCATCAAGGAAGGCCTGAGCACTAGGTCTGACCTGAGTTGCACACATCCAAAGCATCCACAAATACTGAAGGTCAGGTGTAGCTGGCAACACTCCTAAAAGCTTCATTTCCCCCGAGTGGACATATTTATAGATGACCTACATGTAACAACAGTCCTGCCTACAGGAACAATTTTTAAACTTCCTTTAGCATAACTACAGTCTGCAACATCAATTTGATTCTTCCAAGGCATCTGGATTCAAAGGTTTCATTGGAAATAGCCCCTGCAAGCTTTCTCAGCCCTAGATGAAGAGGGCAGGTGGGACATCCCCTGACCCCTTTAAGTCATTAGGTATCAGGATAAGCAATAAATCTCAGAGTGAAAACTTTGGTAGTCTGCAGTAAAATTGAACGAGTCCAAGTAACAGCCCGACTTCTGTGCAAGCGCTCAACTGACTCTAAAGAATATGGACCTGGAGATTTGAAGTACACGTATGTACGTGGATTCCCTACAACTGCATCTTTGCTGGAAGTTTTATGTTTTGCTTAATTAAGGCATGCATTTTTTCTCACTCGCAAAATGGCTACAGACTTTAATGAGAGAAGGATTTGGATTAAACTACTCACTGCTGTGTTTTGTGACTTTTGCACAATTCTGTCCTCTCAATGGCCCCAAACATGATTCATAAAAGAGTCTGTGTGCAAACATAAAGGACTTCGCCAAACAGTTAAACACTACCATCAAATGGATAGTGAGGAAAACAAACCCAGAACACAAACATGAAAACCAAACTCTCCATAACATTTCATACAGGCAATAGAGATGTACAGTATTTCGCCTGATATTTTAGGCAAAAATGGGAAGTCATAGAATAACATGTTTGTGTAGCTGTGAATGTGTGTCGATATGCATCTCCCCATATATTATTCTCAGTAAAAAGGGTGTTTTTCAGGTGTTGGTTACAAGAGTGGAATGATGGAGAGACCTGTTAAGTGAGGGAAAAAAAGCCCTTTTTCTCTTCAAGTCTCTGCTCAGTGATAGCACCAAGACCCACTCGCTCTCCTTCCCTCACCGCGCTGCTAAGGTGTATGTGGCTAGCAGAACCACGACCTTTCGTTCCCCTACAGCAAGTGATAACCAGGGTTACACACAAATAGCATTTACATTTCAAATGAATTTGGTTCTCCTAGTTCTTTAACTCCCCACACGGCTCTGCTGCAGTTCAACATTTACTCCACCTATGCAATATGCCTTTTTAGCTAGGCTTAATTTTAATTAAATGTCAAAAATTAGAAAGAATGCCGTTGTTCTAATGACAGAAAAGCAACACTATTTACATCAAAACCAAAAATGTAACTAAACATCAGAACACAGTTTTCTTTCAGGAGGGTGCCAGACTTCCATGTGAACAAGTTTAGCCTTCAGTTTTGCACATCAGAGTTGGGGGAAAAGAAATAGCTTCTGGAGCCCAATAGAGGTGCTTTTGCTTCCCTGACTTCTCACACACTATTCTTTCAAATGAATTTAAAGCTTTTCTTGTCCAAATCCCCGCAAAAGTAACCACACTGCAGTTTTTCTACTATTATGCAAATAGATTAATCAGCCAACGCTCCAGTGGGAATTAATTTATATTTGAATCAAATGAGGCCTTAGCTTCTTTATAACCCAACCCCCCGGGCCAAGGCCTGAGCTAGGTAGCAACCTCATATTATTCATTTGACGAAATGTGAACTGACATAAATACCATGGCTAACTTTCAATCCGATTACCCCGTTACCTCACATCAATGCTCTCCCAGCCATCAGACTCTAGCGTCCCTCCTTTCACCGGCACAGCCAACAACTGACAACTCCTCCCTGATAAACAAGCACCCACGCTGCCACCTCAGACCCCCACTCTTAACCCATCATCCCTGCTCAATGGCCCTTATTCGACAAGGTATTTTATTTTGTTTGTAGGAATCAGGGGACTAAACCAGCACAAAAATACTGTTTTGCTGGGGCTGTGATTCAAAGCTGCCCTTTCAGAGCTGCAGAGCACTGGAGGAGCTAACAATAAACATCCAAAAAAATATAGGAGCATCTCCTACACAGATATACATGCACACTTTTAATATAATACAGTCACCGACATCTGTTATCTTTCACACTCTCCTTAATCCTTACAAAAATTAACAAAATGTTTTGGGCTACTATGTCCAAAGGTCAGTGTAAAGTGAACCCACATTTTACACAGCACCCTGATACTAAACTCATGTTGACAACCACTAAATTCTTTCTATTGCCCTGCACAGGAACTTGTTTTTTAAAAAGATTTTTTTTTCTCCTTTAAAACTGTAAGCGTTTAAAAAGCTTGGCTAAACAATCCACCAGGTGTGAGAAAAGCCTTTTCTATGCAAGCAGCTCTACGTCAGGAAACCTACACTTTGTAATTAGATTAGCAAGCAAGGACTGAATAGCCCTGATCAAAACATCTCCCCCCTGCATATTGTTTATAGTGCATAACTGATAACTAAGCTTCTCCAGTCATGGTTAAAATCTACTTAAAAATGAGAGTCCTGCTCACTTGGGAATTTAAATGAAGAGGAAAAGAAAGAGTACGCGTTCTTTAAAAGCTATAAGTAATTACTTGGCTGTCTTGCTTAAACAAAGCTTTATTTGAAAATATAAGTCATAAAACAAACCCTATGATTTAACGGCAGCTCTTCAGGAGGGCACTACTTAAAACACATGCAAGACAGAGAGTTAAAGGTGTAATTTTTGCCTTCAGGACATAGTGAACAGGCTGGGTCAGGAGAAGGAGGACAGTCCCCTGGGCCACGTGGCCCCAGCTCCAGGGAACACCCTAGATCCCTGGAATGGGAGATGAAACATCCCCAGCCCAGGAGGATGTCTTTAGTTGTCTCTCTTCAGATTTTCCCAAGCGGCCAAACATTATAGTTCTGTACCAGAGTGAGTTTCCCAACATAAGTAGCAAGCTTGAAACGTGCTGGCTTCCTGAAGGCACTAAAAGCAGTGTGAAAAGGAGCTGTGGCAGGTCAGAACACATCAGCCGTACCTGCTGCTTTAATGAGGATAAATGGGAAATGTAAAATAAGCCAAGACTATATTCTTTCTAAAGCTTTCATACAAAGCCTATAGATTTCAAAATTGTGAGGCAGTTTCACAGTTCTGCTCCATCTACCCAGAGTGCAAATACCTTAGTTTGGAATTTGATCCCAACTCAGACCAGAATCTGACCCATTTTATACAGTCAGGCCTGACACAAGATACAAACCTTTGTGTAATTAATCTTTTCCAAAGAAAGGTATCTGATTACTGGATCCTTCTGCTCAGATCAGTACACCTCATAAATCTGAGGGTTTTCATCCTTGTCGAAACAGTCTTTTAAATATCAGGACCGGAGCACCAGAGCCAAGATCAAAAAACCTTCTCTTTGGCTAAAGGACACTCTAGAAACAGTGGAAGGTGACAAGAGGACATCCTCCATTCTTCCTCTCACAAATCTGGAGACACTTGCCATGCACACAGCTGTCACAGGCAGCAGTGAATGAAAACTTTTCCATGCTTCAGCAACTGTCCTATCCCCTCCTGCTTCTCCCATAAGCACAGCAGAAAGGAAAAGCCCTGGGCACAAACCACTCCGCTGTGGAAGTCCAGCCTCTTTGCTTAAACTGCCACTCGAGAGAGGCTCTGATCCAAGGCACCAATTTAGACCTGTCTCTACGCATTCTCGTCTACTGATTTTTTTTTTTCTGCAGGTGCAGTGAACTTTCAGCAAAAAAGGGAGGGGAGAACATTTTTTGGTGGGATATCATTAGGAAAAGCTTGATAAGTGTTGATAGGTGAGGGAACAGACTTCCATTTGAGACCTAAGCCAGAATGATTCAAAGGACACTAGAGAACTACCCCTTTTCCCAGCACATGCACAAATCTGGAGATTGTAAATGTACTTTAAAGCTGCATTGCCCTCCTCTCTCCTGACGTTTCTGAGTCTGAGGAATAGTAGTCGGAGTATGGCTCCTCAAAAAGAGCCATGTCCTGTACCAGGACAGCCAAACTTCTTGAAGTCATAGTTTAAATCTGCTCAATCCCACACAATACCCCTGAAGATCTTTCTAGGGACACAAGATTTTATTCTCTCCAGCCTTTTATATTTTTAATGAAAAAAACAGAGAGGAAAAAAATACAAAATTCTTGTCATCATGGGAGACAAAAATGTGAATGCAACCACTGAAATATGATTTTTGTTAAGTAGTTCTTATTTCTACAGGCATGACAAGAAACCTGTGAAAACCTCTTTCAGACTATGAAGATCTCATTCAAACATACTGGCTGTCTGATGCTAAACTTCAGTTGTCTTTGATATTTCCCCCTGCAGTATCAAAACACTTCTGACAAAGTACTGAAAAGAGACAAGTACATTCAAATTCTTCTAGGGCTTAACCTCATTGCATTGAAATTAGCATGAGTTTTGCCCCTGACTTCAGCCCTAACAGAACGAGCAACACTTCCAGGCCAAAGGCATGGTGAAAAGCTTTTCTACAACTTTCTTTACATGCTTGCACCCTCCTTTAGTCCTAGAGACTTCCGTTTACTTTCAAAAAGCTGAAGACATAAATGGGCAACATATTTCACCATGTATCTACCCAATCTCATGGCTAGCAGAAAACAAATAAGGCATTTTTTCCTGTTTGTCAGAAAGAAACACAATTCCCAAGAAGGGGCATACTTTCTACAGGTTGGGGAATCTCCCACGAGAAAGGTTCTGGTCTGGCCTTTGCTATTTCAAGTATGTTTTACAAGTGCAAGGGAAGTGAGAGCCTCATCCGCTTTTCCCACGGATAAAATGGAAGAGCCCTTCATCTCCAGACATCATGAAGTTGCACTGCTTGCAAAGCAAAGCCCAGAAGAAGGACATCCTCATTCTAGTCTCCACAATAAGTGAAATGTTTTCTAAAGAAATCAACTCTTTCTGATGAGTGGCGATCCAATGCAAAATGTATTGGATCTGCAGGGAGCCAGTGATCCAGAATTCAGAGAGGAACACCTGAGAAACCTGAAGAGGTGTCCCTGATGCATAAGATCACAAAGCTGTTCATTCCTCAGGCATTATTCGCCCATTCTCCTTGGTTTTCTCTACCCAAAACACCTCACTTGACAAAAAGCATGCCTAAAAGACAACAGAAATACAAATCTCTTCTTTTATCTGATTTTCCAATTTACACCAAGTAACTGGTACAATGACCACATGGACCAGTGCTTGCTAACTCATTTCTCATGGGCTCTGTGAAGGTAAACCCTGAGGGACAAAGTCCGTCAGCCCTCTTCTTCTGTCAGAGCTCCAATAATCAAACATAATCCATATCATCATCCACAAAAATTGCTTTTTTTCCTGGACACAGTGTTGCATCTTCTCCAAAGAGGCCACCACATATAGTCTCTTCCTCTACAGATGCAGTACAGTTTGTCAGCAACCTATAGACATGAACATAGCCGTGGTCTGGAACAAATCCATTGCCTCAATGGCCAAATTCACCAGTGTAACACTTCCAGGGTAAAATCACTAAATGACCAGAGAATTCAATGATAAGGGAGTCCTTCTTTCAGTTGTAAGAACATTGCAATATCCCAGCACGGAAACTTTGCACTTTTTGTCTTGCTAAGTAACTGTTACAGAGTATTTGAGTTTCTCTTCTTCCCTTACCACATCGTTTTTTGTCCCACTAAGAGATGTATAGGTTAATCCTTGTCGGCAGAACTTTTAGCGCCTTCCCACAGGACTTAAAGAGTGGGACAGTGGGTTTTGAAGAAGATGCCTCCACACTTTCAAATCAGGAATATTCTCAAAACAATGAGTTTATGCCAAGAAGCTGACACGTACATGGTCAAACCATTTGCACAAGGAGAGAGAGCATGACTTCCCCGGCAGGGTGATACACCGCAGTGCTGGTGACCAATTCATTAAAACCTCTCTGCTTCCTACCTGGGAATCCCCACACACCAGCCATTTCCCCCACTGGATCACAACATCTGAAGGTATTTTCACATAGAAGGAGCAAAGTTAACCTTGCTGCCCATCACTACCTACCTGCTATTCACCAGCAGAGCATACATTAGGGGCACATTTGTATCAGGGAAAGTGTTTCAAGTAATCCAGCTCTCATCAGCACCTGTCTTTTGACCCTCTTAAATCTTTCTACAGAGGTTTAAGCACTAAGGAAGTACAGCATTAGTTGGCTGGCATGGTAAATCTCGAAGGATTGAGGGCTGTTGATCTGGCCGTTTTAAGAGAAGGTGTAGAAGGCCCTGCTGTAATCCTACAGGGTAGTTAAATACTAATTCCATCCTTTATTTCTCTGAGAGGCGGAGGTCCCTATGCCTACTCCAGCAAACAGAGGGATGGAGAGCAGCCTCTCAAAGACTGCATTCCCTCTTGCAGTACACACCAAAGCAGCGCGTGGGCTCAGGACCCCTTAGTTTAAAGTGACAGCGAACTATCAGATTTGCTGAAATATACCCCAGGAGACATTGATTCTCCTGTTGAGTTACCCTGGCAGATTCCTATCCTTCAAGGAAGGTGGTCCTACCCATTGCAGACTGGAGAATGGAACTGGGGCTTTATGAGTAGAAAAAGTAATGGGATCCTCAGTTCCCAGCGCTTAAAACCACTCACTGCCTAGAGCTTTCAGTAAATTGGTGACCACCCAAATTTGCCATAGTCGTAAGCAAAGGATCACCACTTTGTTTTGCAGTGAGGTGACAGGAGCAGGTTTAAGACCCGATTTGAAAGACAAAAGTATTTTTAATTCTTCTTACCTACTTGAATAAAATGAGAGAAATATGTATTGGAGAAAATATACAGGGAAACTACCATATTCTCTCCTCTTCCACACTTCATCTGCCAGTCTAACTTGGAAACTCTTGGGGCGAGACCACAACAGAAACAAGCAAAACCTTGGCCTCCAGCATCTGAGAATCTGAGCAGCTGCTGCCCAGTTCCCTAAATAATCATGAAATTAAGGCAACGAATAAAACACCATTGCGTATTTTACAAATCCTGGCTCTCCAAAATGTGCAAATCTACACTCGTGAAAGGAGTTATTTTTAGGGAGGTTGTGTGGTTGTTTGTTTATTAGACAGATCAGTGGAGAAGAAAGAAGAGGGATTGTGCAATCCCAGATTTTTTTTTTTTTGTTTAAACAAAGGTGGATGTTGGGGAAAGGATAAAACAACAAAGTGGACAAAAATAATCAAACTTGGAAGAAAGGATCAAATTAAACAGGCTTGGAAGGAGTTAGCAAAGCGCAAGCAACACACATAGACCAAACTAAAGTTAATTACTTTTGACACGATCAGATCATCTGGTTGCGTTTCAGGCTGCATGCACTCTAGGCTGGCCAGCGTGAATGGTGAGGGAAAAGAAAGTAACTCTCCCCTCTAGGTCCCTTTGCCAAGTCTGGGCTGTACGCTCTGTCCGAGATCCCTCTTTCTTTGCGCAGAGAGAGAGAGGGGGGAGAGGAGAGAGAAACACAGTTAACCACCTGTCAGGGCTGAGGACACAATAAGGCAGCCCCCAAAAGAGCTTTTCATGCATGCGTAATATATTTGTTCAGCTATTCACTTAATGAAGCTGATAAATGTGATGCGAAACAATAGTCAAGTTAATCTATTTAGTAAAATGTTTTGAGACTCTCAGGCGATGTTAAGGAGGGTAGTGTGTTCAGGGACATTTTCATTTCAATACGCTCATCTCTCCCCTCTTAGGGGGGTTTCAAGCAACCTATGTGAATATAATTTCTTATAAATGTGTCTTTAATGGGTTTAATTCACCCTTGCCAGCTGTTTTTTTAGCTATTTTGTAAGAGCAAAACAAACGTGCCAGGCTTGGAAAGCTAGTTAAAATTAGTTTCGGTCACTGGGGCCAAGCTATATTTCCTGCAAACCATCTGCTTGATTGGCACAATAGAAGGATTTTCAAGAAAAGGGGGGATCTAGAAGAGCTTTGAACGAACCAACGGTTACTGTTCCTTGTGCTCGAATTCTAAAGGTGAAGCCTTACGTGTCTTAATATAGCTTCGCCCCTGCAGCCTCCATTCAAGCTCCCGACGAGGTCGATAAGCATCGTAAGGGAGCTTGGACACGCCGGGACAGAGCATCCCTCCCGCTGCCCCCTACCCAGGAGAAAAGAGTGGAAGAAAGAGGAAAGAAAAAAAAGGAAACAAAACAAAATTTGCACACACACGCTTCTTTCTTAGCTTTGAAGAACAAGGAGCCGTGGGGCTGTGGCAGGATGAGGGCTCCTTTGGTGGCTTAAAAAGGGCTCCCGTCTTAGGGTGGGAAGGAGCAGGGGATCACCTGGACCACTTGGTGGCTTGCAAAAGGGTCCTGGTTTGGGATGGGGGAGTGCGGGGTGGGATAGAGCAAGAGCTCACCTGGACCGTTTTGGTGGCTTGGAAAGGGATCTCGGCTTGGGGTGGGAAGGGGCAGAGGATCACCTGGATCCCTTGGTGGCTTGTAAAGGGGTCCCAGCTTGGCATGGATGAATGCGGGATGGAGCAGAGGTTCACCTGGCCCCTTAGCTACTTGCAGAGGTTGCCTGGCTTGGGATGGAGGAGTGTAGGGTTGGATGGGTGGGATGGAGCAGGGGCTCGCCTTGGACCCTTGGCTGCTTGCGGTAGGTTCCCAGCGCGGGGTGGATGAGTGGGATGGATGGAATAGGGTATTGCCTGGACCGACTTGCAGAGGATCCCCAGCTTGGAAAAAGGGGCAAAGCTTGGCTTTCACCTGGCTGCGGGAAGCACCAGGAACCGGCTCGTCTCGGGGTGGGGTGGGGTGGGGGAAATAATCCCGCATGAGGCCAGGAGCAGAGCTGCGGTAGCGATTGAGACGTCCATCTCCCGGGGACGGGATGGAGCTCCCAAGGGAGGCGCTGGCCCAGCCCAGCTGAGCTCTTTGGTCTCCGGATTTGAAGTGCTGGCTCTCCCAATTTCATGCGGATTACAGCCTCGGACCGGGACACACGCCCCACCTCCGAGCCCTGCCCCGCCTCACCCACCCCCCAGCTCCCGAGGTTTTGGGGTCTTTTTCCTCCTTTTTTTTTTAAGTGACAAAGAAAGTGAGTGACTTTTAAGAAATAAATTTGAAGATAACGACATTAAAATGAATGGCAGGAAGCACAAAACGTCGTGAGCATAGGTCAAACGGCATTAGTCACAGGTTTTATCTTGACACATTAGAATTCCCTTCTCTTAAATGATCACTGCCTTTGAAAAGAAGCTTCCAAAGGAGATCACTTAAAATAAGATCCTTTCGTCTGATTTCTTGGTTTCTTATGGTCTATCTTCCCTTTCAATAGATGTCTAGTCCCTTTTGCCTTGGTGCTTAAGGAATTTTTTATGAGTGTGCTCAGACGCATCACAAGGAACTGGGTCCACGCGTGCCCCAGCATGCGCTTGACCCAACCTTCCAGAAAATGTCAGACCCTCTTTTTCAAACCAGAGAAATTAGCAGCAGTTGGTCCATAGTGAGGCAAAGTGCCCCCAATGTATATGTAAAGAAAGGAGTAAATAATCTCAAAGGAAACGTATAATGACTGTAAAAAACTAAATGTTCTCGGATCCTCCAGGGCTGCTCCAGAGCTGGATTGGGGGGCAACAGCTCTGGAGTGGAGCAGGGAGCCGGGGAAAGAGGTGGGATGGGACACAGGGTGCCGGTCAATTATATTATTGGGAAAATCTCGTTTCCTTTTTCAATCCGCTACCACCCCACTCCGCTTGCTAAACAACACCCTGAGAGCAACCACACGTATAAACGGGCTTCAGATTAATCCGGAGCAGGACGGGGCAGCCCCCCCGCTTCCCCCTCCCCCGACACCCGCCTGGGGCCGCACCCCCGGAGCCCTTTAGGTTCTGCCCGAGCCTTTTTTTTTTTTTTTTTTCTTTACCTGCTAAGCATCAAGATTAACAAAATAGGGTGGGGGGAACTCTAGCGAGGTCTTATTTCAAAGTGATGCTTTCAGACAGCGGATCTTCCAAGCCAGCCTTCTGCAGATGCTCATCCGCACAGCACCGGGAAAGCTTGTCGGGATCATACAATTTCGAGGGCTGATTCCGTCCTCTCTAATAAATAACTTTTTGATTTGAATCAAGGGAGAGGTTTAACAGACTTTCTTTCTTCCCTAATGTGATATAAATCGCAGATGCACTTTTATTGAATGGTTAAAGCATCGACATGGAGATAATCAGCACAAAACGTCCGGACAAAAACCATCAAGAGAAATAAAGCTGGTTAATAAGATTTTTGAGAAAGCTTTGTGTTAAAAAGTAAAAAGGGAAAACAGCTGAAGGTGACAGTTAGTTCATGGTTAATAGGATAAAGGCTGCATGGTTGAGCTGCACACTTCTGCTTGCAAAGGTTCAGCCACACCAAAGGACTGAATAGGGTGCTTTTAAAACATAGGACATTTAACACATCTGTTATAGTCTTTAACAGAGAAATCAGGTAAACCCAGTCTGAATAGTTGCTTTCATCACCCAGCTCCAAAGGAAACTAACTACACTTGCTCCTGTTTCCATATTTGCCATCACAAACAAAATCTCTCTACCAGAGAAATCCGTTCTCTACTTTTCTGTCGTTTGTCCCTCGCACCAAAGTTAAGGGACTTCTGGCTCTGCGGCACCGAGCTGAACACACCTCCAAAACTCGGCAAAAGCACGCAGATACAAAGCGAGTTCAAATGAATTTGGCAGCATCGAGAAGGCTTCGAGCCACCGCTACCGATAAAACCGAGACTAGCTCAGCCTACTTTATCCAAAAGGGTATAAATGCTCCGACGTTGCCTTCATTTCCACTATTTTTAATGTGAATGAGCTGAAGAGGACCCACAGATTGAGAACCTAAGGGGGATGCTCTGATCTTGCAAAACTGTTCGGGTTTCTTCTACCTTCAGTGTCCGGATTTTCTTATCAGTTACAACAAGGCTCATGTTTCGGTCCAACGTACACAAGACTCTTGGAAGGTTTGGATCCTGAAAGCAGAGGTTAACACCACAAACTCGCTTTCTATCGAACCTTTGACGTACAGACAGAAAAATAACTCCCACGACACACACAAGTTTTGCCGCATGCTAATGGGGGGGGGGGGGGAGGCAGAATGCGCTCAAACTGCGATGAGATCTGCTCTCCGAATATTCTTTCCCCCTCAACAGAGCTTAGTCCAGGGTTTTCTAATTTGTATTTTCCATTCCACAAAACCCATGCTTTTCTGAGAGCCCACAGATAAGTTTATATGAATATTTATTGATTTATTTCCTAAACTCAGCAGGGGAGCAGCAAATAAATTTAGTGCTTTCTTTAAATAATTCCCTTTCTACGAGGCAAGATGTCATTCGAAACTTTTAAATAGGCATTTAATTAGCCTGTGTGTGTTGCCTCTGAACAAAACCCTGCTGGGAGCCTTTGGAGCCCTGTATTCCAAAGAGGCGGTCAATATGCAAAATTGATGACTACACTTTCTTTGTGGCGGGGCCATTGTGCTCCGGTTGCTTATGAAGTCTAATCCAATCATAAATTGCAGCCCCGGACCAATGGAGAAGCCCGGTGCTCGCCCTGAATGAAGCTCAAGTGGAGAACTTTGTTGAACCCCATTGTTGGGGCTGTCACTTTTGAAAGAGTCTCAGCGGGGCTGACCACTATAAAACCCATCGTCCAGGAGGAAGGGACAGAGAGAACCCCGCCAGGCTCGCTAGCTGGATCTTTACTAAACGAGGTTTGCGAAGCAGAAAAACAAAAAAGCAAACAAACCAATCAACCAACCACCGGACGGCCCCTGCGATGATGTTCCCCAGCCTCATCGCTCCTCCGGCGGTCTACCCCAGCCTCCTGCGGCCGACACCCACCCTCACCTTGCCTCAATCGCTGCAATCCGCTTTTTCCAGCCATTCCAGCTTCCTGGTGGAAGATTTGATCCGGATCAGCAGACCCACCAGTTACCTGCCCAGGACTGCCCCCCCGCCCAGCATGTCCCCCCCAACAAGGACGGATTCGGGGACTCCGGAGCTCACCAGCTCCTCCAACAGCGGCTCCAGGAGGATCTGTTCGCCTCAAACTTCCAGCAGCGACTCCACTTTCCTAAAGTTTGGAGTCAACGCCATCCTCTCCTCCGCCCCCCGAGCCGGTAAGCGGCCGCTCCCGCCGGTCCATCAGGAGGGGGGAAAGGGGAGGGATGCTTTAGGAAAGGGAGGGAGGACCCAGCACCCAGGCTGCAGAGCCGTTTCCCGTTTAAGAGCGAGGAGGAGAGCCGGCAGGATGCTCGTCCCGCTCTGCCGGCTCCAGGAGGAGCAGACGGGGGGTCCCACACGCGAGTCTCCTGCTCGACTCTGCCATCCCGTTTGCTGGCAAAAACATCGCAGTAGCAGTGCCGCTTTCCCTAGGCGGCTCCGAGCTCATCCTGACTCTTTCGGGAGGAGGAATTCCCACTACATCTGTCCCCAGACCCAGCAGCCGTGCAATACTTCTTGTATCACTGTCGGTCGAGTCCAACCGGTGTTACTTTCACAATTTTCTGATTAATTTCAATTTATTTATTTATTTCAATTTCAATTCGATTAATTCTATTAATTTTATTAATTTCATTTTCTGATTAATTTAATTTTATTTATTCGCTAGAAACTTCCCCTGCGTTGCTTCAGAGCGTCCCTCCAAAGGCTTTCTCCTTTCCGTACTTTGAAGGATCCTTCCAGCCTTTTATCAGATCTTCCTATTTCCCAGGTAGGTCTTTAAAAGCCTCTCTTTCCCTCTCCCGGCTAATTACAGCCCGGTAATATCTCTCCGTCCGCCCCCTTCCTCCCCGCGGGTTCTGCTCTGGTTCAGAGGTTGGAGGGAGTACAACATTCAAGCATCAGTCGCGCCAATTTGATGCCCGATTTAGCACAGGCAGTGACTGCATGACATTCCCTGCCCGCTGATCGGCAAATTAGCCCGGATTGTCACGGTCCCAAGGCGAAGCGGGTCCCCCTCCCTCCTCCTCCTAGGCAGCCCCTCCCGCCTCTTCACCTCTCCCCGCCGCTTTCAGCACCACGAGGGAGCGGTCAGCTCCCGCCGCTCCGCGCCCGCGCAGCCGGAGGGAGGCAGCCCTTCCCGTCGCTTTCAGCACCACGAGGGAGCGATCAGCTCCCGGCGCTCCGCGCCCGCGCAGCCGGAGGGAGGCAGCCCCCCCTCTCTGTACGGATGCTCTCCTTCCTTCCTGTCTCCCCTCCAATCTTCCTTCCCCCACCATCCTGGCGTTTGCAGGCGGATCGAGGGTACTGCGGGCACGGCTTAACTTCCCTTCGCCTTCACTGGAACTAACCTTCCCCTCGGGTCTCCCACTGATAGCCAGCAAATAAAGTCTCCAAGACTAACTTCGGAGTTTTAGAAAACAAGCCCTCTTTATGAGACCTGGGCAACATGAGGGAGTGATCTCCATCGATTGTGTACAGTGAGACAAGAACTGGGGACAGAATATATTTCCCACTTGCATATGTATAAGGCTTCCCAGAAATCTTATACATTTTCTATTACTTTCCAAGGGCTGATTTTGATGTTATTATGAACTTCTCAACAGTCAAATCTCTTACTAATTTGGAGCTGGCTCCAGCTCTCTGCTTGACCTTGCATTTGAGATAGAGAAAGGCTGCAGAGGTGGTTGGAGAAAATGCATCTGTTCGGCACAGATCATACTTCACACAACTTATCCCCAAAGAATGAACAGTATCTCAAAAAAACACTCTCTGAAAGAAAACATGCTAACAGAGGGACATTGTATCTAACTTCCAAAAAATCCCAAACCCAATTACTTAGATGAAACTTAACTTTACTTCAGCTTAAATCAAAGATATTCCACTTTTTGTTATAGTAACCACTTCTTGTATCACCACCTCATTTAAACTGTCAGTGGTGTGTTCAAAAGGCTTAGTCTCAGCAAGAAAGCAGGCTACGGGGATCCGATACCTCTACAAATGTCTGCACTGACGTTGTAACAAGAGCAAGGTGGATGTTGGTCCCTTCTCCCAAGTGATAGGACAAGAGGAAATTGCCTCAACTTGCACCAGGAAAGGTTTGGGGAAAAAAAATTCTTCATCAAAAGGGTTCTCAGGCACTGGTAGAGGCTGCCCGGGAAGGTGATTGAGTCCCCATTCCTGGAGGCGTTTAAAAGACGGATAGATGAGATGCATAGGGATATGATTTAGTAGTGGACAGGTACAGTTGGGCTCCATGATCTCAAAGGTCTTTACCAACCTAGTGATTCTATGATTCTTACAGCACGGAAGTATTGCAATGCTGAGAGAACAATTAAAAAAAATAAAAAAGAAGAAATCTAATTACACAAACAAGCTATTAATTTAAAAAGAAAACAAGGAAAGGGACAGAGTAGAAAAAAAAAATAACCCAAGCTCGTCCATTCATCTCCGAATAATGGAATTTGCTTCCTTTCTCCAACGTGTGAATAGCCTAACAAAAACAACTTGAGCTTTATAAATAGCTTTTCATGTCCATTTAATGAAAACGATTTGGGGAAAGAGACGATTGTGCCATCAGTATTCTCCCGAGGAGGCTGGCATGCCGTTGTGTTTAGTTTGAAAGTGTAAATCTCTTTTGTTCCAATAATATATGGCGTTAGCTGCTTGTCCTCAGTCTTTTTCTGTTAGTTCATTACTACACAATTACCATTCACGCTTCATTAGCATCTCTGTCTCTCTTGGGGAGGTTCTTCCCCCCCTATGTGTATCCCCCCCCCCCTTTTTTTTTTAAGGCGAAACTCTGCCCTTTTTATCATACTAATGCCATTGGGAACCAGGCAATGTGCTAATTAGCTGTTACTTTTCATGTCTTCGGGTTGAATTCTTCAACTTTGGAGAGGGAGGGAGAGAGGAGATTAATATAAAAAGATGAATACTGATTGATCAAAACTGCATCTGAAGAGGAGTGGTTTTGTTTGGAATCAGAAAAGTCCTCATTTTCATCTCAAGCATAATAAAGCGTCTGAAATGATAAAAGAGTCTGAAAAAATCAAATGCGTCTGAGCGGGAGGGAAAGCTTTTTTATTATACCTCTATCTTAGCTGCTACGCCTCGCTTTGCCTTTTCAGGCCAGAGACCTTTGAATCTCCCAACAAAACCGGCCACTATTGATCCATTTATACACGTTTGAGTTGATAGATCTAATCCCAGTGATCACTGGCTGAAAGGGGGGCACTTAGTTAAGCCTAAAGCTCCTTTTCATGGCCTCAGGTTGATGGGTGCCCACCCCAAGGGCAGGGAGGGAGCAGCGGGGGCCAGTCTTGCTCTGCTCAGCTCTGTGTTTCCCCTACAGCTGCCTCTGCTGTGGTCCCCATCCCTGGCACCTTCTCCTGGCCACTGGCTGCCCGTGGCAAGCCCCGTCGTGGCATGCTGCGTCGTGCCGTCTTCTCTGATGTGCAGCGCAAGGCACTGGAGAAGATGTTCCAGAAGCAGAAGTACATCAGCAAACCCGATAGGAAGAAGTTGGCAGCCAAGCTTGGCCTCAAGGACTCACAGGTGAGAGGGGAGATGGGTAGGGAGGGCAGAGGGCAGCTTCAGAGAACGGGGTGGGAGCGGGGACAACTGCCCACAACTAGGAGAAAGCCCAAAGCAGGTTACAGTGCCATGACCATCAATGAAGCCAAGAAAGCAATGCGAGTCCCAGCTGGGTGAGTAGGATGGAACAGACCACAGCGCTATTGCCCCCCAACCCCTGTCCTACAGTCCCCAAAGGTCAGATTCTGTGGTTTCTGTTAGCCTTGGTGTGGGCATGAGAAGGATTTCAAGGATGCAACCTAAAGGCTTTTCCTGGTCCCCATTTTACTGTTTCACTTTTGTGTTGCTTTGTCCCTCAGGTGAAGATCTGGTTCCAGAACAGGAGGATGAAGTGGAGGAACTCCAAAGAAAGAGAGCTCCTTTCTTCTGGCGGCTGCAGAGAACAGACCCTACCCACCAAGTTCAACCCTCACCCAGACCTCAGTGACGTAGGCAAGAAATGTTCAGGCGAGGAGGAGGAAGAAGAAATTCCTTCTGTGTGCCCACCCAGCCCCCAGCATCCCTTAACCTACCACCAGTCCCCAGAACATCTACACTTGAGGGACAGACTGGACTCCCAGATGTCTCCTTCTCCATCCCATTCTAGCAGCCCCAGCAAACCTTCAGACTTCTCAGACTCAGAGGAAGAGGATGATGAAGGGGAAGAAGAAGAGGAGGAGATAACAGTCTCCTAGATCACCTGCCTGCCCCTACCATCACATGGGGACATTACAAAGATGTAAATAAACTGAGTGCTATAAATTGAAGAGGTGATGTCCCACTCAAATGTCCACATGCTTCTCCAGTGCAGGTTCTTTATCACACAGCTGCAATAATTTCTGCTCATAAGCATTCCTTATTCTTTGCTCCATGTGGAGGATTTCACATTCATAGCATCTGCTAACATTTTGATAAGTCTCTGTTCTTAACCAACAATTGCTCGATTAGCTATGTTGTCCTGAAAGCAGGCAACAGGCAGCTCCTTTCTTTATAGCAGGGAGGAAAGTATAGCCTATTGGAAGTGAAACTTTTCCACCCCCCAGATAAAAACCAAAAATGCAGTCTAGATGGTGTTGTCATTTTCACTACCTTTCAAGTGAGTTTCCAGATACTATTAAGATTTCAAAATCCTGAACACTGGCCTGATTTAGCAACCCTTTTTTCCGAAAGTAAATAACATTGAGGAAGACTGACCAAACACTGCCTCCCTCCTCACCCCAATCAATAAGGTATTTCTGCAACAGACCCATTGAAATCCCTGGAATGACTTCTAAGGTATAACATAAGTGTACTTTGTCTAATGGAGAGACCTTATGTATTTATGTGTTTCGTTTTAATTTATGCATTGATGTTATATTCAAAGCACCGTTTAACCCACCTTTGTGCCTACAGGTTTGTGCTTATTTTCCATGTTGCTTCTGATATCCCTGGTGTGGACAGAGGAAAGCGGATATGCCTCTTTGATTTTTGACTGAACTTTGCTGTCTTTGCACAGCTTATATGAACTGTACACTATTTTGTACACTTACTCTGTATGGATGTTTTATACCAAGGTTATTGTGAATGAATATAACAATGGCTCAACAAGGTTTCTCTCTTTAATTAAATGACAGCTAAACTACAGACAAATGTAGCTGTTTAATTGTGTAACTTATAAAGAAACACTTTTATTTTGTATTTTACCGTGTACAGACTTTAAATATGTATATATAATAAATTGAATGTTTCTCAAATAAAAAAAAAAAAGTAGATTTCCAAGTTTGATCATTCAGTAGTTCTTGGTTCTGGTTTACAGGTTGTTGTAGGTTTTGTATGGGGCCAAAAAGGGAAGGAAAAGAAGACTCCCTTTCATCAACAGTAAAGTGATTCAATAAGAATTTATCAGCTTCAAACTATATAACCTTACAAAAATATCTACCTTCCTTTAAGCAGGGAAGCTTTTAAGATCTGCATAAGGAGTAAAGATTTTCTGCCATTAAAATGAATACAGGTTCTCCGTACTTGCATTTAAATTAAACTTAATTTTTGCTGAATTTATCCCTGTGCTCCCCTGTAATGCCTCTAACTCTCCTCCTCCTTTTCAGTTATTGCCCAGGGTGTGGACACTGGCCTTACCTTACCCTGCTAAGATACTGGAGTCCGTAGACCAGGAGCATCTAATTAGAATAGTCTTATGGGGTAGAGAAGCAAAGCAGAAGAGATAAAAAACCAACTTTTCAGCCTGAAGATCAGCTGAGGATCATTTCTAACACAAGGCAAGTCTGTAACTACCTGCGTAGTTTCTTTGGATGCAAATACATATCACAGCAATGCAAACGTTTTCCTTCTTGCATACAGGTAGCAGTTCTGCTGAAGCAGAGATTTCATTACACAGCTTATTTTCTGCTCCATAGTCTCTGACTAATGCCCACCACTCAAGATACATCAAAACAAAACATAGACACAGCAGAAACCATTTGAACGACTCTCCCTGTATGTTCCACCTTGCCGCGCTGCCATGGCATGAAAGGGAGAAGAGAATGATCCCACTTGGAAAGGATCTACAACCATCATCCAGTCCAGCTGCTTGAGCACTTCAGGGCTGACCAAAAACTAAAGCATGTTCCTAAAGGTCATTGTCCAAAAGCCTCCTAAACACTGCTAGGTTTGGGGCATTGACCACCCCTCTAAGAAGCCCGGTTTAGGTCTTGAGCTACTTCCCAATTGAACATATCAGGACATAGCGGCACTTTAATTAGCTTCACCCTAACAGCCATTAGTAATTGATAACACACACCTGCCACAGGGCAAGGAACAGATAAGGCACATACAGTATTAATTCCATAAAACACAAAAGAAAGTGAAACAGTGTGAGGGTTTGTGAGGGTATTTTTGTTGTTTTGTTTTGCTTTCTGGATATTTTTGTTGTTGTTGTTGTTGTTTCTTTAGAAAAAGCTTTTCTCCAAAAAAGCGACACAGCTCCCCAGCATACCTAAAACATCACACAAACGCACACTAAACAGCAATGGGCACAATTGTGCTCATCCAGGGTTGAATAAAAGATTTTATATGCATGCTCAACAGTGTATATAGCGGAAGATGTTTTGTCACACATCTATCTTCAGTGATAGAGCACTCCTTGACAATTAATTATAACTTGATTTTTCCTAATCCATTGAACATAAGGCCACAGCTAAGCAACCTATAAAGCCAAGTCTAATTTAAAACATGTAATTTGTTTCAAAATTTATACTTCAGAGACCACTACCATCACACATATCACAATACTCAAAAGAGGAGCATGTTCAAATCGAGAACAAAAACCATTGATACATAAGCCTTCCTGACCCAGTGTTCAGCAGAAGCTACAAGTCATCTTCCACTCTCTGCACTTTATTTCTTGTCTGTGCTTGGAATGTTACCCAAAATAATTGTTTCAAGATACTCCTTTCAACATGAGTGCCATTGCATCTTATTCTGCTATGCAAAACCCCTTACTAATGGGAACATTACCTGGAATCACTATGTACAGGAAAATCCTTATCTTTAATGTGACATTTATCAGTCTTTCTCCCTATTGTTTTTCCTCTTAACAGTCTTTTCTTATGGCAAAAACATCATGGTATGACCACCAAGCACAACCGTTTGAGACTTGCGGATATCTTAATATGAAATTAAAGAGCTTTTTCTTTTTTTTAACTTACCAACAGCTGCCAGATCACACCTGTAGCTTGCAAGGAAAAATTCTCCTTCTCAAAGGCTTCCATTTATACTCTGAAAGGTAAAGCCAGAATTCATAGCTCCTGAACAATGGCTCATGCAGAACAGCTGTGGCAAGGGAAGTCCTGCAGAAGTAGCTATCCATTCTGAGATCTTATATCAGAGGCATAAATGTATTTGCTCACCTCAAACACGGAGAGATCCTTTTGGAGAAACTGATGGTAATTGGGCTTATTCCTACTGCGCAGGACACTGGGAGCTCAGTCTGGCTGTATTTCTAAGAGCAAAATGTTTCATAATTTGATGTTAATGTAGAGTGTCAGAGGCCACCTCCCTCTATTCCCTGAAGCTACCTAATCTTTACTAGGCTAATGCTAAATTCCTGACCCTGGATGGAATCTATCTATCTATCTATCTATCCATCCATCCATCCATCCATCCTTCAATGCAGCTCAGCTCTCTCTGCTTTGGGGAAGCAGGAAAGGCGGTAAGACACCTTTCCTGCCTCCACAGAGAGGGAAAGATTCCCCTATTGACTAGTAGCATCCACAGCTTTTGAAACTTGAGAATAAAGCAATCCCGTAATGCACTCCTGTAACAACTGCTGCTTTTTGATATTGAAGTGCTCTTTTAAAAGTTCTAGTGGCCCAGAATGGTCTGGCATAGCTATTCTTCCTTCTCACAGCCAGGATGGAAATATCTGACACTGGGGAACTGGAGAGGCACAAACCAGCTAGTGCCTTCAATAACTCAGAGTGGGAGAGTGGTTTTTGGAAGGGGGAAGAAAAAAAACCCAACAAACCTGTTTACTCGGGGACAGTCCTGCCTCAGGGAGTTTCTGCAGCCTGCAGAGCTGTCTGTCAGCATCCTCAGCCAGCAGCCCCAGAATGTGCCTGGGATGTGTGGGGCTTTGTGGTGGCACACCTCCGGTCCTCCTCTCCAGCTGAAGGGCTGCTCGGTCAGTCAGTGCTCCACACAAGTCAGGAAGCTGGAAGCATTTTCATATATGCCACAGCCAAGTCCAGGTGAAAACATCTTTCGTATATGGCAATAAAGCCCTCTCTCTGAGCAGTTTCTATCCATTACCCCTTGCCTTCTCCACATGGCTCCTTGTGAAAAGAGAGCATCCACCCCTTGTAGCTGTCCTTAAAGCACTGGAATACTGTGATGAGGTCCTCTCTGAGCCTTATCTTCTTCAGAAAGAGACACCAAACTGCTTCAGTTTTTTTCTCATAGGGCAGGTTCTCCAGACATTTCATCATATTTGTGGGCCTCCTTTGGACTTTTCCAGTCTGTCTACTTTGTTTTTGAATTATGTGAGCCAGAACTGGACACAGTACTCCAGATGCAGCCTGCGAAGTGTTGAGTAGGATGATCATATCTTTCATCTCTCTTAGCAATGCCCCTGCAGATGTAAACCTAGACATATCCTAGCAAGGTTCTTGTAGTCCTCTGTGGATGTTTCACCACCTTCTCAGAGCCACTGTGTGTCTTTTTTGTCTTTCTGTTCTTTTTTCCTTGCTTCTAAGCATTCCTAAAAACTCATTACTAAGCTGTTATGCCTTCCTCCTAATGGGCTGTTCTTGTGCTTCCAGGCTGTTCTTGAGTAACTCCCAGCACCCACACACTCCTTTGCCTTCCATGGATGCTTTCCATGGATTCTCTCACAGCTGGGCTCTGAGCATGTTGAAGTTGGCCCTTCTGAAATCCAGGGTCTTTGTCCTGCTGCTAGTCTTCAGTGTGCTTAGCAGAACCTTAAATTCTACAATGTTACGATCACCATATCCAAGGCTATGACTGATAGTATGTTGTAAAGTAAGCGTTACTGGGTTGTGAGCAGTAAATCCAGCAATGCTCTGCTCCTTGTCAGCATGTCCAGTGGGAAGCAGTTCTCAATGCCTTCCACGAAAATGACAGATGACTTGCTGTGCAGAAATAGATTGATTTAACAGTCGAGACTGAAGGAGGAGAGGGGGCAGAGAGTGAGAGCTGAAAACAGTGCAATAACATTGCTAGAAATATTGCTACTCATGAGGTTTAGCTGCTCATGTAGACCTGATCTCATGAGGATGTTCCTCCCTTACTGGGCTTGGTGTTCTAACACCTGTTTTACACTTGGTGGTGCTGGTTCATTATAATCCCAGCCAGAAAGGCACTTGGACTCGGTGAGGTATCAAAGTGCTGTTTATTAGAGCTAACACTACAAGATGAGGATAGCAGAGATAATTGTAAGGCCTTTTAGCTGGCAGGAACCTTGGGTGCTGTAGCATTGAAGAAGCCTTCGATCCATCACACCCCTTCCAGAGGTGTCACCATTCAAGCTATTGAAGGATTTTTTTTTTCTTTCAATAAAACAACTCTATTCCTCATTTCTGTTGTCAAAAAAGGATATACTCCTAGAATCATAGAATCATTTGGGTTGGAAGGGCCTTAAAGACCATCCAGTTCCAACCCCCCTGCTATGGGCAGGGACATCTCAATAGATCAGGCTGCCCAAGGCCCCATCCAACCTGGGCTTGAACACCTCCAGGGATGGGGCAGCCACAACTTCCCTGGGCAATGTGTGCCAGTGCCTCACCACGCTCATGGTGAAGAAATTCTTCCTAATGTCTAGTCTAAATCTGCCCCTCTCCAGTTTATACCTGTTGCCCCTCATCCTATCCCCACAAGCCTTTATGAATAGCCCCTCTCCAGCTTTCCTCTAGCCCCTTCAGGTACTGGAAGGTTGCTATAAGGCCTCCTTGGAGCCCTCTCTTCTCCAGGCTGAACAAGCCCAACTCCCTCAACCTGTCCTTGTATAGGAGGTGCTCCAGCCCTCTGATCATCTTTGTAGCCCTCCTCTGGACCCATTCCAACAGTTCCATATCATCATGAAAACTTTTTGCTGTACCGTTAGTTAAAGGCAAGACACACAGGTGGTTTAGTCCCAGGTACTCAGCAGGAGCTGCTGGCAGTCTCCTATGTTAGAATGAGCTGGCCGAGTTCTTCCTATGGACAAGGGGTTTGTGCAGCACAACCCAGGGCTGAAAGCCAGGCCGTCTTGCAGCGTAGGGCAGCATGGCACAGAGGCTGGGCATTCTCACATTGACTGTTACGTGCGTCACCAACTTCTCATCTTTCAGTCAGGATTACTACAATATCTCCCTGGAAGAACAACCTCTTCCCATCTGCCCATGGATCTCATTTAATGTTAAGGTCCTCCAGACCTCCTAATTGCCCAGCCCTGCACGGGTGAACTTCTTAGAGCAGCCAGGAGGAATTACCCATGCTTAGCCAGAGCATGGCCTTCATCTCTTGTAACTGGCTCAGCCTCCGGCAAAGGATCAAATTAAAAGCATCTGTGTGTCTGAACACACAGGATTCTGTGATTCTGTGATCAAGGACATGGATTTCTGTGTGTGGCTAAGCAAACAGAGATGTCCATGGGAAAATATTTGCCTACAGGCAGTCCCATTGTCATTGGCAGAGGTACGAGTTGTCCTCACTTGCTGTGCTCCACTCTAATCTTCAAAAGTCTTCTTCTGGTGAACAAGGAGGGGATGGGAATGGCTGTGGGCTTATAGGGTCTGTGAGAAGCTGCTCCCCCCCTGGCATGCTCCAACTAACGTGCTGTAAAAAGCAACCTCATATGGGTCCTCCCTGTGCCAAATAGGGGATTTAGACTGTGGAGCAAAGAGAACCAGACTGATTGTCCACATTAAAAGCTAGAATCCAATGAAGAATACATGTCTACGCTCCATGACTAATTCAAGATACCAGTGGAAAGGCTCTGTGGAAAGCAAAAGGTGTAAGTATACGTCACAGGCTACGAACGGAGCTCATAAAATTACTTCAGGGAACTTCTCCTTTGATTGCAGGAAGGAAGTCAGCACTGATCCTACAGCACTGAGAAATGATGAGGTGGTCCCAGGGAGGATATACAATAACAATAAAATAGGATGTTGGAAACAGAAAAGCAAGGCAATAACGATTAAAAAGAAGATGAGGTAAAGAGAAAAAACGTGAAGATGAGTGTACTAGAAAGTGTGAGCAGGGCAGAGAACAAGAACACAGGGAAGGGATGGGGAAGCCAAAAAAGGAAATGGAAGAAGAGATCCTGAGAGATATTAAGTATTTTGGTGCCAGTCCAGTATTGATTCAAACATTGTCCAAGATCAGGGCTGGAGTGTTATCCAGGGCTAATTCTAAAACATGCAATTCTTTGAATCAGAGGAAGTTTACAGAACACAGAAGAGTCTACTTAAGCATGTCCAAAACTACTCTGCCTCTGGAAAATTGCCATGGAGACAAGGATGGAGCCCACCTTGAGGAAGATTAACTCCAAGTTACAGTTTGCTCTGCTGTGCTGTTGAAAAAAAAGTGGAGTATTTTTAGACTAGACTAACTTGAATGCAGATCATCCAGTTTTTCAGTGGGATTTCTTCTCTTTCAATCCTCTTTTTTTTTTAATACATGTGAATCTGTCACATCAATAGTTCAAATCAGTGAGCAGAAGACAAGGAACTGACAAAAAAAAAATAAAGTGGAAATATAAATAGAAAATACTCTCCAGGAAAAAAGAAATACTACTCTTGAGAACTATCCTTTACAATTTAAGTGCAGAGGTTTTGGATTTATCCTTTCTGAAAACAGAGTAACTTCTGCCCCTGCTTCCAATTTAGAGCAGAGCATTTATTTGAAAGAAAGGAAAATAGATCCTTGCATGTTCCTACTGACCAGCGTATATTTATTACTGTATAATCATAGTATACCTATCAAATCGATAAAAAGGAAACTATAATAATGTGTGTAATGTGTAAGCTGCTCAAAAAAGCGGTAATGTCCTATCCCTGGAAGTATTCATGATCAGAGGCTCTGAGCAACCTGATGTGGTCGAAGACATCCCTGCCCACTGCAAGGGGTCTGGATGAGGTGGTCTTTAAAGGTCCCTTCCAACCCAAACCACTGTATGGTTCTATGAAGTTCATTCTACAAAGCACATTCAGAACAAGCCTTGCGTCCATTGCCATGTCCAGCCCTGATGACAGTTTCGGTTTCTCTTGAAGAAGCCGGCACCAGCTGGTATAAGGATACATCCATCCTGCTGGTCATGTCAGCTTTATGTAGAGACACCCTAAATGGATAGACCAGTCTTGTCTAGATGAGATCTTGACCGATACTGTGTGCAAACATTAGGTATGGGAGAGAACCATATTGGTGTAGTTCTTCTGCTAAACTTTCTCCTCCATGTGGGTAAAGGCTGCTGGCGTCTTTTCGCAAGTACTTAGAAGAAGCCAATAAAAACAAGAACTGAAACCACCACCATCTTCAAACAAAAAAATAAAAAATGTTCATTAAGAAGGGACAAAAAGTTCCGCGCAGCCACAAATCTGAATAAATAAGCATCAATTTTATTGAATCATGAATAATTTAAGACTGGTACAATCATCAGCTTTATTCTCCATGACACAGTGGGCAGGGAAGGGAGAGAAATGTGGAGGGTGAGAAAGGGAAGGCATGATCTCAAACAGACCATTCACAAATTCCAATCCTAAATGAGAACTGAAAATTAAATAGGGAGAGGAGCAAATGGAAAACATCATAAACGTACACAAAATACTCAATTCCTAGTTTTTCTCTTTAAAAATGGCTAGAAAAAATTCATCAAAATGCAGCACTTTTAATCAAATATTTACATTTTTATGTTACAATGAAAAAATGTACATCTTATAGAACATATTTCATAAACTGTTCCACTGGAAACGACTAGATCAAAACAGCAACCTTCCATTTAATATTGACAAAGAAAGATTTTTTTTCTTTTTGTTTTTTTTTCCTTGAAAGAAAATTGCCACATTTAGACAAGTTCTCATACACATAATATTGAAGATAAGCATCAACAATGAAGTATCAGTTTGCTTCATCCAAAATGTACAAAAAGGCTAACCAACCCCCCCCCCCCCAAATAAACCACATCTCATTTATGGCCTGTATCATTCTTGGCAGTTCTGAAGGAAAGAAAATGGTTTACACTCTCAATTTATAACTCAACACGAATGTTGCATAGAATCTTGCATTTCTTTCTTGTTGATTTCTTTTTTAAACAAGCCAGCTTTGTTAGGAAAAAAAGGCAAAAAAAAGGGGAAGCGTTTTGAAAAAGTCTTAAGCGAGAACAAAGTCACTTAATAAAAGACTTAATCTATGAAAAGTTTTGATAAAAACTAAGATGTATGCACAACAGGTAACCCTGCTTCCCGAAGTTTCAGAAAGGACACTGAATACTGTGATCATAGAACGTTTAGCCTACTCAAAATTGCCTCTCGCACTGTAATCTAAGCTAATGTCAATATAAAAAAACCAAAGAGTAACAGAAATTCCTTCCTGAGCTTAAGCACAGGATTAAAAATGAGAAGAAAAAAAAAAACCCATTCCCCCACAAATAAAACACTATTTTAAACATGTCTTACAGCACTCAGTTAAAGATTGACTGAGACTTTTTGAAGGATATTAAGTCCATTTAAAGCCCTAGCCCTGCAACTGGATTTTTTTTAACAGGCACATGCTCTATCTGCATGGATTCAGTTGAGGGATTAGGTACCAAAATTCACAGTAGTAGCAGGTAAATTCAGTGCTGAGAAGCAGAATTGTCAAGACTACTGGAAAAGTTAACCTCTCTCAAACTCCTCATCAGCATGCTATGTATTTGATTCCATACAGATTTATCCCATTTTTACAGTACCAAGAACTGGATTAGGAATATTGGCTGAGTAACTCTTGATATTTCATTTACTAAACTAATGAAATAAGAGTTCATAAGGTTAAAACAGTAACAACACCAAGCTCTTCACCCCTCATCACTAAAATATTTAAATTTTTCTTTTACAATATTTTTCTTTAAAAAAAAAAAGTTATCAGCACTTAAAAGTTGTAACAGGAGCAGATTCAAGACCAGCTCAGTAAGACAAAGTACAGTTATGTTACAGAAAGTCATGAGGTATAATAAAACAATCCTCTCAAGCTGAGTCACAGAAGCATGAACTTGTCTGTCACATCACTTAAAACCCACAAGCTCTTAAAAAAAGTGTTTGTAATAAGTTTTCTTTCTGTACATTGAAAAACCAGCATATTCCTGTAATTTATTAATGACAGCACTTATTATAGTTAAAAGCTTTTTTTTTTAATCTTCTCCTACATGGATAAACCAGCTCTAAAGCGATTTATTAGCTGCAGATTGATATGAACCTGAAAAGTTATCTCATTTCTCCTTTTTTTTTGTCACATTTAAACAAATTCTAGTATCTCATACAAACAATATTCACAGCAACTTATGATATTCCAAGAGATGACTTTAGCCCTGTTTCTTTAAATAAAATCCCATAATATACAGCACTAATTTAATCAAAACAATTAGTACAAAATAAGGCATCGCTTTAAAAGTCAGCACCAAAAGATAGCTGGAAAAGGCTAGCACAAATCAATATTGAGGAGTGTCGTTTTCGCTGAGGTACAGCTGATGTTGTGGTGATGGTGGTGTAAGTGTTTGCTTCCATAAAAAGGAAAGTGCAATTCTTTGGGAGGTGTTCTTGTTCCCCAACAGAAGTACAAGCCTTAACACTGATAGTGTAAGTGTGTGCGTTCAGAGAGGAGGAGAAATAAAACCAGGTTCACAGCTCTGCCAAAACTCAAAATCACGGCCCAGCTAAACTTAAAAGACGCAGTACCTTCCCTCCTTTTTCCCAGACCTGAATACTGGTAAAATACTATTCTTTTTTTCAATTAAAAAGAAGTCATGGAAGTAAATGTTGTCACCAAAGTAGCACTGGAAGTGTCACAGAGCTGAGTTTTAATTAAGCCATTTATGGTTGTGCTGATTGGAACAAAAGCTCTGAACAAAACCCAATGATTTTTTTTTTTTAAAAACAGCTGTAACATTTCATGGCAAGAATTAAAAACTAGAAGTCTGATTAATGCCTTTTCAGGGGTGTAGCTCACCTCCGTATGCAGGGTTCACAATGCCTGCATGCTGCCAAACGTCCTTTGGAGCTGTAGGACTTCACAGGGCATGGCCCTTTCGCTGACTTGTGCGGAGGAGGGAAACTCACTCTCATCAGGGTAAATGAATCGGATGTAATGCCACTGAAGTAATCTGAGTTGATTATATGGATGTAAGTGGGAAGAGAATCAGGCCCTGACTAGAAAAAGGCTACCTGATCTTTCATCTGTAGTAGACTGATTGTTACACAGTGTTTGAAAAAACTGATTTGTTCAGACTGTATATATATTTTTATATATTCCTATTTATATATATATCTTTATAAACACACAATGAAAGAAAGCCAAGGTCTCAGACTGGCAAGGAGAGCAGCGCTATTTCTTTTTATTTCTTTCTTTTTTCTTTTTTAATATTTATTCAAAACTCCCTGTTTTGCAGCTTTGCCTTTATTCAGTATTATTACCAAGGCAAGCGATATTGTTGTAGCACCAGAACTATATGAAGCTGAGTTTAATCCACAAAGCTGATTGGTAAAAGTCCAGCCCTCACCTAAATGTGTTTGGTCAGAAGCAGCATAGGCAATAAATTTCCTCTCCGCTCTCCTTCCGGACAGTACATGGCACAAAGCTGTTTGCTTCATAGCTGTGAAGTTCCCCCCCGTCCCCCTTCAACTTTTAATAATGATGATTGTTTTTAACATCTTCAGTATCTTAGGCATGAGAGCTTACAGCAACTAAACAGAAGAAAACAAATGAATAGTGCAGTTCTCATCATCATCAAAAGGAAAAACAATACAAAAGTTGCTTGGGTTGCCTGCACCCAGGTTCAAGACTGACTCCAAATGTCTTGTTGTTCTTGCAGCTCTAATACTGAGATCCCAGCCCAGGAACATGTTCTTTTCATGAGTCTGTGATCAGAGTTCTTGCCAAGTGGGAGAACAATAATGGAAACTACCTATTTCTATCTGAAGAAGATCACAACGTCGACTCCAGAGATGAATCGAGGATGTCATCATGATGGCTGTTGCTGTTAGAGTCACTGTCGTAACTCTGGGGACTTGAGTAGTTGGCTGCTTCTTGCAGTCTCATTAGCATGTTCATCTGCAAAGGCATAGAAGCTCATGATTATTTGTATTGTGAGGCAGAAAAAAAATCAACTCTATATGAAAGATACAGTGGCATTCACGTTGCCAGTAGGTAACAAGGGAAAGGAAGAAATAACCAGGGTAATTAATACTGAGTTTCTGAAAAGAGATATTAACTGAAGAGCATGTTAGAGCAGCATGCAAGTTAGTCATGAAAAGCATGCTTTTCCAGTGAAGGTAAAAATGAGAAGACTTAAGGGATCAGTCCACAGCCATACTCAACAGGGTTCAGCAAGCAAACTACCCATCTCTCTCTGACCCTTGGAAATACAGACAGATCAGTCAAAAGAGGAAAATCTGAATATTCTAATATCTAGCCTGATATTTGTATATGTACACATGAGCTAGTTAAAAGTGTAACATACATTCTATACTTCCAACTGCCCACAAAAATGTACATCCCAACAGAACAGCTTCATGGCACTTATGGTTTGCACAGCAGTTTCAGTAACTGTTTTCCATCGGAAGAAAATGTGTATTTAGTGTTACCATCATGATCAATTTATACATTCTATACAAATAGATATTAACATTTCCTTATCTGTTTGTATGGTGTTTCTGATTCATAAATTAGACACCAGCCATGGAGATTATTAGTTCATACATTCACTGAGAAATCTCAATTTTCATTAGGCGTCAAAAATACAACTCTAAAACCATGTGAAATAAAGCAATGAGTCTATTTTGTAATCATGGCAAACCAGGCTAAATGAAATGTTATTCATGTGTAACAAGATCATATATTTAATTCCACAGTGTAAAAATCAATTTTCTAACACATATCCCCAGTCACTCCTGAAGAAATGAGTCCTCAAAGTATCCTTAACAAATGAATATGAAAAGCTTCTGCCAGTGTTTTTTGCAAAACTGTACAGGCTTTCTGTGCAAATGCATTCCCTGAGCTGACTTGATGACTTCCCCAGAAACATGGTTTTCTCATTCTAAAACTTTTAAACCCTCCTCAGCTGTCCCTTATGTTGTTATTCCTGTTTCTAATCCCTAGAAACAAGGGAAATGAAATGGTTCTGCTGTTTCAAAAATGAGAGCTTACCAAAGGATCTCCTTCAGCATCACTCACTGGAACTTGTTTGCTGGTTGAGCCTTCCCGGGACACTGAGTAGCCATCAAAGCCCACGTCTTCTGGACGCAGCTGTAGCAGAGGTGGCCACTCATGGTGCTGTGGGGTGGCAGCCCAGGGATATGTGTCCATTACCCATTTGGCAGGATCCTCCCAGGGCGCTCTCCTCCCATACAACTGGAAAAGCATAAAAGCATGTAAAATATTCCTATTAGTCAACCACTTAATTCAGTGCCTATCCAACTAAAATGAATGTGCCATAATTCTTAAACTGCAGAAAACACTTGCCAGCAGGGCTGAACAACAAACAAGTGAGATTCCCCTAACCCTAATGACATACAAACCTATTTTTAATGGCAACTGATTTGGAAGAGGCTGACCACCTCCTTTGAGACTGCAGTTGAAGAAAGGGAGACCGGAAAATAACTTCAGTTAATAAAGTTAACTTGAATAAATTCAATATACAAGAGGCCATCAATGTTGACATCCAGACCGCACCAGCAGCTGCCTTATCCACATTTGCTGTCATCATGAAACAGTCATCAGTGGAATGTGTAAGAGGAAACGTGAGACCTGTCATCAGGCAATAATGATGGATGTCAGAGCAGAAGGTTTTCAAGTCAAGGGAATTTCTCTGTATTCAACCAAGAAAAAGTACCAGCGGGATTTGTCTGTGGCCATGCTCCTATTTCAAGTGAGGAAGTTTGGTTTCAAAACCTTTTTCTGTGTTGAACAGACTATGCCACTGAATCCTAATGTATTCTTCTTCTTGTTGCATTTGTTTTGCATTAATTAGATGCATTTAATGCCACATGAACTTCAAAAGCATGCATACAACTTCAAGTGTCTTTGAGATATTTACTTCTGCTTTATGAATTTCAGCCTGAACATCCCTCAGCAACTGCAGTGCGTCACTGGCATTTCGCCACTTGGATTCAGAGAACTCTCCTTTTTCTGCACAACACAGAGAGGGAAAAGCAGTGGTCTAACAAAGAAATTCATCAGCTCTCTGATGGATCCAAGATTGCCTCACTTTTCTCATCACTATTTTTTCTCGTTTTTTTTAATGTTTTTCGTTTTTATATGCACAAAGTATTAAATTGCTCTAAATACCAACATCTGCTTTATTGTGAAGCTGAACTGAGTGTTTCCCAGCCCAGAGCAGAGGTGCCCAGCAGATGGTGCTAGGCCATTTTAAACACAGCCTCTTCCAGAACCCAAATACTCCTCATCCTTGGGCTGTACTATATTATTTTCCCAGCATAATATCTTCAAGCTGTGGTAAACCAGATCTTCTATTTTAATCTTGCTCTCAAATTTACAGCAATACATGTCTGTTGCTAAGTGGAGAATTTCATATTTTTCACCTTTGCTACCTAAAAGTTCTGTGTGGATCCTTTTTCATTTTCGAAAATTAGCTAATAATTCCCATTTCAATATATGAAATCATAACACATCTTTAGCAGATGACAGCCTGAATGACTAACCCACTACTCTCTTCCACAGCAACCCATTCTGTCCATCTCTTTCTCTCACACATTTTCTAGAGAGCAATTAAAGGAAACAAGAATTAAGTGGGTCACTTCACAAAGCATGAAAGAGAAATGACCGGAGTACGAGAGATGGTGGCAGGAAGACACAGGGACTTTGGGTCATCTTTTCGCTCGTGCTGCATTCTCTATCAACACACCAAGCAGGAAGAACTAGGGTTTTATGTAAGCCTCTAATTTTCACATCACTGTTTTGAAGAACAAAAACACACAGCTCCAAGGGGAGCAATTATTGGAAGGATCCATTTGGCTCACTTGTCTTTGACCCAAAATAGTTCTCTAAATGAGAAACAGATACATAAAAATAGTTCAGTTTAGATCCACAGAGATGAGAGAAAAATCAACAGTCCACCCTTCCTTCCTGGCAGGAAATTTCATGAGAGAAGATGTGTTCTCGGAGGAGCCTTTGTGGGTGTGAGGGACAGAAAGTACCCCAAAATGAAATACATATTTCTAGCATTAACATATTAATTAGCACAACGAGTACTGAAGTCTTAAGAATAAGAAATTCTAAGTCGAGAAATTATTCATACAGAAATGAATTAGTGGAATTTGGGGAAATGGGAATGAAGTGGATACAGAATCTACAGCACAAAGGGAGAAACTGAAATCCTTACACTTGGAACACAAGTCATTCAAATAAGCAGAAAGATCAGGTGTCAGGCAAAACAAGCAAGCCAAAAGATTGTTGTTCTTTTGCTTAATTTCTGCTCTTTATTTTTCAATGCTTTCCACATCTATTGATGAGCTGACAGAAGAGCTTCAGAGCACAGCACAAGGACCCCAAGCATCACAGTATCAGTTTTCTCCTCTCCAGGAGGAAACAAAGCCACATGCTCTACTGTAAGGTCTTTTAGGTGAAAAAGATTATTGGCTCCCATTACCTTCCTTTATAGGAAGTTATATGTAAAACAGTTCTCCTGCTCTTCTTCTACCAAAGTCCCTTTGTGTGTGTTGTACTTTAGGACCTATCACGTTCTCCACACCTAATAGCTTAACACAATTGTCTTAAAGAAAATGAGGTCTCCAGGCACTGACAAATTTCAAATGGCAAACACAGTCTGCACAAATTCTGACCAAATTTGTTAAAGAATTCATGTATTTCATAGAATCGCAAGGAGCCACTAGTAAAAGCTGTTTTCTATGACAGGGTTTAATATCTATAAAGCTCTGTTGTATAGATAGCAAATGAAAAGCAAAGTAGATGTTAACTAGATGATGTAAAATCCCATTATTATTGCTTTTTCCTAATATTTCAAGTACTCAGACTGGTGCATATTCACGACTTCTCCATTCTCTGCAGAGCACTCCCAAGCAGATGAAAGCTGAACCTCTCGAACAGCAAAAGTATTGCATAGAAAACAAACAAGCAAATCAAACCAAAATCCCAGTATTTTCCAAAAGAAGTTTTCATACTTTTTTTAAGCATCTTAACAGCAAGGCATCCTGACAAACACTGCAATGGAGATCTCTAAGCAGTAGCAGAATGGAGAGAACTGTTTTTCATAAACATGAAAGAACCATTCTGCATCACAACAGTTTCTCCATAGCGCTTATACTTGGACTCTTTTCGTGTTTCATAAAGACTTTGGGCACAGAGACATATGTGATTGAGAATCTATTACTCCTGTAAGTAAAATTTCATAACTGTGATTTATTCTTACTAATAACAAGCTGTGTCTTGCTTATAGTTCGTATTTTTCTAGTGCAAATCTGTCAAACATCCACTAAAATGGTTTTCCTTGCAAGACTAAAGCAGAAGACTCTCATAGACGGAGTGATATTTTAGCTTCCTCCTGATAAACTGGTTTGAGCTTTTCATCTCTCTCAATAACGCTTCCTATATCTTAACGATACACTGCCATAATTTTCTATTGTCCATCTACATTTATCCCCTTCTCAATCTTTAAGGCTCTCACTGTGATCCACCTTTTTATTTCTTTATGTGATATCGTGCTTAGCTTTAACAAACACAATACTCAGAATTTACTTATATTTGATCATGCTGTCTCTAAAGCTGTCTTGTAATTGTTGTAGATGGTACAGAGTTTTTTCCATAGTTGCACGGCAAGTCCATAGCAATCCTGTGTTGAAATCCTCCTCCTGATTCCAACATACTTTATTGTCAGAGAGACTTTAAGAATGGCGTGGTAATGCTTAACACTATCCAAATTGCTAGAGTATGAATCAGTTACTAAGCATAAGCAATCACCGATGACTTCACTACAGCCTCTGAAAGAATTATGAAGGGATCTACTAAAAAATTCTTCTTGTAGACTGAGAAGAAACCAAAATTTCACTGATACTGATCCTGTCACTCATTAATACATTTCTCTCCATACAGAGCTTTGTTCCTCCTCTGCTGAAAGATTTGATTTACAAAGGAAAATCCTGCATAACTAACATTGTGACCACAAACACGTTTTACAGATGCACAGTATGATTTTAAGGAGTGCTTCTGGAACAGATTATTGAAAAATATTTGGTTGTTTAACTCCCCCCACTGAAAACGTCAGTAGCTTGGCATCTAAATACTTAAAAAAATCTAATCTGGACTGTTTGTGATTCCACTCTGTATTTCAGAATAATTTGAAGAGAAAAACTGTTATTAATGTCAAGCCGAATTCAAGTTCCATTTTCACAGACATACAGGTACTCCGTGTTCAAAGTTATATCTACAGAAAATGCTGCCATTATTCAGTTTTATCCAATGCTGTGTTGCCTTTTAAGTAGATACCATTCAAGATCTATGTTATTTCACTTTTGCCTGCTCACCTGTAGCCCTTCTCTAACCGCCTCCAGAAGATATGGGATGATGGAGTAGTTCCACAAGTCAGTAAACCAAACCCTAGAACCATCTACATCTATTGGACAGGAAAGGAAAAGCCGTGGACCTGGAGAGGGAAATTCAGATATTACTTTCAAATCACAATTATGATATGCATCAAAAATAGGATCAAACAACAACTTCTAGTTCTCTGGCGAAAGAAGCCAGGGATGAGAGCACATAAATAGCTAGCAGGTGAATCACTCTTCCTGAGCTCAAAAATCCTCTAAATCAAGTTGAAAAACTATAGCCTTCAAGTGAGAAGAGTTAACCAGACTTCATAGTTTGTATCCAGGACTCAGAAAGAAGTCCTTTTTTTCTTAGAAAAAGGAAAAGAAGGTTTACATATTCCAGGTATAGTTTGCCTGAGAGTGCACTGTCATCTAAAAGTAGGGTTTTAAAGAAATCTTTTTTATCTGACATACTATAGCACAAGAAAATGAACACAGATTCATGTGATATATAAGGAAATAAAATATATGTATTTACATATACCTGGGCATATGGGCAGAGCACTTACCAATAGTGACATCAGAGGAGCTGTGAGCTTCCAAGAATTTGTTCAGATGTTGCCAGACCTTGGGAATCCAATCAATAATTTTAACTAGCTCTGCATTTCTCATCCTGCTACTGATCTCTGTTTCAATTAGTTTTCTTCTCAAGAAACGGCCAAGAAAGCCTTTGACTGGCTCGGTGTGGTTAGCACATAGCACCCACCTACGGCAGAAGAGCAGAAACGTTCATCTCAGCTAAATTTCTCCTACTATTTTCAGACTATCATCATGATCCTTCCCCTGTACCCAGCACTGGTGAGGCTGCACCTCAAATATTGTGTTCGGTTCTGGGCCCCTCACTACAAGAAAGACATTGAGCTGCTAGAGAGTGTCCAGAGAAGAGCAACGGAACTTGTGAAGGGGCAGGAGAACAAGTCTTATGTGGAGCAGCTGAGGGAACTGGGGTTGTTTAGTCTGGTGAAAAAGGCTGAGAGAAGATCTTATCACTCTCTAAAACTACCTAAAAGTAGGTAGCAGTGAGGTGGATGTTGGTCTCTTCTCCCAACTAACAAGTGATAGAATGAGAGGAAACAGCCTGAAGTCCTGAAGTTGCGCCAGAAGAGGTTCAGATTAGATATCAGAAAAAAATTCTTCACTGAAAAGCTTATCAGGCATTGGAATTGGCTGCCCAGGGAAGTGACTGAGTCACCATCCCTAGAGATATTTAAAAGAGGGGTAAGACGAGGTGCTCAGAGATATGGTTTAGTAGTGGACCCAACTATTCCAAGGCCTATTCCAACCAAACAATTCTACGATTCTATGATCAAAATCATAGAATCGTAGAATAGTTTGGGTTGGACAGGACCTTAAAGATCATGTAGTTCCTTAAGGATATAAACAGGTTATCCTGGTCACATATATCTCTTAGCAAAAATTATTTTGGAATGATGAGTTACTAGATTAAACCATTTGTATTGTGCATTGTTTCAGCTTATTTCTCATTTGGTATCTGCTTTGCATATTATTGTACCTAAAATTTGTTACGGGATCAAATATCTTAAAAGTACTCTGAAAAAGAATAGTTTTATGAACTGCAGCTACTTTAATAACAGCAACATAACAAAGCTGCACATGTTAGGACAGCAACCAGTAGCGAATGGTATTTCTCTCTCACTTCACTATTTCAGCTGATAAGAACCATTTCTGATGACTCAGTAGCCATTACTGCTTTGCCAGCCCACGAGCATAAATAAGAAACACGAATAAATAGTACCTGAAATTATGGTGAAGTTGAAGATTAGGTGTTGAGGAGGTGGCTTGGTTCATTGTGCCAATAATATATGGACTAATAAAAAAAAACAAACAAAAAACCCCAAGTAAATCATACTTGTATATTTTGAAAAACATCTTTTTAGTAAGATCTCAACATTGAAAAAGGTTATCCAAACACCTTTGGTCAAAGACACTTTTTGTAGTTACTTATAACCTAATTCCCTACTGAGAATCTGACTTCGGAGAACATGAAATTCCGAAAGCGAAACACAAATCTCAAATTGGAACTTTCACTAAAAATGGGTTTAAATATTGAAGATTTACTGTGTGAAGTGAATACAAATTACCCAAACCCTCTACTACCTTTTTTTTATTCCTCATTTCAGAGGAACTGATCATCTTATGAATAAAAAACCCTCCAAAATGCTGTCCATAATATGCATGGTCAGGCCAATTTAGTCCACTTTACCAAGTTAATCTAAAGTTCAGTTTTGCAATCACATTTTTCAATGACGAGGGTCTGGTTGCAGTACTGAAATTCAGAAAGTGTTCTGATATTATTTCTTTACCATTTGTGGTACTTGCAGTTCAGAAGTCCATTAAAGATCTCTCCTAGGGAGCTAACATGATGCAGATTATCCAAAATGATTACAAGAGGCATATCCACAGCATTATTTTCACTGTTACACTGGTCTGCTAGGTTGGACAGGTATTGGCGGAGTTCCTGCATAGCATATATAAAGAAGAGAAAAAGAAAAAAGGAGAGTTTTCATCATATTCCCTGAAAATCCAGTTAAGATAAATAAGCTACTGGCTTGTCATGAAATCTAAAGCAAAAGAGCCTGCCATCTTACAAATGCCCACATTTTCCATGAGAAAAAAGAGTAATATGGTAAGAATATGGGTTTCTTTCTCTTTGGTCATTTATGCTGAAGATTCAAAGACCGTATCAGAAACCTATGCGAGATCAGGGCCTGAAGGTAAGATGGTCTTGTTTGATTTGTGTTTTTATCATTCATGCTGTCCTGATCTGACACTCAGAGGTCTGAAATGTATTCTTTTTCTTTTCAGGAACCTGTTCAACTCTTCATACACCAAACCAAACTTTGCATCCCAGCTAAGTTTGTTACATCTTCTTGCAGCTGCGTGCACACTGAAATACAGCCAATAAAATTAATCTAAAATTAATTAAGCATCCCTCGTCAGAAGCCAAATTTGAATGCCTTCAGTAATGCTGTGAAAGAAGGACGAGCTTGTGGGGCTGCCGCTGGGTAAATGTGGCTGAAATGCTCTCAGCAGCTTTAAAGCATTTATTCCATAGCTTATTTTACATTACATCAGTGGCCTACAACCACAATTTCTACCATAACTTTCCTCCAGAGGAAAATGTCCATAAAGCCATCAAATATAGAGCTTGTTTTTCCTTTCTTTAATCTAAATGTTCATTGGAGGTAGATGCAGGCAAAACCAGCAGCACATAAAAAGGCAGAGACATGCCTTACTTGCGCAGGAATGTGTCTGGACAACAATAACTCCAAACTCAGCATATGCAGATTGCAATTGCTGATACTTGTAGCTGCAGAAACTCTTGACAGCCTAGAGATGCATTTGAGGGTTTTTGGAAAAACGCCCACATGCAATAAGGATCACTTAAGTTGCTGGGAATTGTATGCAGGTGTTTAACTTCCTCAGCAATTCTCAGGCTCCTAATCACTTGAAAATCATGACACCTTTAGGTGTTTAAATATACACCTGGAAGCCTGCTATTCCACACCTGTAATCAGGTGAATCTGCACATCTGAAAATCTTAACCACTATTCCTTTCAGGATTAACATAATGATTTAAAAAGAAAGATGTTTAAAATCAGCCTTTGATGGATTAATAAAGGAGAAATACCATTTTTCATATGCAGTAGCATTAACTGTGCAAGGATGATTCCCGTTTCCTCACCTTACTGGATTTGTGGTCTACATTGAAGGTTGCAATAATGCCATCAGCCAGCTCCCTGCCCTCTCTAAGGACCATATACTCAGAAAGACGGTTTGCTAGGTATGTTTTGCCAGTGCCACTGGGGCCAGATAAAATAATCCGTCTATGTTCCATCAGGAGAGAGACATAACGCTGCAGGATAGGCTTTGGGATCAGTGATTCAAATACCAGACCATCCAAACTGTTCTCACAAACACCTGCAATAGGAAAAGATTCATCATTTAGAGAGATACCCCATTTTTATCCAAGGTACCTGCATTTTCAAAAGCTTTTTCTTCTTAACTAAGTAGTTGTGATGCTGCAAAGCAATCCCATTAGTGGAGATAGAACAAATCAAGATTAGTTGAAATGACTAGATACTCAAACCGGAGAACTGAAAAATGTGATTTTGTGAATGTACCTGGGCCCAGTCATAGTATGAGAAACCCCCAAAGTAACGCTTAGAAACAGCACATGTAGATCTGACCTGACCAAACTGTTTCTCACTTCAGAGATAAATCCCTTCCCCACTGTGCTCATGATCGATATCGTGATTGATATCGATATGTGATCCCTTATGATTGAGAGGAACACACATAAACCTGGTAAAAGAAGGGCAGAAACGACCTCTGGGCTTAGCCTGGATCCTTCTTCAGCCCTCCCAGTCTTCGAAGTACTCATCTGCAACCTATGCTGTCTGAGGCCCTATGGAAGTTGCTGTACAAATGATTCCATGCCACACTTTTTCACCACCCACCAATTTTACAGCATTTCACCATGCATGCTATGCATTCATCCAGAATTTACCTGTTTACTTTTGAATCACTAGACAAAAAAACCCCATCTGTCATCAACTCCCCCTGCTTTCCCAAACGCTTGTAATTAAACTCCTTTGTATGCTGATAGTTATCTACTAACTTAAAACTCCTACTGATAAGCATTTACGCAATGTCAGCAGTCACTTTAGGCAGAACTGGCTCAGGGAAAACACACAGTGCTTCAAAATAAACAGCAGAAAGGGAAGCTGGCAGATCACACAGAAAAATGTTTGCACCTCAACAGTTAATTGTAATATTAAATATTTATATAGGCAGCTTTGTATCTCAAAGGTATATGCAAGTGATTTTCCATAAATCGATTAAATACATTTATCTTTAGTTGAAAACTATCACATATGAACCTTCAAAGTCAAACCAAGTTAAATATAAAATGAGATTGCAGATTTACAGATGTGGCTAGACCTTAAGCAACATTTCAATTGGGATTTACTACTGTACAACGTATTCTACGGATGCAGAATACTCTGGGTTAACATCAAACCTCAGTAAATGGACATATTTCACGGCTTATTTTGTCTTTCTGCCCACTGATTTGCTACCCAAGGTAACTGATTTTCTACACTAATATTTGAAAATCAAACTATTTTCAGTCAAATGACTGCTAGATTCTGAAGCTGAGCTGCAGAGGGTTTGGCGGTGCTCTCAAATACTCCACTGCTGTACGCAGATCTACACTCAAGATCCCACTGGTGTAACTTTCGAGCAAGCCTATGTGCATTCAGAACACGGTGGTTAAAGATTTTTCCCTCAAACCTATCTTCAAAGCATAGTTTTACATCAAAATGGTTCCATGAGAAACCAAATGGGCTTATACGAGAAATAGAAGCATTAATTTCAGTATGATATAATGGAACTGATGAGAATTTTGAAAACAATCCAGAGCTTAAGGTGTCCCATGAATTCTGAGATCCTTCATTACTGGTGTCTGAGGAGGGACTCTTCAATAAGATAAATCAAGCAAGTGAAATATTGAATTTTTTTCACTCTGCATGAAGGAAATAATAAATATATTTCTAAGAAATAGGTATTGAAATTCAGAAGCTTTATTAATTTGGAAAATACTTTGCTGCTCAAACAATTCCACTACAACACTTGTGGCGTGAGGTCTTCTCCAGGAAGACTCCAGGCATCAGTTCAAGGTATGTGTAGAAAATAGCTGCATGTGTAATTATTCCTACTGTCATAGGTTGAAAATTTGCTGAAGTTATTGACTTAGCATAGTCTAGGCACCATCTTTATCAAATGAAAATAGAAGGACCAGTAAATATAAGGCAGGGATGGGGTAAAAGAAACACAAAGAAAAGTTTCTACCCCTCTGAGTTTCTTGACACAGCTAGCTTTGACAAAACTGTAATTAGTGAGAAATACAACAGACAAGGTAATTACCTTTGATGGTAACTGAAATAGTGTTGTTTTCTCCAACCAGGTAGCCACAGGGCAACAGCTCAGGTGTCTCTGCACCATTAGTGCGTTTGATTTCTCCAATGCTGTAGCCGAGAACACTGTCTGAATTCAATCCCAGCTGGCTCACGGGATCCACGTGAATTATATACTCCTAGGGTGAAAAAGAGATACGACAAGTTAGGCAGCATGGAAATTTCTGTGACTTTGTTCTATGCTATAATAGGAATAATCACAGCAAGTTAAATATCACTTGGTACCATCAAAATCTAACAGGAGAATTCAAGCACAAAGCAAATTGTACTCACTAACCTTAAACAACCGTCTTACAACCCCATCCAGAACATCCCATTTGGTCTTGCCACTGACTCCAATGCAGCCTATGAGGAAGGTGCGAGGTCTTGAATCCTAAATGCACAGGAATGTGAATTTAAGTTAATAAATAAATCCTAACTGTATCAGACAATTCTGTTTAATGGAATTAAATGCTGGCTATTTTTTCTTTAATTATAGTGCACCTTTACCATTCTATATGGTGAATTTTGAATGCTACACAAAACTCTTCTACTAAGCATTTTCTACAGTGCTGGAGTAAAAATTCTAAAGGGTAATTAAATAGCACTGATGTTAAGTAAAAGGTATTTATTAATCAATCCATGAACAATTCAAAAATCTCTGAGAGGATTACAGCTTAGCAAAAGGACAAAAAAGACTCTTAGGAAAACTGTAAGCAGAGAAGTTCACGGCATGTTCATGTTTCCATGACTTCACAATCAAATGTGTGGTGTGTGGCATTTGCAAGTTTTATCTTCTTCATATAGTTCTAGAAATGCTGTCATGGACATAGAAATGTAAATATACGTAAAAAAACCCAATAAACCATATATAATTATACATAGTTATAAGTGTATATATAGTTATAAGAGAGAGTTTAATACATAAGTGTATGAAACAACTTGTGTGTTATGTGTGGTATATCACAGCATTTTAGTTGATAATTTTGTTTCTGATTTCAAAGCCAGAGTAAAAAACAGAACGCATCTCTTTTCTATTCTACTCATTATGAAACATTCATTGAAGAAAAAGTCCATGGTAAGACTTCAAGTTCAACTCAAACTAAGGAATCATTTCCATGTGGTTACTTCACTGACTGTGAGCGCAGTGGAGTCCAACAGAATTAGCAATATAGCTATACCATTAGTTTGCCTATCCAGAGCTGTAATTTATTATGGTATTTAATGGAAATATCTGCTGAGTCAATTTTATTTTTGATTATTCAAATTTTTGCACACACACATCCCTTATGAAAGACCGCAAATTATTTCTTAAGTACATGTTCACAGGTACTCATACTGTGACACAGCAAGGCCAGTGTTTGGTAAAGAATGCATAGTACATCCACGCATGCTCTACACATGACGTAGGCTGCAATTTTTCAATAACTGAAATGTATTGGAGTATTTGAGGATTCTTTCGGTTACTTGAGAATGGAGAACATCTGAAATACATCATTCAAATAGGATAGCTGTACCAGAGTGGACAACTCAAACTAGAATGATGTTACACATCTCCCAGCTTGGATCCATTAAGTTCTTCCAGAACTGCTGCTCCTAGCAGGTTGGTGCACCTTCTGTTGACACATTAGATCATTTGTGCAGTTTCTAGTAGAATCTTAAACAGACGCTATGCCAAGGTGCAGGTTAGTTTGCTAACCTCCCTGATGCTTAAAGAGTGAGTGGCCTGGGCTTCAGAGATACTACTGAAAAGCTTAAATTGTACCATTATCACCTGCGCCACTGACACTTGGTCTAGTCTAGCAATCCTGAGTTACACCAACATGGTTCAAGGCCATGATGCCAATGGCACCAAGCAGCTGTAAAATAAAAGCCTATTGCAGGTGAGTCCATGAGACAACCTGAACTGATGGTGTTGGCTTTCAGAAGTTCCAAGGAAGTGAGGGCTTCGTGCCTCCGCTCTCACTAGCGATACACCAATGAACTATTTTTCAGAGAAAACTTTAAAAGATATTTTGCAAATAAAAGCCTTCAAAACAATTCTCTGCCCCATTCCAAAGCCCCTTATATTTCAAAGCTGGGGATGAAACGCAACTCACCTCCTTCCATTTCATTTCATCCTGAAAGCTGACAACTATTTTGACGTGCCTGCCTCCTTCTTTCCGGGCAGAGCCATCTCCAGTGTCATCTAAGAGCATGTCTGTGAACATAAAAAAACCAATAACAATGAAGACTATTCTGATTTCCCAACATGTTTACTGTAGTCAAACACAAAGCCATCTGGGCTTTGCATGCCCTCAGGTTAAAACACAAGGACTAGGTTTATTGACTTCTCTAACAAATATCAGTATCAGTCTTAAGAAGTGAAGGTAATTGAAAATTATTAGTCAGTTACTCTGTATTTTCCTTCCTACGACACATTCCCTGGCAAATATACACCATTAAATGGCTTTAAACATGACTCTCTACAGCTGAGGTCATAATTGGACAACTCCAACCTAGGGTGCAGCAGACCTATGATGACATTTTAAAATGCTTTGTGCCAGCTCCTGACATATTTCCACACCTCAACTGTTAATAATTTTCATGCTTTCATTTTTCCACGGCCAACTAAACCAAAATCTTCCAAGTGCAGGATAAAACCTGCCCACCGCCCTCCTCATTAAACTCACCGAGACTGGTTGACTCCGTGAGGTTCAAACTGTGTTGAGAGAGCCCCACCGAATGTCTTGGAGAGGATGAAATGGAAACCTGAGACTGAGCCCTGCTACAGCTGCCATGGTTTTCAGATTTCAGTCGATCATTTTCTGCTTTTAATTTTTCTATCTCACTCTTGAAAAGACAAGTCAGGAGTTAGAAGGCACAGTGAAAACACATTTAAGAGGGGAACAGAAGTAACTCAAGAATACATAAGAGTTTAACAGAAATGCCATTTTCATAATATTGTAATTTATTTCAATGAATTAAGTATTTTAATTATTACAATTCCACAAAATTTTTTACAGCATATTTATGTTTTCTAGGTTTCTAAACACCGAAATGCAGCTACTTCAAGGCAGCGAGCACAAGAACATTTTAAGAAGTTGCTGACAGCCAATGACACGATCTCCCCACAGATTTCCAGGGTTGAAACAGTTACAGCTGCAGAGATGAGGGCAGCAGAATTCATGTGTTCAAGCTGACTTTTAACCAAGGTACGAAGCATGAAGCTAGACACAACTGTTCGTAAACATTCAAAACCTTCCAATTTACCTTCTTTCGGATCTTAACAGTGTGGCAGGTGGGCCAGTTTTTAACACATCAACACAAACTGCAGTGTCTGGGGTGGTTATTTCTTACCTGCATTCTGTTCATTGCCTCCCGGAGCTGATCTAATTGATGAGCAGAGCTAAGGGCTTCTAGACGAATATCAGTCAACTTCATCTCCTTGTCTCTTAGCTCATTTCTTAACTGCATGACTGTTTCAGCTTCACTGTCAGTGCATTCAGAAATACTGAAGAAGATTGAAAACCAGATATTGAATGAGACCATTTGTTACTTTTCAGATAGTGCTATTCCATCATTTATTAGTAAAGGAGGAAAACCAACCTTTTATTCTGCAGGAAGCAGGCAATAATTTTGGTTTAATTGATTAGTGATACCATAAATCAGATATTAAATAGCTCATGGAGACATTAAAGACTAGTGAAATAAATGTATCTGAGGATTATTTTTCTTTAATCAGCATCTGAAACAGAATCCTGGAAGTCACCTACTATCAGATATTTTTCATTTTTTTCATGATAGTCACCATAAAGACAAACTTCTAAAGCCAAGATCTGAATAAATTAAAGGGGTGCAGGCACTAATAGCAGTTGTTTGGAGATTGATGAGTTTACAGACAGATTTAAAACCCACCAGGTGTGCACATCTGGGTATCCCTGAACTGTTCTGGAGGGCTTTGGAACTCTACACCTATTCAAGCATGATAAATTCCTGCTTGCTTTAAAGCACTCATGCTTAAAAAATTTTTGGTGGTGTTTTTCTTCCCTCCCACCACAAAAAAAAAGATTTGGGGTGAGTAACATTTCAGCACATTCATAAGTGTATCTATATAAAGATCAACTACACAGCTGTATGCTTTGAGGGAGATTGCATTTAAAATGTCTCTCCTTACATCAGGTTAATGAGAGAAGTTTTCTCCATGAAAAAGCCAATAAGCCAAAATACACAAGTTTCACTTATGCCCTAGCCTTCTTTCAATTCCCATATTTACATTTTTCTCATATTTAGCCTCTTGGCTTTCACATGAAGATAATACATATGCACACAGCATTTTGACGGATAATAGATGGGATCGTGATTTAATGATTTTCTGGCCTTGGATTTCTAAATCACAATTTGCTGTAGTCACGAGAAAGTGACCGAGTTAGGCTCAAGAGACTGCAGAAAGCTTTAAAAATAATCATAGAGGATTACCTTCTGCTACTAACATTTCATCACTATGATAAAGCTGGAAACTATTGCTATTGTTTTCACCTCTTCATGTGAGGACAAGTGATGGGCAAAACTTCAATCTGGGTACTTACTGAAATGCATTTGGTCTGAAATCAGGCTGGAAGCTTTGCATGACATCTACAATGTCATAAGGCTGTCTGTTAATTACACAGACATTACAGTTTCACAGTACTGCCTCATACAACTGTCTGTAGTCTTCTATCCTACTTAAGCGATGAAGCTACTGATAGAATTAACAGAAAATCTGTTTTACAAAGTTTTCCAAGCACATTCTAAATGTGAGTTAAGACTCAAAGCGGTGCGGTGAGGCAATTATTTAACTTTGTTTCACAGGTGGCCAAAATGAAGCCTCAAGATTGCCTGTGACCTTCCCATGAACACAAAATGAGTTAAACAGGAGAGCAGAAGTCCTGACTTTAAAGTCTACATCTCATTTCCATTTAAACACAGGCAGAAGGGTATGGCCTGGTCCTACAGCTGAGCCTATACAATAGCTTGTTACTACTCAAAGAAACACATTTATTTCTCATTCCTCCTCCCTAGCCTGCTCCCAGACGTGCTACTGTCATGCCCCCATGCTTATGCCAGCTCTGGCACTTTTCAGTCTGATCAGACCACTGAGCTGATCCAATCCAGCAACCTGCGGAAAAAAAACCTGTTCACCTTTATGTTAAATTATTTTTCACATAATCTAACATATTGCATGGGCTCAGTGGTGTTGTCCAAGTAAGAGCAGAGCCAGGGCAACGGAAAGACCAGGCACAGGTGTCTTAGGAGGTACAGAAAACAAGAGGAGCAGATCGTCTCCATTCATCAGCGACAAGCTGGTAAACGAGTTCAGCTGTATCCCTAAACCATGCTGTTCGATTTCCAGTAAATCCTTACCTCTATGTGAATTTGTCAGCTTAATTGGGAACTCATCATTGCGGATTAGTACAAAACATGCAGTCTTTAGCCAACAGAGAAAACAAAATCCCAGACTTGGCTTAGCTTGTTTCATTATCAGCAAGACATCCAATTAATTCTGCACTCCAAGGTCACCCTGGCTATAAATACTCTTCATACTCAATATGTTCTGCTAAGAGAGCACTCCAGCAAAATATTAAATTATACTACAGTAATGATACAATGATTTTAGCTTCTTGGACACTAACACAAAGGTACTGGGTCGGGAATCAGCTTATATACCTTTAATTCCCTGAATATATAAATTCAAGTTCTCTGCCTGTTACCTGCTTCAACTACAGCACATTCAAAATAAGCAGTAGCTAAAAGTATGATCTTTGCTCATTCTTCTGCCAGTATGACAGGGTTAAAGATTTTACCCAAAGCACAGCCCCATTCTGAGATATAATGTAAGCATCAGTGGCAAAACACTAGCTGCCATCTACAGGACAATCCTGTCTGGCCCACTGTGTCTTGTGCTGTCTGACCTCATGGTGAGCAGTTAACAGTTTAGCAGAGTTTAACAGTTCACATTACTAAACAAACTCTTGTAGTTTTACAGAAGTGCAGATCCTTAGACAGAGGAACCAGAGCGGACAGGATGGTGTATGGTACATTTTCCTTATGCTTGTTTCTGCAAAGTGGCCTAGAGATGTCCTGTAAAGCTGGTATGGAAAACATTGGATCTCTCCAAAGTGTGATATTTCTCTTTCCCCTACGAACGCAGGAAGATGCCTTCCACTCCATTTTCTATTTAAAAATTAAAAAAATCACTTACAGAGAATTGGAATGGGAAGCTCTCAGCAGTGGTGTTGAAACAGTGGTGTTATGGTGCGGTAGCTTTGGTGAAGAAGGTAATGAAGAATCAGTCATCTCCTCAATATCTGAATGAGAAGATGCTGACTTAGGAGATTTCTTTTTACCAAAAGCTTGCTTGAAGGAGCTGCGTAACTGTAAAAGCCAAGACCACAACAGTAGGTACACCATTAAGAATGAAACCAGGCAAAAGAAAACCACAGAGAAAAAATCCTAACATGCAAATACTCCAAACGATACAGCCATACTCACACATATTTTAATATGGGTAATAAAAAAATAAAAAAGCTTTTTTTCCTTAAATACTTTGTGAGATTAATAATGTCAATAGGACTGGATATCAATGCTTCCTATTTTTAAGATAACTAATTTGTAGCTAATTCTGTTCAGTGCAACAAGCTTTTCAGTGATGGCGTAGCAACTTGCAACTATAATGCAATGTGGCTCAGACAAGGTTAATGATGTTGAAATGGTTAGTCATGTAAATGGATGGGTTAGCTTCGTATTTCATAATTTAAAGTAGGTCTTCCTTACCTCATTGACCTGTCGGAAGAAGCGCAAGCAAAAAAAGTGGGGGAAGGAAAAAAGACATGTTTTAACAGATAAAGCCAGTGATAAGGAAAGGTTTGGATTTCTGACACAAACATGACCAATAATCAGCAACGACCAAGTGTTTCAAAAAACATATGGTCATCTTTGCATTACTTGAGGGAGACACCAGACCCACATCTCTTAACTATTTAAATTACATTTTCTCCCTGGCTCAGACAGAATGTTTTGGCTAACAGCTACATTGCAATTTTGTTTTCCCTTTGCAGGAACGGCTATTTCACCAGGTGAATATACTGAATCTTCTCTACCTACCTGCAACTAAAAAACCCTTTTTCAAATGCGATGGTTATTTTCCCAACAATGAAAAGAATGAATATTCATGTGATTAAACTGCTGTTATCCTGAAGTTACAGTTTAACAGCTACAGTGTTCAAGAAGTGTTTAAACAACATTCTTAGATATATGATTTAACTTTTAGGTTGCCCTGTGTTGAGTCAGGGTTTGGCACTGATGATACTCACAGGTCCCTTCCAACTCAGGGTACTCCATGAACATAATTTAATGCTATCACTAATTGCACATTGTAAACAGACTGGCTTAATATGCACTGAAAGTTATTTTTCAACTAGACAGACTCCTACAGTAAGAAATGCTGAAAATCTGGTGTTTCAGCTCTGAATGGGCAGCTGCGTCGTTTCTAAATATAACTAAAAGATCTTGCTTGATAACTTCCTTAGTACTTGTGGAATAAACTATGTGTGAATCAGGCTCAGTTTTTATATTTTCTCAGTGAATTACTGATTAAATTTTCCATTTTTGTTTTATCGCAATGAAGTGTTGATTTTTAATAACATCATAAAAATACTGCCCTGTCTCTTCTACTTCATGAAAAGTTAATTTATTTCTCTTTTTTAATAGGGAGATGTTTCCTTAAACTTCTTTAAAAATAGCAATCTGATGAATGAGAAGTGTAGGCTGATGTAGGATAAGAGCCACTAGGTTACAATAACAAAAGAAGCTAAAGCAAAAATTTTATAGGTGTTTATCTTAACTAAGGCTTAACAGTTGCAAAAGGTTTGCGTCACAAATCAAGAGTCACCAGCCATTTAAAAATTACAGTAATTTACTGCACCTATAACTACCTTAAAACCCAGCATGAGAAGGATTTGGAGATAATATTGTTTCCATCCAATCAATTACTTATGGGGCAGAGTGGAGATACTGCTGTTACGAAGAAGATGGCAAAACAGCAAAGTGAAACCATTGAAATAAGAGAAATAAAACCTACTCAGGAAAACATTTCTTACAGTTTAAGAGTTTCATAAGCATTTCCGAGGGGATATTGTCCAAATACAAATCAAGTTTTTACCAGGTCGGACCACTTCTTGTAGCTATACAGATTTATCTGTACACCCAAAAGACACAGGGAGATTTAAATTCAGTGGGATGGAAGGGATGGATTGTTTTACTGGCTACAATAAAGGAGCTAGGGCTTTAGTCCAAACTACAATCAGACGAGGTCACTAAGGCAGTTATGGTCTAATTCGAAATGCAGTTTCATATAATGTACCTTTCCTCCAGTACAGGGTACCTTGTACACAGTACATGATAAGCAAAGAAGGAAAAATGGGAAATGAAAGGTAAGTATTGCAAAATCTTGCAAAATAAATGTCCATCACAATAGATTTTTAAAGACTTTTTTTTTTTTTTTTTTGTAGATTGCCACGGTAATGTTCAAGACAGAGTTCTTCAAGTATTTAATGTGTTCAATTAAGAGAAAGCCCTATGAGCCAAAAAGGAATAATTAAAAAAAGAATACTCTCATTGTGGATTTGTTTTCCTTTAATGACTGATACCAAGTTTTCCCTAAGGGGTTGTACACCATATCACTTTTCGCTAGAACTGATCTTTGACAGCTATTTCTAAGTTAAGACTGGCCTTTCGGCTGCTAAGCTAAAATCCAATCCTATGCAGAATCAACACAAGCATATACATCCGTTACGACTCAATTAAGCCTTCAAAAGAGAGTTTACACTGGATTTAAACAGTGCATAGTCCTTGTGCTGACCTGCTGCACAAGGGAGGAAGAAAGAGCTGAGTGGCTAAATTTCACCGTGCGTGTCCTGACAATTTTCTATAAACCTCATGCAATCTGTTCAAATACACTCACCCAATTCTTCCTCTTCTTTTTCTTTGAATCACTCTCGATGTTGCTTCCCACACTGGAGTGGCTGGTAGCACTGTTAATACTGGAGACGCTATCCGAAGAGTGCTGCCTTCGGATCCGCAGGTCTGTGGGTTGAGCGGCTCCAGGTCCTGAATGTGAATGGAGGCGGTGTCATAATTATGTGGGAAATTTGATATAAGTGTAAATTACCGGGATAAGCAAGAGAAGTGAGGTAAGACAGGACTGCATTCTGACTTCGTATTGGAAATTACTGAAAACAACAAAGAAAACGAAGCCAAGTGCCTGACATCTCTGAAGCGGGGATCTCTGCTTCCTGCTGCTTCACAACAGTGTCTATAAGGGTGAATTACTAAATGCCTATAGTAAATTCAGTAAACTCACACAGGAGGTGGAAAAGCTTTGTTAAAATGCCTTCTCATATCTCTAATACATCTGTATAACTGATGGCACTACTTACAACGATAACCATTTCAAATCCCCACGATACTAAAACAAGTAACTAGTGCATGGTCATGAGACAAAGCTCATCTATGATGGTTACATCAGCTATTACCAAGAGGTCTAAAGTCTCAGGAGCACTGCACAGTCGCGAAATGCAGTGCTTGCTTCTCACCTTTGCAGTTGAGCTCAGGTGTGTTGATGACTCCATTGATGGCAGCCTGGGCAGCAGCATTTTGCTTCTTCAGTAGTTCAATAGTCTTCCTTAACTCACTCAGTTCCGAGTCCTTGAAAAAACACAGTGATACATTGGGAAATGCACATGGTGTATTCTATCTTCTCCAAAGAAGTCACATTTCAATCTGAGCATTGGCAGCTAATAGAGAATTTATGGAATATATATATATATATATAAAGAGATGAAAATTATATTTGTGGAGGCACAGCCTCAAAGGGTTACAAAACAGCTTGGTTATTAGGATACAAAAAATGTACCTGCTCTGTAATACAGAAATAATAGATATTACTATTATATCTTACTACTAGTAGTACTACTATTATTATTATTATTATTATTATTATTATTATTATTATTATTATTACTCAAGTATCCTGTCCAAAATCCCCATGCCGCTTGTCTTGCAAGGATTTTTCTTGGTGTATCTCTTCAGCATGTATGTGAGGATGTACTGGGAAGACGTTTATTACAAAAACATGGAATGCTAAAGACTTGTGTCCAAAACAACAACAATCAATAGGAATAACCTGATCAATCGTCACAACATCCCAGGGAGGAAAACAAGTGTTTTATACAATACATGGTATTCCATCACCACAGCTAAGGAAACTAAGGCAAACAGCACATGATGTGATTGTTTCCCCTCCAAAAAAGCACAAGGAGCATCAGCAACAATGCTGGACACAGAAGTGAATACTTCTGTATTATTGTAAAGTACAAATAATTTTCAAGCTTGCCTTTTGTTCTGCTGTCATTGTCAGGCTCTGCAGTCTGATCGTCATGTTCCCCAGGCTCTGCTCAAACGCTGCCACCAGGTGAGCCTGAAGATTTAACCATGCAGAAGTGATTTGTTCTGTCTCCCTAAAACAATGGTATTTCTGCAAGTATTTAATTGGGCCCACCTCCCATATTGCACTGTTTGTTCTCTAAATGATACGAAGAAAGGCACACTGATTAAAAAAGGTCAAATAAGTAGAGCATACATCGCGAAAATGTTTGCAAACAAATTACCAGGAACAATTTAATTGTGGAAAATTAGAAATGCCAAAGGTAACAGAAAATTTCAGAATTTTTAAACATGACAGCGCTTTCATGTACGACTACTATTAGCAACACTGAAATGATGCAATTATAGGGCGTAAACCATGCCCTGCTCAGAAGCACCTGCTACCATACACTTTACAATAAATACAGACATAGGAGTAACACTGTGACCTGGCTCATCAAGTAGGAGACTTCGTGATGGTGGCTCCTCAATCAGCTGCAACACTCACTTCTTTGATACCATGATTTCCTTAACCAGGATAGGTATCTCAGATGTACCCTAACAAAGCAGCAAAGTGGGACTTTTTTTCCAGTTTGGAATTCTCATTTATTCTGCACAATATGCAGTCCTAAAAAAACACCTTCTGGGTCCCTAGGAGTTAAGGTCCTCTGAAGAGCCACACTTAAAACTAATCCAGTTCATGTACTTTCCTCAGCTGGTTAAAGCTGCCTGGATGTTGTGATAAATGGAAAACACATTTTGGTACTTTGTTGAAACAGAAAGACATGTTAGATTCATTTTTCTTCTAAATATCTCACACATTAACTAACTGAGCCTTTTCAGGGATGCTTCAGGGAATAAATCTTGTCACCTAAAATTATCTCTGAAGCCAAAAAGTCATGGAAGGGTGTCCATGGTTATCTAGCCACGTCCCCAGACTACTGCAAGCAATGACATGTAAAGACCTCCTATCACAAAATGTAGAGAGATTTTAAACACCTGTTAATTTTTGAAATCAGACTTAATCTTCGAATTTCTATGCAGGCTATTATAAAAAGGTTACTTACTAAAAGTTTTCAGGTACCTTTAAGTAGTTAACTCTTGCAACAGAGCTTTTCACAAGTTTAACTTTTTCCATACAGTACAAAAAAACCCCACAAAACAATCTTAAGTTTTAGGAGGATACTCTTAACAAGGAAAATAAAACAGAAAACAGTAAATAAAATATAAAGCAGGTTTTTAGGTAAAGGAAGTCCTGGCAGAAACATCTTTCCAACTATATCACTGTTTTCTTTATGGATATTTAAGTCAAAAAGATACTGGAAGTCATAAGGGTGGAGATTCTCACTGCGATATCCAGTGGGAGAGCTCTGAAAGCCAATTCAGTCAACTCAGCCCAGAGATGCTCTCTCTGTAGAGGGGGATAGGGATGGAGACAGGACTACTGCAGTATCACAGCCAGTCTGCCAAGTGCTTTATCAGCTGATATACCTGCATCTAACTCAAAAGACTGTATTCCAGTATTGAGTATTTGAGTACTCCTTGCTTGTAGCCAAGGTCCATGTGCTAAATGTCATTCAAAACTTCCTGGGACTTGGCCAATTACCCTTTTTTTCTTTTCTCATGAAGCACTGAGAACCCAATTTCACACCTATTGGGGACATCAGCTAAAAACTGAAAACAACCGAGAAGGAAAAGAAAGGAAAAATAGACTGAAAAGATGGAAAGAAACTCGATAAAAGGGTACTATGTTTCTAGTGCAATGATATGGCATTGGTTTACAGATATAAAATGGATAGTATAACTACTTATAAACAGGAATATCAGTCTATATACATGTCTTTATGTAGTTGCATATTCAAATGAACCCCATGCATAGTTCACTAGATATTTGTCTCATAAGCCATAATGATCCACCCACACTAACCGTAGCAAATAATACTTTATTTCTTGGTTAAAAATAATTCTATACGCACAGTGATGAGTAAAACTGTGCAAAATCCTTCCAACTGGAAAAGGACATTCTCTCACCTAAATATATACAGAATAGCAAAATCTTTCACAGAGCTATTCCGGACTTAGTCATCATCAGCACACAGCTGAGTTATCCTAAATAACTGTTCTCACATTTGCAATGAAAACAAACATGAGCCATACAATAACAGGGGGACGAGCATCTCTCATTCCCACCAGCCTCTATGAAAATAAGCAGAGCTGAGATTGTGAGAAAATAGCAAGAAGTAATTTGAATCCTCACGCTACACATGTTTGGAAACCTAAATATTTATTTTAAAAACACAGACTGGGACGATGAACAGGGAACAACAAAACTGATACCCAAGAATCCTCAACAATGATTTGCAAAAGCAAAAAATGAATGGGCAAGCAGGACTGCATGGATTAATAATGGGATACAAATCTTAATGCCTTGAGCTTAACTTTAAGAAAAAGTTGCTCTTTGAAAAACAGATCAAGCAACACAACTGAAATAATTTCTATCTGGATATTGTTAAGTGAGCTATGGAAAAGAGTTAACTTCACTTCCTAGCTGGAGTGAAACGTTTTCAAAATTCTTGTCCCTGATGGCCTGAGAAGTATCAAAAGCTGCAGTACTGTATACAAGAAAATAATAAGTAAATTAAATAAAGAGATGAATTCAAATTTCCCAAGTTAAAAGCAGTTCTAAAAAAATATCTTGTGTAAAGGCCATATCCATAAAGCAATGTCTTAACAAACAGCATTTATCAGTCTAAACCTTTTTGGGAACAGATGTTTTACAAGGAAAAGGAGTTATGTTCTCCAAAAAGAGGTGGCTAGAGACTGAAGTATATTAGTAGGGCAGTTATAGCAGGCTAGCTGACCCATGGACAAATATGGGAGTGGTCCAAGACTAATAGGTTTAAACAGAACGAATTAAGTTAACTTTAAAATTTTAGCAAAGTCCACAAATGGAATATTATCAAAATAATAAATGATGCTAACTTTTTGCAGGGAAAACAAAAAAAAAGCACCCAAAAGACACCCAAATACAAACATACAGCAGAAGATTATGTTAAGAACTATTCCCCGCATAGATGGCCATAGTAGCCATGCAAAAATTTTTGGCCAAAATTCATTGGGCAAGCAGTGCTACTCGCTGCTCTCCGAGACAGGCTACCAGGTTCTGCACTGAGTAACAACTTACAGAATCTGAACGCTGTATTAAGAAGAACGCAGTAAAACTGAGGCAAAGCTAGTTAAGTCATGCAGCAGACAAGTTCTTTGACGGACACAAGCCGGGTTATTTAACAACACAAGAAAAGAATGTATAAAAGAGAATCTAGTTCTTGCTTTCTCACATGTAAAAGAAGCTTGAAAACCAACTCATGTATTCAGTCCCCTTTCTATTTGAAAGGCAAATGTAAGATCTAATTTTCGGAAGGCTTTTGCAATTTCTTTTTGTCTTCTTGGAAAGTGACTGAGTGGTTACACACAGTCAAAGCCCTTTTATTTGACTTCTCTATCAACTGTGCTCTTGTCCTTTTCTGTTTTGCAAGCTGGATGAGGCACTGTGATGCCTACAGTGAACACCACAGCAGATTTCCCCTTGAATCCTTCTTGGAATAGGTGTCACTAATGAAAGCTGCCCTTTGCTGTGCCAAGTTCTGTATTTCACCTACTCAGAGAGCTGATGGACATGCATAACCTCTTCAGCAGCATGTGTTCTGACGTTTATTCATTCCTACAAATTAGGATGTCAGTATGATCCAATTTTCTGACTGTTCATCTGTAGCTTATTTTCTCTGGAATTGCTTATTTTTGCTAGCAAGTGCTTCTGTTTTGCAGATTTCTGCAATCTGTGACTACAGCACAGAACACACAAATAAACTCACTCAGGGTCATACAGCATTGCCTCAACACCTCCTGGCTTCCAAATTTTTTTTTCCGCCAAGTGTTTTACATTACCTACTTCTCAGAGGAAACAAGAAGAAGTATTGTCCACACTGGTAAAAATCAGGTATGTCCACTCTTTAGCTGTATATTAGTTCACAGAGCCCCTTGTACCTCAGTTATCCATCACATCATTAGCCAACATCTTTATGCAACAGGAAAATATAATACAGTTCAATCCATGTTTCTACCAAGTTTTATTCCTACTGATTATAACCTTCATCTTTACCTTATCCCAACGCAATGTCAAAAGAAGACACTATTTACAAAAAAGACCCCATCTCCAATGATTTTCTCAAGATCTAAAGATGGTTTACATATTTATAAAGCCAAATGAACATTATGAATCAGTATTTAGAGAAAGGTATAAGGCAATTCAGTAGGCCAGAGGATGTTATTTTTTGAAAGGTCCAGCATGCATGCAATTACTTTTTTAAACACATAGGTAATGTGAACTGAATGTTAAACACATGAAATCTTTTTCTCGCTTAGAATAGTTGGGGGGTATATGGTACATTAAATGCATTCGCTGTTAATATTTGTTCGCATGAGTTGTACTTACATTAGCAGTCAACTGAGTTGTCAGCGCTGACACTTTTTCTTGGGATGCATCCAATTCTCTCCGTAGCTTGCGAATCTATGTGTTGTGAGAGAACACTTTACTGCACCAGAATACGGAGAAATAAAATAGCAAGACATGAAATGCAGAGTGTCTTGACAGAACATTTATGCCTGTCAAACACGACATGCTCTTACCTCTGACTGGCACTTCTCTTCAGGCTATAAGATAAAAAAAGAGAGAAACACATGAGGATATTACAACACAATCAGCTTGACAAACTTATCAATTTTTCAACTTCTTTTTTTGCATTTCAAAAACTCGAATGCAAATTCCTTCTTTTGGATTCCAACATCCATATTTGATCCAAGATAATGTCCTGACTTATTTACTCTTCAGGAAAAAGAAAACAGGCTGCTTGTACTGTACTTCTTCCTGCAAGAAGGAATTTGGGCTCCACTTCCCAATCTGCTGACGAGTGCACCCAAGTCTGAACCCTGGGAGGGTGAAGCCCTGGCTTCATACACAAGGGACTCTCAGAATTGTCATTGAACATGGCTAATCCTAGTCAATTCCTTCCTCCCACGCTCAGCTCTCCATGGGATGGAGATCACATTTCTGCATTCCAAAGTGATGTGAGGAAAAAAAAAATACTCCCGCTTGGGTGCTGTAGTGATGAAAAACTAAGGACACACAACTAGTTGTCTGAGGATGCAAAGTGGATGTCCTGACCACCCACTGTGGTCTGCATGATAAAATTGTGGCTACTATGGCTTGTTTCTAACCAAAGTTAGAAGCTAAAGAGAAGTACATGGTAGGAAGTTAAACATTCCGTTGTTCTTATGTAAACATGTCCACTACCAGTCACCAGGAAAATTATACCCGTCAAACCACACTATTAACAGTCACTTGTGCTTGGGCACCAGACACATAAGCCAGAAGATGCTAAGTACTCTCCTTGTGGCTTTCATGGTTATAAATGAGAGCCGAGAGGAAAAGGTCTGTTTTCCATCCGTCTGATACGTTATCTGTTTTAGCTTTATATTGACCTTTCTGGAGGCAAGGTCGATAACAAAAGGCAGCATTTTCAATTTATTATCACAGTCTTAAGGCCATTTTGCCTGTGAAACAGTGAAATATGTACATGAAATAATGCTAAATAACACTATCTTGGCTTGACAGACTTCAGAGACAGCTATACACGATCTTCCAAGAGCAAGTTCTTCCACATACTCTTGTGACACATCTGCACGGATGTGTGGTAAGTGTGAAGATGCATCAAACTTGCATAAGAATTTGAAATAGAAGATCCTGTTCAATTAATACATATTTCAGAAGTAATTATTATGCACTGTTTTTTAAAAGGGTTGTGGCTTTAAGAACCCCCAAAACTACAATCATGGCATGTCAGGAATACACGAGCCACCTTTAATCTGGCTAGCTTGGATACCAACAACAGTGAAGCCACTGGGAATTAACCATCAGTGCCAAACTCTTCTGTATAGTCCTGTGTGGGCAGGAACCTGCTGTGCCCCTGGGTCACTGCAGTTAACACCCCAACCAGCATGAGAAAGGCAAGGCAAGATACGGTCTGCACGTTGCAGCCTCTCCTCCCCATTACAGCACAGGTATAGTCTTAACTCACAAGGTCTTCCATAGTATAGGTTTAAATGGACAATCCTTTGTGAGACTATGGAAGAAAATAAGCAAATGCAACATGCATTTTAAAAAAAAAAAACAACTCTACTTTCAAACTCCAGTAAGCCTTACTACTTTAGGATCAGATAACCTAAATGAATACATACTTTCAGAGAAAACATTACTGGCACAGTGAATAAATGTCTTCTTTAAAATTACTAAAACCTGTACATTAAAAAACTTACTCAGACTTCTTTAGTAGCAAATCATTAATAAAAGGCTGGAATGAATTTATTCAGCAAATTCTGGGGTTCTTTAGGTAATGAAGTTCAAATCTCCTCAGATCTACTGAGGTCCTTTGTAGCAAAGCTTATTTAGAGTAGTTGTAAAATACTGACTCAAAAGGAAACTGCTGCTTTTAGGCCATTAATGTCTGTGTTTAATGAGGATAATGCTAAATAGACAACTTCATGAACATAAACATTTATTTTGTAGCTAGCATTTAGAACGCTATCAAATGGAAAGCACTTTTTTTTCCTCCTCCTTGAGTGGCAAAAATAATTAACAAAATAAGACCAGTCAATTCAATAATTTTGATTAGCAAACCCAAACTGTTCATTTCACTATACTCACTGTCGAATAAATAGATGAGGTACTGGATACCAACGAGAGAGAGGAACCATGCACTAAAGTAAAGAAAATAAACATAATGAATATAAACACAGTAACCACAGTAGAATTATCATAGACGATCCACTGCCGATGATAAGCCTACTGGAGAAATACTTCCACAAATTGCATCATCCATCATGAACTGAATAATGATTATTGCACCAATACTGTACACTTTGAAAAATGCACAGCCAGATAGTACAACCCATAAAGTTTGATTCAGTAAAGCTGTTTTAACAATTTAATACTTGATGTTTGGGAAAATGAGATGTGGTCAACACTAAAAAGAAAAGTTTTGATGAACATCTGTTCAGAAGTAAACATTTCTCTGCACATTATCTTAAGACTCTTGCAAAAGAGCTCACTCAAGATAAAAAACCCCCACAAATTAACTGAAACACAGAAGAGATTACAAAACTACTTTAAGTAAAAAAAGTACTTAGTACTTCATCTTAAGTTTTAAATGAGATTGAGAGGGTGGGTTGTTTCCTTTAAGCAACAGATCAAGATGGAGAAGACCACGATACCCAGCTCCAATATGTAACAAGATGCTTCACAAGAAAATGTGGAGCACCCAGGGCAGAAACCACTATTTAATTTTTCTAACAAGGCTAAGTTCTTTCTCTCATTGAAAAATTACATGAGTGAAAACATGGCTTTTCTGGAAAACAATCCGTTTGAAGCAGTTTTTGCATTTAAATATACACTCGGTATCAGATAAACACACACACACACACACACTGGTTCTCAAGGTATTTGTCATCACCCCAACATTAGGATTTACATATAACATCATTTCAGTTTTGATGATGCTATTAAAAAAACTACCAGAAGCTATTCTTTCTGTTACTGAAACATGCAAAATTACCATCCCTTCTATTTTTTATTTTTAGAAACAAAATATATTTAACTGAAACTTTATTCAAATTTCAAGTAATTTCATACAAATCATATGAAATCATGTTAAATCACTTTGTCTTTCATCTAAATCCTCCAGACAAAACAAAGTTTAGAAAAGCTGACATTTTGCTCTAATTACCTACTGCAGTTCTCCTACTTGCATAATAAATGGGTTCTGCTTTCCCATTGATATTATATCCCAAGGCAAGGCTGGATAGAGAAGTAAACAAAGTCTAAGTTGGCTTCTGGGGGATTTTTAGACAATTTAAAAAAACCACAAGAAAGTAAAAAACCTCACACACATTTGCTTTTTCTAGTTAATCATATTTTCAATTAAAATAATCTTTATAGTTAGATGTTAAGGACTGTACTGCATTAAAAACACAAAAATAACTAGCATTAAACAGACCTAGGGTCTGTCTAATCATGTGCTCCATCTCTGGCTGCAACCACAGCACATATTTAGGGAAAAGAAGGCAAGAACAAGGCAGATACCCAGTGATTTTTTTCCCCAGGTACATTTTTGCCTCTTCTGGGAATCAGCAAAGATGTAAATTCCTGAGATGGAAACTGCAGCCAGACCATTATTTCTCATAGGTGCTGTGACCTACCTACCATTAACTTACTTAACTGCTTCTGAATCCACTGACACGTTTTGTCTGTAACAAAAGATGCTCCTTGTATTTAGAAAGAAATTTAGAAGTGTATTTAGAAATTCTTCACAGTTGTTTTAGACCTGCTGTGAATCAGTCAATAAGTTCCTTGAGTATCTCCACATCTCTGTGATAGGAGAAGTAATGGATAAACACCTTCTTTATTAACTTATATATTATTACCTCCTTTCAGACATGATTTTTCCAAGCTGAAGATTGCTATCTACTTTAACTCTCTTCATATCACAGACATTATGCACTTATGATATCCTTGCCATTGTTGTTTTTACCTGCCTTTTGCACTTAGGATCAACCTTTTTTAAGATGGAGAGCCCAAAGCGCAGGCAATATTGCACAAGGCCACATGCAGACAATACCATATTATTTGCTGGTTTACCTCTCTATATTCTTCCTTTGTACGTTTTTTACTAATAGACATAAAAGAAAGCAACCCATACGAACTGGCCAGAGAAGAAACAGATCTCCTTACAATGGATTGGGACCCAGGCATTTCTGAGTTTGCATCTACTGGGATTTTTAAAACGACATTGGGACTTTAAAGGAGGAAAGAAGAATCAAAGTGAAAATAGGCAAAGAACACGTAACACTGGGTATCATACTCCTGCCTTGTAAAACAGCACCGTTGCATCGTTTGAACATGTGTTTAATTTGATATTTCTAGTTTCAAGGACCACTAAGGAGTTAATATTTTGTGTAATTTATACTTTAAAAGTAGCAGATGGCTACTTTAAGGCTACTTAATTAGAAGCCTGAAGGCAGTTATGCTCTTGATGTGATTCTTGGTTTTTGCAGTTTACATGCAACTGCACGCAGGCTACAAACCCAAATTGTTTTTAAAGCATAAATGCATATGCAAGCATACATCTCTTAACATCAAAACAGAAACAGTCTATTTGTGATCAACTCTCCAAAGAGTAGAAAGAACAATAGGTACTGCAGTCAGTAGCACAAAAAGGATAAAAATTTGTACCACAACAACAATGAATTTCATTTCCAGGAGATTGAGATATCAGTGTGGAGCCAGCGGCAGCACAGCTCCTGGGGAAGCCTGATGGCCAGGAAAGTGGGAAACTGGACAGCCAAGAGACCACTTAAGTTTTAGGCTGTTTTTCCCCCGGTGTTCTGGATAGTTTGAAGGCTGCTCCTGTTGGCATCTCCCCAGTCCAGAAACATTTTCTGTCAAGAGAGTTACGTACTGCAAGGCTGACTAACATTTTGACCTACATGCTGTGCTGTAAGAGAACATGACTGTACTTCACACTGTGGAGGCAAAATAAAAACAAGGCTTTCAAGAATAAATCTTGGCCCTGCTGAAGTTGATAAGAAATAAATGTCCCGTAATTTTATGTGCTAATAAATAATTAACAAGTAGGTTGGCCAGCTTTATCGAAGACCTGGATTTATTCATCATTGACACTGGCTGACTGTGTAAAATCAATTTGTTCATTAACCACAAATTTAATTTCTATAATACTTTTTGGTCTATTCTCTCAAGGTGAAGGTGAATTAGATCCAGAGGTTTGAAAACACAAGGTGACATATAAGCCATATTCAGAACCACTTGCTCACTCGTAAGGTCTGATTCCCTGTGAAACAAGCAGGAATCATAGAATGGTTTGGTTTGGAAGGAACCTTAAAGATCATCCAGTTCCAAGCCCCCTAAGAACACCTTCTATTTGACCAGGTTGCGCAAAAACCTCATCCAACCTGGCCTTGAATACCCCCAGGTATGGGGCATAAATGACTTCTTTGGACAACCTGCACCAGTGCCTCACTACTCTCACAGTTAAAAAATTCTTCCTAATATCTAATTTAAGTCTCCTCTTTCAGCTTAAAACTGTTCTCCCTCAACCTATCCCTGTATTTCCTGATAAAAAGCCCCTCCTCAGCTCTCCCGTAGCCCCTAGGAGGAAGGCTGCTAGAAGGTCTCCCTGGAGCCTTCTCTTCTCTATAGTAAACAAGCCCAACCCCCTCAGCCTATCCTCATATGGGAAGTGCTCCAGCCCTCTGATCATCAGATAAACAGTCTATCCTTGTCTTGTGCACAGAAGACCTTTAACCTGAAGGCAGAAATAGAGAGACTGCAACTAAACGTTCAGCCTATCTGGTAAATATAGGTGCCAAATATTTAGGAAAATCTGAAAGAGACTTCTGCAGCATGTCCACTGTAGGGTCAAATTCCTTCATCAAAAAGAGAAGGGATCTTTTCCCACTGCTTTAAAGTCCATAACTTGGTAGTTTTCTTGGACTTCATTTTTATTACTCTTTTTAAATGAATGAAAAACACTTTATAGCACATTTCACATGACTTTTCCTTTTTCCTTTTCTTTTTAAACTGTTTATGCTCAGACATGTATCAAATATTCTTCCAAACTACACTCTCTCCTGGACAAGAATTTCTGAATTATAAGAGACGTTTTAATCTCCAACGTGCCAAAATGGATTGGCTGCAATCTTCAGCACGCTCAAAAGACTGATGTGTTACAGTTTTTTTTGTCTCCAATAAAAACTGAGTAAGGTTTGCTGCAGTAGCTCTTTCAGTAAATCATCAAAGTGTAAGACAGATGCAGTGATTTAATATCCTTCACAGATTATATTAAGAATTCTTTAGTGAGAGCAGGACTGTTCATCACAGAATGGAATTCAAATGACTAAGTATCCAGCAATCTTTGACTGTTCATGATCATCTAGCTTTCTCAGAGCATGGTACAAACAAAGGTTAATTCCAGCAATGACAGAGTTTTCAGCCCTACAGCTTTATTTCTAATAATTTTCAACCCTAATGAAGATTCTCAGCCATGGGCCTCTAAAATATAATCAAATGTAATGGACTCAGGTTGGCTAAATTCAATAATGAATTAGTCCTGAATCTTTCCGGAGCCACATCAAATATGTACTTTTCTATCTGTTCCAATGGCAGAAAACTGGTGGAATAACCAATATCTCCAGAAAGGCACCTGTTGGCTCCTGAAGGCCCCTATGAGCACTGAAGTGTGGCTCCCACACGTATCTGTCTCTAGTGGAGCAGTAACAATGGGGCACTGGGATTAACACAGCTGAGTAAGTCCAAGGCTTTGACAGTGAAGGAGGCAATCCAGCAAAGGCTTGTGTAACCTGTAGTGATAAATTACTTCATAGAATCACAGAATGCTTTCGGTTGGAAGAAATCTTAAAGATCATACAGTTCCAACTCCTCTCTCATGGGCAGGGACACCTAGATCAGGTTGCTTATATCCAACCAAGTTCCTAATCTTGGCCAGAAATGAGATTTAAGACTCAAAGAGCTTCCTACAAACTACTCCCCAAGCTCATTTGGTGCTTGACTTCTTGCAGCTTCAGGGTTTTAATGTGTGGTTATAGCTACTCCTGCTATAGCCACAAGTTTGCTTGGTCAGTAGCAACCAAACTAAATATTTATTTATACATAAATCAATTTTTCTTATTACATTTATATAGGCTGCTTCTACCACGTATGATTATATATTTGAAGAGATGACAAGGAATTCAAAATAGCCTAGATGTTTTGAAGACCAATTTGGGTCCCTTCTGTGGAAGCTGTGTGATATCAACCCAGAACACTCAGTAAAATAAAAAATAAAGACAATTTGGATATAAATTAAATACTGGAAAGATTAACTGGGATAGAAATAACAGTCTGGCTGACATTGATTATTTATACTACAAACAGAAGTATGGAGGTTCAGGTTCAGGAGAACAGACTGATTTAAGAAAATACTTTAATATGCTCACTCTAAGCCTGAACTAGAGTTATCAAAAATGAAGCACAGGATGAGGTTTCTTTGAACAGTGGCGGTCTACGTACAACAATTACATGCCATCCTATGCCTGGCCAGAAGGATCACTGAATGAATATCATCAGAATGATGACCAGGACTAAAGTTTTATCTAACACCAAGAACTCCACACAGAGAGAATTGTGCTCTGAAATGACCACTGCCCTGAACTGAAAAAGCACCAAATTCATATTTGGTTTATGTGAGAATGTCATCTTGTATTCATTTTCAGCACCATCACACGTTCTACTGACCTTCTTCAAAGCCATCCCGGAATGAGCCAGACCGGCTCATTGTTCTGCTTTTCTCATCCAGGGACATCGAGCTATTCCTGAAGCGTGTATCACTATAGGGGTCATAAGGACCATCTGCATTGGAAAGACTATGGGTCCGTAGCATGGTTGGATTTGACAGGCTCATCTGGGCTGCAGTGGTTGGACTTGCTATAAAAGTGAAGAATAAATAGTTACTTATTTATGTGACCACAATTTTTCGTACCTAATTTTTGTGCTACTACCAAACCCCTGGTTTTTTTTTCTTTAAGACACAATTTTTTGATGTCACCTTCTCCAGGCTTCATTATTGTTCTAAATTCAATGAATTCAAATAAGAGGTATGCAAATCAAGCTAGCAAATAAGAAAACTCAAGCGAGAAAGGTCATTTTAAACACTGGGTGATATGTCTACGCTTCTACAGACAAGCTCAGTCAACTCACTAACAACTTGTAGGCATGAACTAATTAACCCTCATTTAATTTGGAACAGTCCTTCCTCAAAATGGACTAAAAAGCCTGAAGGAATTTAAACTAGTATTTTGCCTATACAGGACAGGCGCTATGAACTATCTCCTTCAAAGCCTTCAAGTTCTCAGAAATGACATTTTTCTATGAATCAAGTCATAAAGTTTAAGGGCTTTTGTTTCCTAGTAGTTTTGTATTTCAGAATTGTTTCTTTCCAATATGGATCCCTAAGAATTGTAAAATATCAATTTTGCCTGAAAAGCTAACACTATCCCCACCACTGTTTAGAGTATAAAATGTCTATTCAAGTCTGACCTCTTTCTAAAGAACTTTTGAACTAAAAATATAGAACTAGTTGATTTGTGGGAAAAAAAAAAAAAGAGAAAACAACAAAAATGCTGTTGAATTGGCAGGTTCCTTTTGGCGTGCTGTCATTGCCTGTTTCTATACACACCATCGTCTGACATAGACTGTAGCAGAAGGGCTTGTTGTTGTTGTTAAGTGCTCGTGGCAACATATCTTTTTAAGCTTACTGATATAAATAATTTTCAATATTCTCCATAAAGAGTTAACACTCTGGGGCCTAAGCCTATACGTTTTTTTTTTTTACTAATTAAGTACTTTCTTGAACTTTCATGACAGTTTGTTAGCTGTTGGCAATGTAATTACACTATGTGTATACTTAGCTAAAATTTTCTTTAGTGTTGGTTTATTTAAAACTGTCTATTTAATTTGTTTCTTTTCAGCATCAAGAGAGGCTCTAAAATGTCACCACTGCAACTCAAAACTGCACTAGGAATAGGTGACCACATAAGTTCCTTCAAATTCACACAACACAAGGCATTCACAATTATAGGTTTGAGTATTTTGCACATTATTTATCATTCTAGAAAAGATCTAAAGCCTTCTGAAAGTCAAAAAGAAACAGAAAACATCTGTTTGACAAAGTACTTACCAAACTTCACTTAACTGAAAGACAACACATACCCTTATAATTCATTTACATACCTAAACATATTGCAAAGGCAACTAAGTAATATTTAATCAGCATGCCAGATAAGCACTACTAGCAGTTTAAATTAGTTTATTTCAAGTGCTGATATGGTCAACTAAAATCTGCAATTCTTTATGGATCCTGTTAAGCAACTTTTACTGTTTCCTTCATTTAAAAAAAAAAAATCACATAATTATAGAATGGTTTGCATTGGAAGGGACCTTAAAGATCATACAGTTCCAATCCCCCTTCCCCAGGCAAGGACACCTTCCACGGGATCAGGTTGCTCAAAGCCTCATCCAACCTGGCCTTGAACACCTCCAAGGATGAGGCAGCCACGACTTCCCTGGGCAACGTGTTCCTCACTACCCTCACTGGAAAAAAAAAGTTTACACCCATCAATGCTACTAAGTGAAGGAATGGCATTTTTTTCCTGAACTAAATTTCTTCTATCTTATTTCAGACTAAGCTTTGTGTAATTTTCTAAGCCATCTGAAAAAAAACATACTAAGATAAAATATCGTAGTATGATGAGACCAGCATATGCTTGGAGTTAAAGCAGTACTACTAAACAGGTAGGCAGCAAGAAGTGACTTTTAAAGAGTTACTGCAAATATGCCACCTCTGGGCATACAAAATAATAGTGCTAATTATTTCATTTCAATGAAAGTGCTTCCGGAATGTTGGACTCAGAGCTGCTGAATGAAAATTATATTGTGTAATATGCTAGTTTAAAGACACACAACGTATTGCTACTATTATCCAAACATATAATTATTCACCAAGCTGAGAGAAGTTAAATCTAGTTCCAGAGGGTGATGTTATGCTCGATCCAGATGAAAATGGAGAATTGCCAGCAGTATCCTGAAGTCCTCCTGCCGAATGGGACCGCAGCCATTCTTTTGCATCTTCTTGATTACGGAGTTGGGAAGATGGAGTATACCTGCAAAAACAGGTTTTTCAAAGTTTTGCAAAAAAAGTTTTTTCAAAATGAACTTTGACATGTATTTAAAGTAATAATAAAAAAAAAGCCATGGAACATCACAAGACTTGGGGAGGGAGAGAGGGAAAGAAAGATGGAGAACCTTCATATGAAATTTAAGCAAAAAAAGTGGTATAAAGTCAATACGATTCTGAATTAAGGAGCTGTTCCAAGCTGCTCCCAAATCATGACACCTCTCTTTGGAAAAAAAAAAAACAATCCAAAACTCCTTTCCTATGGCTTCATAAGTAACCAAGCTAGTAATAAACAAAACACTAGAGACAGAGGTTGTGCACTGTAAAATAAAATATAGCATGTGTGTAATTGAAAAATAAAACCTTCATTTGGAATTCCTTTCCTTAAATCACTGAATAGTTTAGGGTGTAAACAGCCTTTAAGATCACGAAGTCCAACCATCATGTCAGAATTCTATCACTATTTTAATATTTTGATGCATTTCTATGCTTAGCTGGCTTTTTGTCATATTATAAGCAAATTCAAGTCAATAAAGTCATTATCAGATTTTTAAACAAGTTGTGACCAAATAATTCATATTTCAGACACATGAATATAAAAGACTGTGGAGGTGTATCCCATTTAGTTCAAAACTAATAGTGTTAAATTATCAAACAAGACTATGTTTAGCCTTTTCCGAAGGCAACGAAAAGAGCAGAACCATTGTCTATGCCAACATCAATGGCAAAACACCCAATGGCTTCAGCAAAGTTTTAGATCTGCTTTTGTATATGCCTGAAAAATAGGTAAGTCACCAGAGGTGTAATGTTAAATACAGGACAGAGTACAGGTATCAACAGAAAGAGCATCATGGAAACACTTGTCTGCTGATGGATTTCAGTGTCTATTTTATGCTATGCCATCCGCTTTTGAAAAATATTTATGAGTTATTAGCTCTGTTTCCAAAAAGTAATCACTTGAAACTTACTATTAGTCGATATTATCTATTTAATTAAATAGATTCCTTCCAGCTAAACACTCTAAAGTAAGATATCACTTATTAAGACTATTTGAAATCAATGTGAACAGTACAATTAACATTATAAAAACTCAAACTACTTTTGAAAAATATGTTTATTCTTCTGCTTATGTCTCAACACTTAAGCAACAGTCCCTGACTATCTGCATCTCTTTAACTTGACACATATACCAGTTTATTACAAAAGAGGCTTTAAACAGTCATTTTACTTTAACACATTAAACATTTTTTTTTTTTTGCAGCATTAACCTACCTCTTCAGCACTCAAATGTTTCAGTCTTAAAAGAGAGTCTATTTATTAGAGACATACTTGAGAACCACAGAAACATTTTACACAAAATTCCATTTTAAGAAAGGCTTTTAGCACTCAGCTTCATGGGACAAAGCTGCTACAAAGAACAATGTGTATAGCACAGAATAAATTGCAGCTGCAATTTATTCAAGGCATCAACTCAGTGATCCTTGAAGTGGCATTAAGCAACTCTGAAGCTGCAATTTTCTAAATTGGCTAAGATATCTTCTGTAAATTCTATAACGCTTAAAGCATTCAATTAATAGATCTAATGTTGATTGTAGCAATGGAAAAAATCTTTTTGGGTCTGTTTTTTTTTTAATGTTGTAAAAATAACAAACTTACAGACATATAAAACATATTAGAAGACAATTGCTGAAAGTTTGTTTGGGGACTTTTTTGTTCTTTTCTAGAAGATTAGAATGTATCTCTAAGAGCCCTATATATTTAATTATTCTAAAGCAAGTATCCTTTTAAATAAATAAGTCCAGACTCATCCTAAAAGGTTTGGCATGATTCTGAAAATCTTTTCTATTTGTATATTAACATGAAAGTTCCCAGGTGTGAAATTTATCTCAAGTCATGTACTAGCCACAGAAGCTGCAAAATTATTGTTTTCGAGTCAAGCCCAGTGATGGTTTATGAGATGCTTTTCAGCAATTCAGCAAGCAAAAGCCACAGTTCTTGCTCAAGCAGAGAAGCCACTGGATGAAAAAAAAAAGCACAGTGGTCAATAGCCTTCTTTGAGGAAGGAAGGACGGAAGGAAGGAAGGACGGAAGGAAGGAAGGAAGGAAGGAAGGAAGGAAGGAAGGAAGGAAGGAAGGAAGGAAGGAAGGAAGGAAGGAACAATATTGTTGCCACCTCTTGCAAACTGCCACTATCACCACCAGCCACGACAGAAACACAAAGCAAACTCCAAAGCCACAACAAAAGCTGTTAAACCATGTGGAAACACCAATACCTGAGTCCCTTCTTAGGCAAAGTGTTCCTATCAAGATGTGGGTCGCTGCAGAAAAGTTAAAAGAAAAGAACTTCAGAGAAGAACAAAAGGGAAGGAATAAGACCAGGACGAAGAAGAAGGACATACAAACATTTGCATCACCTTTTCAGACGAAAAGGTGCTGGGACCTTCCTACAGAAACATGCAAAAACCTCCTTACCCAGGTGTGGATTTGCACAAACATGCAGCTGGTACCATGCCAATGAATCTCGTCTATTTGCAGTGTGGGTTTTGATATATCTCCTACCCACAATGAACAAAAAGGGCTTTTTAAATGTCAAATGGATGCTTAAAAATACACTTTTCAGCAGGCATGAGGTAGACTCTGAAAACTGATGAGAATCTTCCAAGTCCAAATGACCTTCCCATCACTTCTTTCAGTAGACACTGCGTAGGGAATGCAGCTGATTACTGTCACACAGCTGCAATGTGCAGCAGTAAAAGTATTGAGCCTAACTGTTGAAATTTTCAAATCTTAGCTTAAATTCCATTAGCTAAGTAAAACCAATCTATTAGTCATCCAAACTCCAAATATTTATGTTTTTACAACTGATGAACATATAACTGAGCAGACTGTGTCAATTTGTTTTTAAAGAAAACATCCACGTGCTTAAGTGAAATTAATGTAATGACAATCCTCATAGCTAAATTACAGTGTGGGAATGACTAAAATTATAGCAGCGAGCAAAAGTGAGCTAGAATGTTCAGATTTGGATCACCTTTTCCCAACGTTTGCATTTGGTTTTATAAGGATGGAGGTACCCAAGTCCCTGCAAAACACTCACAAGCCAAACTGTAATAAAAGACTGATGACACTGAATGACACAGGGACTTCACAACAAAAAGGACAGGCCTGAAGGGCAGTGGGAAAAAGCAGCATGCCAGAGGAATGCTGAAATGCTAGTGAGAGTTTAGATTGGAGGGAAAAAAATTTGCAAGATTTTCAAATTGCCTCCAGCAATGAAATACGGAAAAAAAATTCCCCCAAAAAGATATTCCCAGTAACAAGAGCAACACCAAAACCACGCCAACCCTGCCATTTGTCATTCTTGTGATAGATTTAGGTAGATAGATGAGGTGTTTGAGGGGACTCTCACTGGCATGTCTTGGTGGCAGTTTCACACCTGAACGATGAACACAGCAGAGGACTCAACTGAGCACAGTTTGTCACAAAACAATTTGCTTCACTGAGATGGGCAACAAAAACCTACAGCCTTGCACGTACTCCTGTCCTGAGACAGCGTTACCTGTCCTGCCTCCTGGGCAAAGTATTTCGGCAGAATTTGGGGCTAGCAGCAGGGGAAGAAAGAGGGCTAGAAGAATCAGTCCAACAAGACAGAAAACAAGAGAAGGAATATTAGAATGGAAAGAGGAGAGAACAGAAAGGATTTATAATAAACACAAACAGAAACCCAAACTGTCAGAACATCTTATTCAGCAGTACTTTTCTCCATTGAGATGCAAAACCAATTCTGCTACCTGACTACATAATCACACATCAGGACATATGTTTCCAGGGGTACTGCCTTCTAGAAATATCACTCCAAGAGAATGCACTGCAAGTCATTATCTGATTTATCCCAATGTTAGCTCAATGTGCCAGTAATATAGCTCTGATGCTTAAAAAGTAGTCCCACTCCCTCCTCCCTGGCCAGTCTGCTCCCAGCTTCTACTCTGTATCCACACAGATACTGATGAACTCATCATGTAAGGAGCAACGGAACTGATCAGTCTGAAATACAATTTAGGTGATCATTTTTCAGCTGGCTCCATCTCCCAGTCGGGTCCACTAAGCATTCACGCAAATGTCTGTAACCAGAACCCTGTGGGGAGCAGCTGGAGATGGGACAGGGCAGCAGGGAGAGGCCAAGAAGGGATGAAGTGACTAGGGAGACAGAGACTTCTCTTTCCAGCATGACCTCCGGTTTAAAAGCTCGTCAAATGTTACAAACAAGAAGTTTAACAAGAAACAGTTGGCTTCTCCAATCAAAATTATAACAGCACTGGGGGTTTGTTAGAATATCATGATCAGATCTACTTTAGAAGGATAATATATGATGCACAATTCAAATATTAGGTATAACATGGTAGCAAGAAAAACTGTCACACTGGCCACGACAGCAAATCAAAAACCTCATCTGAACCCATCCTCTTGCTTTAAACTGGGCTCCTTGCCTGGAATGGCTTTTTTGTACGTTCTAGTAATACCACTTGGCATCATCAGTAAGAAGCACAGCTTGATTTGCATCTGCAGTGTTGGCGACTGCTGCCAGGACTTCGTTCATGTTTGAGATACACACAAGTTTAATGGAAATGAGAGAAAAAGCTACTAACCTTTCGGATAATGTAGTCTTAACGCTGTTGGTTCGGACAAAGGGAGTCAGCGAATCATCTTTAGAGGCTGGAATCAAGCCACTGGAGGAGTTATGGCTCAGCCCACCTCCACTGCTCAAAGAGATATCAATGGATTCACAGCTGGTATGAAGACTGCTGACAGACTGATATCCAATGCCATCCTTGCTAACAGCAGAAGAGCTACTTGCGTTGGTACCCCATGTTAAACTGTTGGAAGGAGCTGAATGTGCTGAACTGGGACTAGAAGCTAGTGGAGACTGGTTCATATCTGTGTTTTTACTATACAGAGGACTGCTGCCCCCACTGCTCAGCACACCACTGCCAGATGGTGAATCAAGATTACCCTGCTGGTTCATAGCAGCATGAGGATTGGAGATAACTACTGAATTTTTCATATTTTCAGCTGTTGTGATGGGAACTTGTTTACTAGGCTTGCCACCAAAAAGTCTGTAAAAAAAACAACATAAAAAAAATACATAAAATGGAATATTACATGCAAGGATATTTTATGTCTAGATCATATATTGTCTTAGTTTCAGAAAACCAGTATTAAGTAAATGATCCTAAACTGGACATATACAAATATAAATCTCCTAGTGTTCACACCATCTTCAATAAAGTCCAGAAACAGTTGCAAATTTATCTTCTCTGAATCAAACAATATTTTCACAAAGTTGAATGAAGTACACCCGTATTGCCTTCTGCTCCTTAAGGAAAAAGGATATTACAGAAACACTGCATCGATCAATCTGAAGCATGGAATATTAGAAATTGAAAGCTTGTTGTTCAGATAAATTCTGTGCAAACAACCAAATGTTCTGTACAGATGCAGCGCTTGCTCGGATGTAACCAGAAAAATATTTCCTGATATCAAATATAAGTTTGTCTCATTTCAAGAGCCAAGCTGGCTAGGAACTACTTTTTTGGAGTGTAGAATAAGATTTTGCCTGCTTTGGCACCTTTGGCAGTAAAAGACAAGCTGAGTGCCAGAACTAGTGCAAGCGAGGGGATCTAAAAGCATGGTTGGAGCAGAATGACTAGCGTCTCCAGTTTGCACCATTGTTGCCTGTGATGCAACTGCAATGCTAATGTTAATTACTATTAACAGTCAATGGGAAAAGTCCTCAGAAGTGCAGAAGTGTCTTAGAAGTAAGCACGGTTAAGACATTATCAATCATTCAAAAAATGATCCTCAAAATTATGAGAGAAACTATTGACTCCAGCTTAAACATCCAGCCCAAACATTACTTCTGTTTCTGCCACTCAGTTCCTGCCACTGCCTTTGGAGTCTTCCTCATACATACCCATACGGATTTGTTTTTTCCTTATCAACAGTGTGGAGTATGGGGAATGATACCTTTCAAAGCAGGTAACTATTGGACTGTAGTCCTCAGAATAGAGCACTACAGAACTTTTCTACAAGATCTCCCGAAGACTCATGGCTGGATATGCACCAATCAGCACTTCTCTGCTTTTGATTATGCCCAGGTTGTTCGTACACCACATGCACACTAAGTCACTTTGTCCAACACTTCCCAGAAACACAAGCTGCACAATACAACTGGGCACCCTACAGAAGCACTGCACCTACCGCATGGGTGCCACCTGCAGCTCCAGTGCACCTGCGCAAGATGCCTGGGACACATTTCAGCTGGACTGTTGGTGTTGCACCTGGACAACACTGCTGGATCAGGCTACGATGCCAATCTACATCTGTCTTATAATCCAGCACTGCTCTGTGTCATGATCCTCTCAGCACATGATGTAGACATTGACAAGCCAGCACAGATCTGGCAAACTTGGTTCATTTGGACACTACACCTCACTCATTAGGAGACAGTGACTTAGACAAGTCAGTCTGAATGACAAAACCCATTCCTACAAGGATTTAGAGAAGTATAGAGTCTAGGTTTTATTTAAGAGTTAATGTTTTAAAGTATGAAGAAAAATATCAAACCATACTGCAATGATATGTGGCCTCCAGCAACACCAGCTTGGGGTATTCCTGCTCCTATGCCATTGTCTACCACCTCTTCAGATGTACTGAGGGAACTGTACTCTGGCAGACAGGAACCCAGAGCTTAAAAACCCCAACCACCGACACAACAGTTTTACAAGCTGTTTTTAAGCTATACAGTCTTCCCCAAGTGTTTCACAACACTTCTAATACAACTGAAAGGACGCTGTGCTGCGGCACAAAAGGAAACATGTTGCTGCTAAAGGCAATGCCTGGTCCAACCACAACCTTGTAATGAACACTTTCAGAATAGGATGCAATCTGAAGAGCGTTCCTTTCAGTCCAGAGAAAATCCAACGCAGCAAGATAGTCACATCAATACAAAGACTATCTCTGAAAGGACACATCCTACATGGAAGGACACTTCACTCCTATCTGCTATCATTGACAAGACACCAACATATTTGAGCTGGCTCTTGGGTCATGAAAGTCCCCCATTAACAGAAACGCAATGTATTATATACTGCAAAACATGACGGGCCAATTTATGAATAAATCTATCAAGATTAATGATGGCTTCACTTAAGGGATATGCCAGATACATAATATCAGAGCTAATGCGAATATTGAGGTAACAAAGACAGGAATGGCTCTCATCACAGAATTAATTTCACAACATAAGAGTTATGTATGTTCAAAGACTTGCAGGCAAATCTATACCATTACAAAGGTATGGATTCCAATTTATTGTATATTATTAAAAAAACTACAGGGCCGAGAGGAAATATGCAAAAACCAACACGTGCAACTGATCTCAACTGACTATGAAAATCAAACTCAAAATCTTTTTAATTACCACTCCAGAAATCAGTAATAAGCAGATATGGTCAAATTCAACTCTGACGCATTTCAATGCATGACTATTTAGAGAGTGTGGTGAAAATTCAAGAGTGAAATTGTAAATCAAAACATGGGAAAAGTTAAATTGAGCCTCACTGTCTTCTCTTGAAGTTTCCTGTATTGCTAATTCAGTATTTCAATTATATGGACAGCAACATGGCTTTGTAGCAAGCAAAACAAAAATGCCAATCAAACTTCACGACTAACATGCCTGAGGCTTGCAACGCTGAAAACCTGCATTTTTCACAGGGTATGCACTAGAAAAATGAGAGGTCTATTGGAGGTTTTAAGTAGTCATTGACGAAAATTAAATATTCTACAGGATGTAGTTCGTCTAACGACAACCAGGATTAAAATAAATGAAATCTATTGAATCAGCCTCACGTAGGCTCTTCAAATACCACTCATACGAAAAAAAAACAGTTTACAGCTCTTTACAGCATTAGCCTAAGCTGCCATCACAGCCATTATGCTTGCACTGGTGCTTCAGATGGAATGTGGCTTTCTCACATCACTGGAAGCAGGATGATAGCATAACTGTATGGGTATTATGGGCGTCAAGACAAAATGAAATGCAAAACACCACAACTTGAAACAGACAAGCTACTCAATGTCAAATTAAATTGAAATTGAAAAATCAATTAACAGAATCTTTCATCATTATCAAGGCGTTGATGTACACTGCATCAACAAATTAATTCCTGACCAACTCAATGTTAAAATAATGTGTGGGGTAGTGGTGGAGAAATAGAAGACAGAGAAAAATTTTGTTTTAAAAAAACATTATTAAAATAAGAAAGTTCAACCCAAATTAGACAGTAACTTTAGTTAGGGTTTTTCTACACAGTTGAATAACCTGAGGTTATAAGACTCAAAACACACTGGCCTAACCCACACAATTGAAGGATCAGTTTAGGTTACGCATGTGACTATATACTGGCAGGTCAAATTATGCCATTGTCATAATGGAAATCTGAAATAACTCTCCTGTTGGCAATTTATGACTTGATCCACCATTGGAGTATTTCCAAGCTTGCAACATATGCACTGGTGCAAGAATTCTTCTGTAAACTAGACATAAGAAAATTCTTATTCCTGCAATATCTGCATGGACAAAGCCTTTACATGTGATTTTGGTAACAGAGACGTGTATCATAATTGCCAAACTGCCTGTCAGACAGGTTTTCTTTTCCCAAGTGTTAATTTTTGCTGCTGTCACATGATGTACTGAGTATTTACAACATTGGCCAGCCTGCTTATGTGAAATTAAATGTAAATACAAAGACCTTGATGAAGGACGCTAAATAGTAAGTGCTCCACAAAACACAGCCAGTCGTGGCTTGAAGAGTCCTGATCATTCAGCTCCGACTAACATCATTGCACAACCAACGAATTTATTGCCTACCTGCGCAAAGTGGGAGAGGCCACATCAGGGTACTTGGCTCCTTGCTGGTGAGTACTTTGAGCTCCGCTAGAAGCAGTCTGTGATGCAGGGTTCACTTTAACAGAATTACATGAGGCCACGCTTTCGTTGTCAGACGAAATCCCTTTCTCTTTATCAGTCTGATTGACTAATCCTGGCAGAGAGTTTCCAAGGATTACCTTGGCAGGCTCTCTCATTTTAGGGACAGGCAACCCGGCTGATTTGCTGCTTATGTTGGAGTCTATGCTACTTGTGCTAGATCTATTCCCAGCTCCACTTCTGCTACTGGATTTGCTGGGCCGGGGTAAACTACGATACTGAAGATTAGTTCGGGCACTAAGTGCTAAGTAGCCATCATCCTGGTTCTGTGAGCCATCAACACTAGTCTTCCGACCAGTGGTCCTACCCATGAGTCCAGATGACTTTGGGATTTTTCCCAGGGTAGCTGATCTACTGGTGATAGTTGCCCCACTGGCAGTGATTATAGTCATGCCTACAGCTGACCCGCTCTGTTTCTTAAATCCGAATGTATTAGCATTAGCAGCAGTTGTTCTAGAGTTACTTGTGGGAAGCTTTTTGGATTCATCACCACTGCTGCGTCCTGCATCTGATGGGGAACGTTTAACATGTCCAGCTTTAGGAGATAGTCTACCCTTTTCTGATACCTTGGCGTCATCAGTTTTCCCTACAAAAATAGAAAAAGAATTCTAATATTTAATGACTTGAAAACATCAAGCAAATGATGAAACTCAAAGCAGCATGAAAAGCAAAAGCATGTTAGCCACCACAGTGTGGCTAGAAATTATGATCTAGTCTGCACTGAACTTACATGCCACTCTAGTGAGCTATACATGCAGACTTGCCAGAGAAAGTATGGGGTGTGTTTGCCCTTGAGAATATGAAAAGCAGAACACTCTTATGTAATAGTGACAGATAAGAAAAAAAATGTTTCCCTCTGTAGCTACTACAGATTGATCCTTTTTTTATCATTAGATAGAAGTAGTGTTAGGACATTAGTATAATTTTCCTAAAAAGCATTATTCAAGAGAGTATCCAACTTCAACTTTTCCAGGTACAATTGCATAAGAGGAGAGGCATTAATTTATATTACTTGATTATGCAAATTCAATCCATTTTCATTCACACATCTGCAAGTGCTAAAATCACTAACACATTCATAAGAAAATCCAGAATTAAGCAGTGTTTAGTATAAATTAACATGCTGGTTTAGTGTAGGAAAAAAAACATCTCTACAACCACACATTTGGACTTCAAAACTGGATTATCTATTTGTTCTTCATATACCAATACTGTGCCCAATAAATAGCTTGGCTTAAGCCTAGAGTTGTCATGAAAACAAATTTCACAGTGTACTAATCCAAAATATGCATTTTAAAAATAACAAAAACAGAAATGCAGACATACTAGATGCTCCCTAGGTTAAAACAATACCTAAAAATAAAGACAGCATTACCTGAAGTTCAGGTTCTGCCTCTGGAAACTATTTAAACTGTTTTCATACTGAACGCACTTTGGGGCTTGTTTACGTCTTACACCTTTTCTCACCTGTTCCAGGTGTCTTTAACGTGCCTGAGGTGGTTGAAGGTTTAGTCCTTGGTGTGGTAATGCCAACCTGAGCCGACATGCCCCGTCGCCAGGAGCCAGTCTGCGAAATAACAGTGTTCTTCCTACCAGAAGTGCTTTTATCAGATTCATCTGACACATCAGAGGGATTCCGCCTCCATTTAGATCCTGGTTCCATTTTTATGCCGCTATCGGATCCTCCGTCTGATTTCTTGACTTCATCACTGGACCACAAGGAATTCCGCTCAACCTGGGAATGCTTTTCTGCATCAGTCTAGGACAGATAAGGAATTGTAACACAACCTTCAGAGTAAGCTTTTCTTTTAAGAAGATAATGAATGAGGAACTTTAAACTGATTAATAACCTCAGCAGTCATCTCTAAGTACCAACAAACATAACAAGCCTTTGATAAAGAAATGTCACAGCAGGAAATGAACCCCAGCAATGACATTTTTTTTTTAATAAGCTAGGGATAAAATACAAAAAAAGTAGCAGTCATTCCCCTTAGAATGAAGAAAGGAAAAAAAAAAGAGAAAAAGCACTTGATTTATAAAGGACATATTCAGCTCCATGACATTTATAATCCTCCATCTCATATTTCTGATGAAACCTTTTACTGCAATGCCAAAAAAGCATTTCGAACCTGTGCAGCCAGCTTTCCTTTGTTCTTGCTGCTTTCCTATCTCTTGTCTCGCAATCTGATCTCCAGAGCATGAGGAGGCAGCTTTCTGAACAGATCTGAAGATGTGGAATGCTGTTTGTTCTAATCTAACTTATTTAAGAACTGAAGAAAGATGTCTCCACAACTACTTTCTAACAACACTCAAGTCTGACTTAAATATACAGACTACATCAGTTTTTAATTTATATTCAACTCTTACAAATGATTTTAACTTATCCTTTCCACAGATCGATTGTGCTGCCAATCTTTTACAGAGAATATTGCAAATATTAAGATCGAATACAGAATGCTCTGATTAGCAAGCTACTGCCAAATTCTCAGAAATGCTTAAATTAAATCTATAACTCTACATATATAATACATTCCCCATATAGTAGCATTTTCTGTTGCTAATGACACTCTTGCAGAATTCTACTTATCCTGTCAAATGCTGTCGATTAGTTTAATTTGGACAACTTTTGTAACACCACAACAAACTGTTTTGTGATAAGGCACAAGTGACAAATATCCATATTTGACCCTGACGTGAATAAAAATTTAATAGTTGAAGTGTTCTCCAGCCATCACAGTACCAGGAATGAGACTGCCAATTCAACACTTGATCACAAAGCTCCTAATTAAGAGCTGGTGAATTTTGGTAAGACATTAAGTGTCATTTCTTCCTTGCAGTCTCAGCAGAAGGTGAACGTGCTCAGCGCTGTGCAGCAGTCAAAAGGTAATATCGCTTACAAGGAAATGATTTTAAATACCCCGAAGTATTATAAAGCCCACAACCTTTTACTCCCTCTGAATAATAAGAAAAGCACAGGAAAGAATGCATGATTATTTATCAGGCTTTCAGCAAAATGGTATATTTTATTTTTAAGTTCCGAAAGCACGTTTCAAGTCTATGAGTTTTCTTCTCTTACCAGACCACACCATCAACATTAAAGAATCTAAAGGGGTTGTGGCTTAATTTCCTCTACTTCTTACTGTAATTAATTTTTTTTTTAAAGCCTGAAAAGCTAGTTTAGGTGATCAGTATGTGTAAGCTGACACCACATATCATAATGTGTTTCTTCAGTCACGTGAAATAGTTAGGGCCTGGGTCAATTGTCTGTATATTAAGCTTTTACACTAACAGGCATTTGCTGAAATACAGATTTAGATATTATTGTCTTGCTGTATTTTCCTCGTGCTATGCAAATGTCATTTCCCTGCCTCTCCATTCAAACAGAGCAGCTCAGCACAGACTTAATGAAACACTGCTTCTCATTTCTTCCTTTTTTGTACAGCTGCAAGGTTTGGGGATAATGACTTTTCTATTTATGAACGCTGATAGGTGTGTAACACATTCACAGTGTGACTGTTTCTATGTCCAGTGCTTCTGTAAAACCATCATTTCATGCAAACATCTCATACATTTTCTGATCTTAGAAGAGGGCACGGGCAAGAAGTAACAAATCACTAATCAACAAAACCACCTCAACATCATTCCTCACCTCCTCTCATTAGTATCTTGCTTCAAGTACCTTGTCTGAAACTGCAGATTTACACTGTTAGTGTTCAAGAGCAAGAAATACACCCACTTGTAAGTAAAAGGCTTATTCTAGAGTTGGTTGATTATGAAATATTCCTGTATGTTCTATTACCACCTCCTTAACATCTAGAAGAATAGTACAGTATCCACACAGAAAACACCATTGCAAGAGTCCTCTTATCTTTGCTTTCTTCCATTTCATTCCACTATTACACCCATGGCCAAAGCTTTGCCTGTAGCCTTTGAAATGTTGCACATCTACCCCTGAAGCCCTCTGGCTAGAGATGTTCTTGTTTAACCGTAAATATTAGAACAGCACAGAAACATGACTAAGGAATCAAACCCAAAACATGGTGAAAGCTGGCTTTGGGATTGCAGCTAAAACTCCACCTGCCTGAAAGGCGTGGAGTAGGTGAAAGTGGAAATATTGTCTTCTGAAGGTCATGGCAAGACACGGCGAGCATAAACTAGGAGCAAAGCCTACCACCTGACTGAGCTGGCAGTAGCGGTAACCACATGGATTCCTGAACTTATTCCTACAGTTTTGTAAGTCTACTCATGAGGCTGTGAACAGACCAAACCCATCTTTCCTCCAATTAAACTAAGAAGTTGTCTTGATCCCACACCTTAAAGGTCTTGCTGTTTTCTAAGTAAACAAATTGTTTCTCTTCTGTTTTCTAATCTTTTTAGCATTGCATGAATAAGTTAAATTACTTGATCTCTTTCTCTTTTCCATCTTCTTTCAGTTAAATAAGTTATTTTCAAATGTCCACCAGGTATTAAGTTCTCTTTGTATGACATGACTTTAGAGGCATTCTATACGCAGTGCTGTGTTAAAAGGTAATTTACCTAAGTCTCTGCAATATAAGCGAAAAAATTAGGGCCTCAAAAGTCATGTATCTACATTAAGTGGTCTGGTATTTGGCATAATTGGAGCAAGACAAGGGAATATGGGAAGGCAAATTCTAGTTCCAATCACTAGCTTGCTCAGAAATAACTTGTGAACATTTTCATAGCCCTATCACCGAAAGGGACTACGACTATGATGTCTGAGAAGGAGTTAATATCATATTTAAGTCCTGCTTTTCAAAGACGGAGAAATTACAGATCTGGAGGATAGGGTACTCAAGAGCTCTGAAAATCCATTTCTTAGTTCAGACTTTTTTCCTCCTGCAAGCATGTCTTCTTCCTTTGCAGAGATGATTCTGCATGTTACTGATTTTATCAGCAGCCACAGACATGTTAGGACTCTCTCCCTTTGATGTTGCTGTACTATTTGTCTGGACTCCCAGTTGCATGTGTATTAGCTGCGAGCTCCCTCTTTAATTATCTAAATTCCAACTTGTGTACCATCTCAAAAACATGTGGCGGAATCACAGCAGCTGAAAAGTTAAGTGCATAGCATTAAGGAGAATTAAAGCAGCGGATACCCTGGGAAGAAAATCCCACATCCCTCTGCTGATGTTTGTCAGTCCTTTGTGTCTTGCCACACAGGCAAACGCAAATCTGGGCACAGGGATCATACAGTACTCCAGGTAAAACAGAAAAGGCATATAATATGTAGCATTCAATGTGTCATGAGCTGTGAGAACTACTTTGAGCAGCAACAAAATCAACCCTGCAAGCTATGCAAGGTTCCATCACTCCAAGCTATTCTCAGTCCCTTGATTGAGAAGATTAGGATATTCTGTCCAAACAAAACCAAAGTACTTATGGATAATAATTTGCAGATAATAGTAATACCTAGAATAAATACTGTCAGCCATGAAAACTGAGGAGAGAAGCAGGTCACACACTCATCAACAAACTGCAAACACAACTTGTATGTCTCAGGTCTCAGCTTCGCCTTCTAATGACTATGCTCTACTGTCCGTACAAGCCTTTTCTTCTGTGTATTGTCCGTGCTCTCCTGGCTACTTTAACAGTTGTGGAGGAGGAAGACGAGTTCGTCAACACAGATTCTGATCTCTCAGAGGTGTTTCCAAGAATGTGACCCATCAGAGGATAGATGTCAAATTAGTTTCTATTTTTTTCCCTTAGCTTAACGTTTAGTCATGTCTCCCTTTTTCTTCCTTTTTTTTTTTTTCTAGTAGTATCACAATGTTGAGGCAGTAACAACTGTCAAAAAACACTTTTAGTTGTCTATATTACTCTCTCAGTTATGGACTGCAAAGCACACTTCATAGACCTTAACTCCTCTCAACTTGCAAAGGACTTTTATTAGCACATATGCAATCCCTGATAAACAACTCAGGGCTAACTAGAAATCTTTAAAGTAGACTCAAATATGCACTTTGTGGCAAGGGAACAAAGACTAATAACATGTGCTCACACCACAGCCCTATAGGCAAGAGTAACACTTCACAGCAACCATACTTCTAGACTAAAACTCATATTAAAACCAGATTTAGGGTCCAGTCATAAGAAGGACTGGAGAAGAGTAAAAGAAGAAAGAAGCAGAGGAGGTCACACCTATACACCCCTCCTCTACCTGCTGCAAATGCCAAGTCACTGCATCCCAGTTGCTTTGATACACAACACCTGAGTTCATTGAGCAGGTGTGTGTACGAGGAACAAAGCTGGGCTTCTTAGTCCTGTAATTTTGCAAACAAAACTGTATACAACTGGGAAAAAACAAAGTTCCTATTACTGCAAGTCTCTATATTATGCAGTTAATTGATGAATGAAAAACTGTTGGACACCTTCACTTGCTTTATCCTCTTTGGATGCGTGGTGCCAAATGAGAAAGCCTGCAGGAACACATAGCCCTGGAAGTTTAAAATAATCTACTTCATTTGCCTAGCATGCTTACGCTTACAATGGAAGTGGAAATAATTTTGAAACCTTGGTGTTGACTTAATAAATTCTATTCTTCAATAAAAAACATCGTAATTTTTCTACTGCTAAAAAAAAATATCCCATTTACTGACGTGCATTTTCTGTACAACAGTGCAGCTAGGAAGACAGAACCCATTTGTCACAACTCTGCTGCAGCAGAGACACCACGGATTTCACATACGGAGGAAATATTCATAAATGCTACATATGATAAGGTGGTTGGTTACCACTGTTTGACACTGCCTTTTCAGTGATACTGTCTGCAGTGAAAGTTGTCTGTGTGTTCAAGTTTGTCCAACTTAAAACAATTATACCTATTGCACAGAGAAGATAACAAATATCAACGTTACTTGTCTAAACCAGAAATCTTACCTGTGCATCTAAGTTTTTGCGGGAGGAGGCAGGTGTGTTGGCATAGGAGCTGATAGAGGAGCTAGTGTTAATGTCATCAGTACTGAGATTATCTATGGTGTCACTGATCCCACTGCTGACAGAGCTGCTGTCATCCCAGCTGGAGAAAAAGCACAACAAAGACAGAAAGCAAGGGTCAAAAGACAAAACGTCATTCAAAAGTAAATTATTATTTCTACAAGCCTTATCCTACTTGCGGATGCCAAATGAAAATGTTATGCTCATTGTCCTAACTTACCTTCATTACTCTTCAAGTCTAAATTAATACAGCTCATTAACTATATGGTTGCCATGAAGCCTAATGTATACCATCATTAAGCTGCTAGCACCAATGATGCAATTCTTCCTGACTCAATTGCAAGTTTGAATGAGTAAATAAACTTTCAAGTGACCCTCAAAATTCATTCCTGCAGTCCCAGAGCAGGGGAAGGTGCTGCTAAGAAGGCACCTCCAGGTAGGCGTAGAGCTGATTTGCTAAGCTGTAACACAGAGATGCAACTTAAATGCAAGGAAAAATTAATCTTGAAGCAAGATTTTATACCTGGTTGTTACATAGACCTGGGCAACAACCTGGATCTATCATCAACACAATCGCTGGTACAAGATATTTTTAATAATTGAAAGTTTAGTTGTTCAGATGGTACATAGCTCCGTATCACACATCCTTTTCAAGGAGATCTATTAACAATTCATTATTCAGGACTACCTTCTTCCAGTGTATGACAGCTTCAACATTTTTTATTAAAACAGAAACTGGAAATTTAGGAAACAGAGAATACCAACAAAAAAAAAACATGCCTGAAGTTAGGACAGACAGAATAAAAATGTTCTAAAAGTCAAGCTATATGCTCTGCTCCTAAAATGCCCTTAAAAATAAACTGCTTAAAGAAAGGATTTAGAAACTGGCTTACAAGTGCTCCATCTCCAAGAACAATAAAGCTGGGATTGAAACACTGTGCTCTGAGTAGGTCCGTGAAGACATTTCAGTCCACTGATGGATAAGTACTACTGAAAATGCATAAATACATATTCTACAGTTCATTTGCAAAATCTAGCAGTAAGAGCTCATCTTCCGGCAGCTCACTAGCTATTCTATCACCACAACCTCAGATTTTGGGAGCTCCAGATTCTCTTCACTATTGCATTTCTGTTTGCTTTACCAGTTTGTGACAAAGGCATTGAAGTGAGTTTTTTGACCATAGAGTGGATGCCATTCACAAATTGATACACTGGATGTTTAAAACATGCATTTAAAACTAGATTGTGTGGTATGAAATGGAACTATGTTAAGAAAGGTAATCTACGTCTGCTTTCTGGAATTTTATCCATAGCTTCACTACTGAATTACTATATAACCTTACTCTATAACCTTTGGCAACTCTGAAATGAAAAGTATTTCATTTTTCTCACTCAGTGTTACAAAACAGCTACCTGTGTGGGGTTTAACCATGCTTTAATAATTTGTAATTGCTTTTTTGTTACTTGGGAATATTTTGTTCATTTATATCTTTGTAAAGCCTTTCAGGAAACTGAGCGCAGCTTAACCAGCAGCACAATTACTGAACCCCTCAAAAAACAGTGGCCAAGGGACCATGCTCCTCTGCGAGCTGGCAGAAAGGGTTATTGCTTGCAGCTGCTCTTTGCTACTGCTTTGTTCCCAGTTACGGTCCTCATCAATCTGCCAGCACCATCACTTGTGCCAGCTCTGGCAGTATCACTGCAGACAAGGCCAGCTGGGAAGCTCAGATCAACAGTTTCAGCAAGAGGGATTAACTTTTGCCTTCAGGAAATTTGGGAGTGCTCAGCCCTGTTGCTCTGCTGGCAGAGGACAGGGATGGGGAGAGACAGGCACTGGGACCAACCAGTGAACGCTGCTACAGATTCCCCTTCAATGAACCTTCAGGTGGCCCTTCTTTGTCTCCTTCAGCTTACAAAAACCCCACTCCTGTCAGCTGTAATTGACTTCCAGGAGTGTCCTGGTTACAGGCAAGGCCCTGGCTTTGGAGGAAGATTTTCCAAACACTATTTGATAAATCCACAGGCTCTCCATCTCTCCTAATCAGAAAGACATCCTTCAGTCTACAGTATTGGTGATGCTACAATGTAAAGCGAAGTTATAATTTTATCTTCTAGATTTTTCTTCACCTGAATATTTTAAAGAGGATTTCACTGTAATACAAAATACAAGTACATGTCAAAATAAATCTCCATGCACAATGTGAGACCCATTGAGTCTGAGAAAGCCAGGCAGACAGATTCAACACAACAGTTCAATTTGCTACTACACAAAATCTTCCTCAACATAACTGAATGAAAGGTGTGCTGACCATACAAAGACATTCACGGAAGAAAAAACCCACAAATATCCCCCCTAAACACCCACCATATTCACCCCTCCCAGTGCCTAGAGTGTTAAAACCAAAAACTTTTAAAAGAATTGAAAGAATTCTTCAAAGCATTTTTTTTCTTTTTTTAGAGTAGGCAATTAAATATTGTAATGTAAAGTACGCAAAGTAATGTTAGTTCTAGATTTCAGTTTTTAAAAACAGGACCTATAATTAGGGTTTATTTCTATTTTAAAACCTGTAACTTAAAGCGATTACAATTCCTAGATTCTATAAATCTATAAAAACAATAAAAGTTATTAAAATAACCACATAGAAGAATACGCTAATTTTCAAGTTTTGTGTAGAAACTAACATCTTCTTTCCCATTTCTGCACTTATAATAAAGTCCAAATAATAATATCAGCCATGCGAATGTTTTCCATTTTTAGCAGTTTAATTTCCTCCTTATGGAGATATGGCAATGTCCCCCTTACCCTCCAAAAACCCACAACCCAATAATGTTCTTTTGTGTGATTCACAGTTCCAACTTGAATGGAAAGAAACACTACATTTCCAACCTTTCACCACTCTATCACAAGCCCCAGTTCATCAGAACCTAAAGAATGTTTCTACTGTTAATCATAAGTAGTTTTACTGGCATCAACCAGTCCTGTTGACTTCAGTTGGGCAATCTAAGGCATTATGGAAATATTTGAGTGCCCTTGTGAACTGGGACATGTGCCTGAGGACAAAGGTAGAAACATGCACCTGCATACATTGATGGTTGTGGCTTCCCCTGAAGTATATCCTGGGCTCTAAGTCTTTTATGTCCTGATGGAAATTACGAACAACTCAAATTCTGTGTTTTCAAGTCTACTAATCTGTTATTAAATTAAAATAAATTAGCTATTCGGAGGTCCAAAGACAGCTGCCTGAAGCTAAGCAACACAGCTCCTGTAGGCGTGCTGATGACCCAAGCACTGATACTCGAGCACACGGCTGTTCTGACAAGGTAAGATGCTGCGTCAGCTAAAACTGGACATCTCCGCTTTATTTAAAAAAATCACTTTCGGCAGGCGTATGAGAGGGGTCAATCTCTAGCTAGAAGAACAACAGGATGTAAGAGAACAAGAAAACACATCCCTTTAAGGAATTTAACATACTTTTGAAAACCCACATAATTATTGATGCTGTCCTTTGGAGTAACACTAGAGAGAGTTTTAATGCAAGTGAGAAGCATGCGGAATTCACTAAACTCTGTAAACTAGATGTCAGTGCAAGCAACTTTATAAGCACACAACAAACACTGCTAAAAAGTAATGCAATTAAAGCCCATAGATTGTTTAACCTGCTGTCAATGATCCATTACACTAAAGGTTTACATGCACACCCCCCCAAGCCCACCACACGGTATCTGGGATATTTTAAACAGTATAGGACATGCCGATCCATGTCCCTGTCTGCAGCTTCTCGAGAGGACAGCATCTGTTAACAAACTGAGGCATCTCTATTTCACACTGTTCTTGAAACAACCCCAAGCCCTCCGTATAAATTAGATCACTTTTACCTTGATCCAGCGCCTTGATGGTTAAAGGCAAAAGGAAAGAAGCAGAATGGAGAATCTAACAGCCCTAATTACAGTGTTCCTGGCTCCCAGAGCCAAGATAACATCTTTGTAATTTAGCTGGTGCAATTAATAATTCCTGATGTCAGCAGAAGTCTACTCAACCATAACCTGAAGCTGAAATGTTTGGGCTTTCTTTTCGCTATTTGATCAATCACCTGAAACCTTACCTTGAGCACTAAAAAATTACAAAAAATCCTTAAAAGTGAATTATATATAAAAATTATACAACCACCTACTTCAAACCCATCACCACTATGAGTTATGCTCCTACAAATATGCCTCCCGCTCTCTATGAAACTGAGCACCCTAAGCATCCACCTTTTCCTTCCCATCTCAGCCTGCTCGCCCTAATGCAACTAACAACCTTGCTGCTATAGATTGCTCATACAGCACCAGGTCAGCTACTCAAAGCTGCTTTTTGAAAACGGTTTGTAAAGCGGTTAGGCTCAGACTTGTATTTTTCCACAGCCTATCAACACTTTTCCATCTTGCATAATCACCATCCACAGAACTGGCTCTTTTTTGTCAACTTGGATGGCACATGAAACCATCCTGTGATCCTCAGGACAGCCTCCTCACTGCAGAAATCTTCCCCCTTTGCAAGTCCAAAGAAAAGGAATCATTAAAATCCTACTAAGTGAAGCTATTGTTAAAGGCCGAAAATGCACCCTTCTCTGCAGATGGGTGTGGATTTTAACTTTGCTGGATCTTCAGTCAAAACCAAAATTACAATGAGCTGCTGAAAAATACATTTGTCCAAGACAGGGCCTTGGGGCTTTACAATATTTCAAGTGGAAACATGGTAATTATCCTCTTCTACCTAAAAATTTAACTATTTATGAGTTGATAGGTGAACAACAACAGAAAAAACAGGGCAAGGTGCAAAATGATTGAAACTTAATAGTGTCTTCAAAGAATTAAAAGGTAAAATAAAAAATCCAGGTAAATGTATAATAAATGGGCTATAACATGAGATACTAAACACTGCAGCTTCCACGGTTTTCTTCTGGGATTTCCTACAATGCTGACATCACTGTGTCAGAAATCCAAAAACCATATAGAGACCCTTGCATGGTTTTCCCTTCAAGTTGTTATGAAAGATGACAAGTAACCATTTGCAAAAGAATGGATGGAAGTCTACTTGAAGTTAATTTAACGAATGTATTTTACATGGCTATTAATCACCCACCTCCTCCACATCTTCAGTTACTGTCTTCTTATTATACCTCATTTGGATATTCTAAAATAAACCACTTTATTTCTAACTAAAGGTGGAGCCCAGGGGACAGGATTGTTACCTTTAAACGCTCTGTAAAGCCAGACCAGGGAAAGTGCAAACTAAACCAGGCAAAATGAATATAGACCATTTCCAGCTGTTCTTTCTGGAGCAGAATCTAATCCTTTTAATGACATTTTTTGGTGCAGTGTTAAACTGCTGTAAGTGGGCTGTGAGCTATTCAGATCGTTTTCATGTTTAATGACTATTTGGTTTACTGCCATTGAAATGCAGCTCTCTGTCAAGCTCTGTTTAGAATCCATCCAAGGTAAGGTTTCAGGATTTATATTTAAAACACCTATTTGTAAAAAACAATAGCACACAGAAAAAAAAGTATCAAGTAGTGTCCAAAAAGGTTGGATAAGAAAAGATTTGTAGAAGCTAGAAAACTACATATACTTTTTTCATTTAATCTTTTTATATCAGTGCTAATAACCTTATAGAAATAACACTGGATTTTATCTTGTCCCTTAAAATCTGATAAGGAATTTGACCAAGCCACTGTTAAACCTGAAGTGAACGCACCTGAGTACACACACGCAGGAGCTGTAACCCTTGCTAAAATCAGGGAGTTTCCCACTTGAAACACCCTAAAGCTTTAGGGAAGAAACCTGACTTTCTACCGAAACTCATGTCTTCCTGCTATAAAGCAGATATTCCAATGGCAGCTCCTTCCTCAGAGAGCCCTTCAGTGTCCAGAGCAACTAAATGCACTAGCCACCACAACTCTATTCAGTTGTAAAATACTTGACTGGTGGAACTTGTTTTTTGGCCATTGTTCACAACAAGGGTTCCTCTGGCATTGCACACCCTCAGGGGAAGGTGAGAAACCAGGACAAAGCACTGCCTTTGACCCTAGGGCTGGAAGAACACAAATCCCAGTGAAGTCTAAAAAAACTAGTGTAAAATGCTTCAGTCAGCTACCAACTCTTTTTTCCTGGACTCACAATCCACAACTGTATTTTTGGTGTCTGCCCACCATTTGCTGCTCTGGTTGTGAGGACTGGCTGTGTTTATAAACGTAGAAGGTCTGAGGTGCACTTGAAATTTGACAACGGCTTGGTCAAATTCCAGGTCAGATTTCAAGGGACAAAATAAAATCCAGTGTTATTTTTATGAGGTTATTAGCACTGATATAAAAAGATTAAATATAACTGAACTAGTCACAAAATTGACGCTAATTTAGCTCAAACCATAACAATAAAGCAGTTTATAGAATCATAGAATGGTTTGAGTTGGAAGGGACCTTAAAGATCACCCAGCTCCAATTCCCTGCCATAGGCAGGGACATCTCCCTCTGGAAGGGGAGGATTATAACCCACTGGTAGGGCTATAACCTAACCCTATCCTGAGCGCAGAGCATCCCTGCAGCCAGCAGCACCCTCACCTCCCTGCTTTGAAAGCCATGGGATTGATGCTCACCCCGATCATTTCTGTGTGATTCCAGTGACTCCAACTGATTTGTAAATTTGTCCAACTGATTTGTTTTGGAACTGATTTCCAAAACTGGAAAGAAAAATCAGTGTCATCACATCACAATAAAGACAGCGTTAAATCTTAGATGCTACTGTGTTAAAAAATGCACTTTGGTTATTATTCTTCTATTTCCAAGACAGTAAGAAGTGCTGGGAAAAGCCTTCTAAGGAAAGTCAGAAATCTTTGTGTACGTACAAATCCTCTGCTGCTCTCCAGAAAATAAAACCCTGTAACGGGTCCAGCAGGGCTGGACTGAAGCAGCCCACAGAGGTGGGGGCAAAGCTGCTGGGAAGGCACAGCCCCAGCCCCCTCCAGAGTAAGGGAATGGGGAGGAGTTTCCAGGCAAAGACCCAAGCGAGGATCATCATTGCAATGATCCTCCTCTCCGTCTCCGACCCAGCTCAAACACTCCCCTCCTCCCTGGGGACGGAGGGGATGGGGAGCTGTGATAACGAAACATTGTGTTTGTTTGTTTCCTCTCTGCTTCACTTTAACAGTTTATACTTTCTTCTACTCCCGAAAGCAGATACCTTGGGGATCACATCACTTTCTGCTACAAAGGGACTATTCAAGTCAGGGGCAGCGCTGCTCTGGTTTCTGACACCCCTTCTCCCACCTGCAGCTCCCCCGGCACTGGGAGCCCAGCAGGCACTGCTCCCTGGCAGCCTGCGGTGCCAAAGCCTCCAAAATACAACAAAAAAGGGGGTAAACACCAAAAAAGAGGAAAAAAAACCCAACAAAAACAAAAAAAAACAAAAAAAAAAAGAACCATTAGCTAAATTCTTGCAGGGCCGACGTCACTAAAATGTGGAAGGGAAGGAATGAAGGGAAGTATGGAAATGAAAACATGCAAAAGGGAGGTGGGATGTGTCCCTGCCCATGACAGGGGGATTGGAACTGGGTGATCTTTAAGGCCCCTTCCAACTCAAACTATTCTATCATTCAATGAAAAGGCATTTGAATTCCCTGCTGCTGAATGGGAAGAGTCAAGGGGCTGAAGCCACCAACCCCTGCAGTCACTTGCCCCCCGGCCAGGGCTACTCGCCCACCCACTCCCCAGCACGAACGACCAATTGGGACAACTGGGCAGCCTCAGGCAGGGAAACGTTGCCACTAAACCCACCCACAGAGCCAAAGCCCGCAGCAGCCGGCAGGTAGAAGACAGCTCCTTCACTTCCAAGCCTTGTTTTCATCCCTCCTGACGCTCTAACTCCACTAATGCAAATCTTTTGAGGGCTGCAGGTTGTAACCCCGAGCAGGAAACGTGTAGGCACAGAAGGAAGAAGCGATATATATAAATGAATCACAGTATTTAGGTTGGAAAAGTAATTTACAGCCACTGCTTAAATCTTTCTCTATTCAGAATACACTGTAAAGCTTCTCCATAAACTGATCAAGGCAGAAACCTGCACACAGCAAACCACAGATTTCACACCAATCTGCTCCTCTCCCGCAGCAGCATCAGCTGCAGTTAAGCACGTGGAGACAAAGATAATGCCTATTCTTGCAAAATCTTTCCCCATCAGAGAAAAAAAAAAAGGGGAGAAAACCCACAAAATCTGATTTTCTAAGGTTTCACAGCCTACTGACATACGTCTTAAACAAAGGTGAACTTGGCAACAAAAGGTGTTAATTTGATCACAGGGCACCACTGAAAAACAATCATCGCTATCACGCCAGTGATTTACAGGACTTAATCAAGTGAAATACTTCATTCTTGTAATATGGAGATGCGTGGAAGATGTCAACTACTACCAATTCTGAAAGCAGGGTTTTTTTTCCTAGCAGAACTACAACGCTCCGAGTAGCACCAATAAGTCCTGATTTATGCCAGCCTTTAAAATTAGGTTTATTCGAAAGAAACCGCAAAAGGGAAAAAAGATCTTCTCACCTTCCTCGGACAAATGAGGAAGCCAACAGAAATTTGCACAGGAGTGAGAATAAGAACTGTGTATTATGTGCTAAAAAGCAAGTGCACTCCAGGCTGGGATCTGGCCTGAAAGAGCCTCACACACGCCTTTGTTTCCCTGCAGTGAGCTCATTCCCACAGAGATTGCTCCTTTGCACAGAAAGCAAACTTAACAGTGCTAAAATATAACAAAGCCCCACAGTTTTCTGCACCTAAAAGCCCGTAACACTAGTGGAAAGGTATCCGGTTAGATTGCAGCTGCTGAGACACTAATAACCAGTCAATAAATCTCACAGAATCCTGAAGTAAAGCCAGAAAACAAACAAATATAGGCATAGCTGTTAGTTCTCACATACAGAACTTCCTATTGTCTTATTCAAATATTTGTAATTACTAAAAATATATTGATTTCAGGTAGCATAGAGCAAATGAAACAGCGCGAGGAGAGCTCGGATTTATTTCATCATCTAACATGTTCCCATTGCTGCCAGCATTTAAAAAGCTAAACCTGCATAACCCAACACACTCACGTGCTTTTAAAAGTGCAGAAAATCTCTTACCTTGCAACATTCCCAGACCAAAGCACTTCTCCACCTTGTTGCCCATGAAGAATTCCAGAAAAGGGACTCAGATTTATTTTGCGGGTTGATACCTTCATTAGGCTACCATCCAACACCTCCCTAAATAAAACAGCTTGTAATTTGACTATCTAGGAAGAGACTTGGAAAAAAAAGTTGGAGCAAGGCTGTTTTCCAACAAAGCCTCAACATCCAGCAGCTCTGAAAGACACTGGCAAGTAAAGCCTAGCTGGAAGGTGATCATCAGAAACTTCCCCGAGAAAGAAATCTGATCCCTCAACAAAATTAACCTCTGAAGTGCTGAAAAAGTGAGAGGTCAAGACTTTCTGCTGGGACTAGGTCATCTGTGAAAAGCTGTAACCTGATGGCAGCCAAGCAGGCAGACTGGGTGCCTCCAGACCACATACCGCATCGGATGAAGTAAGGGCTCATGTCAGCAACCTTGTACTCGAAGGTACTAAATGACAGGATTTGATCTCAGCTAAAAGACTACAGTCTCCAAAAGCCTATTTCGTACTCTGCTTTTATAGACGGATTCAACAATGTGACTGCTGAAACAACCATAGTTTTATGAGGCCGTAGCAGCACACATACCCAAAATGTTTTAATATAAAATACTTGAATACTGGTAAAACACAAAATTATTTTGAAGGGAGGTAAAAAAACATTTTTCAATACAAATGGTACCGAAAATACCAATTTGTCCACGAGTGTTTCAAATAAATACCTTATGAAACTGGCACAAGATACGCAAGATTTATCTAGGTAGAGACTAAACACACTAATCTTTATTTACAGTTGTAAAGTGAGGAGCTTATTACTTCCCTTTATTTCAAGTAGAATAGAGATGGGTATTTATGCATATTTGGTTGATAAAAATTTATGGTGGTTAGCATTCAAAACTCTTATTTTAGCCTAATATAAATACTCTCTTACAGGATTCTTCCCAGATCTCTGCATTCTGCTGTACGCATAGCTTTTTTTTTTTTTTTTTACTCTACTATGGGAAATTACATCAGCTGTATTTATCACGGTTAACAGTGCTCAGAGGCACTAATTACCCTTACGTTAGATTCTTCACGAATATTACCTGTAAACACTAGAAAACCTGTAAGACAGTGAGAAGTGGAAAGCTGGCCCCTTTTAGCCCATGTGGACTCTTTACTCATGGAGTCTCCTGCCTACTAATGGGCACAGAGCAAGAAATGATACATGTACCCCAGAAAAGAGAAATACTAGAAATACAAGAGGAACGGTAATAATAACATAGATGACAGAGAACACAGTGGTGTTGGATAGTCAAGACTAGCTGGGCATGGAAGGCAGCACTGCAGCTTGGGGTAGAAAACTGTTGAGAGAGGTCAGAAAGCCATAGGGTGGATGAAGAACCAAGGGATGGGTTCAGGGTCACTGTGAGCAGAACAGAGTCTGTGGGAGAAATGCTACAAGTAGATGTGTGAAGGGTCTGGGGACAAGGAGTTTGAACAGGGAAACTAAAGTTAAAGGTGAGATCTGGGAAGCTAGTCTAAGGCTGAGAAGAGACATCTACCAGAGGCAAAGCCACACTGAAGAGATAAGATTAACTTGACAAACCGTTCAAAGTCAGGTAATTGAATTGCAGAACGGAGAGAACAGATTAGGGCAAAAAGGTCCAAATATATGAAAGTAAGAGTGTATTACAGTAATATGCACAAGGAGAAGGAATTAAATTCAAGATACAGCCCATAGCTTTTATCATATTTTGTTATTTTAAAGGGGACACACACTGAACACCAACTCATACAGTTACCAGCACTGACCAACACATTGACTTCCAGCCAAATGGGAATATACAAGTCCATTCCCTTTGTTACAGAAAGACTTGTTCACCAAACAAGAAACTCCAGTTTGAATCCAGCCAGGGTAGTTTTGGTTGTCCAGGTTACTGATGAGCGATCAAGTCATGAAAAGGAGGTGGGCAGCTTTTCAGACAGAGGATGGAGAAGACAATACTGCACTGTCCTCTTAGCCTCACCTCAAGAAAACCACCAATCTTTGCACCAAAATCAAAGAGAAGAGAGGGAAAGAGTAGTCAGAAGTCAACTATACCCATTATTTGTTAAATCTGTTCAGCTTGTATACCCTACCTCAAATAAAACACATCTTTTAGTGCAATGCTGTATTTTTGGTTGAAAGAGTTAAAATGCAAATTTTCAAAGGTTACAAAATAGAGACTTCATGGAAATATTCTGCTGCCAAAACCTTCAAATAAATGAGTCGCAGCCTGAGCTTTCTCTGCCTGACTCTGCCTTTCTATGACAGAGTCTATATTTTAGTGGCCATTGTGTTACTATAGCAACGCAGAGGACTGGTAATTTAGAGGCTGGTGGATGTGACAACTTGCAATTTAGAACAATACTAATAATAAAAGCGGCTTGGGAAAAGCATCATTTAGCACAAATGTTTGTATTTTAAAATTAAAAAAGGCATTTCATTTAGATTTTTTTTTTCTTGCAGCTGAACGATTATCTATATTAAGTTAGTCTGGTGGTGCATAAAAGATAGAAACATGACTTTTCTCCTTTTTGGTATGTCCGTAACCTAGAGTGCAGTCAACACACTCCCCCTGCGATGTATATAAATGCAAAGCTGCAGATGTCATTATCTCTGTTGAAGACTAAACAAGAATCGCATAGGTTTGTTTTTTTTTTTTTTTTTTTAAAAAAAAGTATGTATTATCCATAATGAAGACAAGGGTAAAGATACTCCTGGACTACTATTAATCTCCTCTTCTTGCTGAGTTTAAATAATGCCCTTCATTAACAAATCCCATAAACTGCTCCTCCTTCATTACTTTAATCACAGAATAGTTAATAAGGATAATGCTCATATATTACAATACTTAAAAGAATCACACTGCAATAGCAAAACTTCTTATCTTTAACATCCTCCCTTTCTTCATCAAAACAGGTCCCACAAACACGACGATTCTTACTTATCTGCTCACAGAGTTGTACACCAAATCAGTGACTGACCTGGAGCTAATGGTGAATAAGAATAGCCAGAAATATTGTTTCCCAAAATAATCAAATCTAAAATTGTTACCTAGGGGAAAAAAAAAAGAGAATCTAAACATCCAATCTGTTGAATCACCAGCTCCAAATAAAACCAGAATCACAAGATTAAGGTGCAGTGTTACTCTCTATGCTCCAATCTACAACCCCATTGTCTTTCGCTTTCCTGGCAGCCCTCACACTGCAATGGAGGACGGATTTTGCAACATAATATCCATAACACTAAATACAGAGGGATATTTCCAGATGAATTTTACGTGTAGCAATAATCATAGTTTTATAAGTCAGGAAGTTCAGAAGATTAGTGTGTTATGGCTGCAGTTTATAAAAGCGTTTGTTAGAAGTTTCACATAGCAATCGGGTGAGATAAGCTGCGAACAGCTTTACATTAAGTTCTTTTATGGTAGTTAAATTTGGGGAGAAGTAAAGAGACCCCAGGTATTAATTTACCTCAAGAACAGCTGCTTAGAAAAGACTGCAAAGTGTCCTAATACTCAATGTAATAAAATCACTGCACCTCCGATTGCCTGTTCTTTCTCCCCAGGCTCATGTGCTATTCTCATTAACCTTAGGAAGAATCACGTTCAGGGTCTGAATTGAGCTAAAATTGTAGGCAACAAAAAAGACTTATCAAAGAAATGTGTGGGTTGATTCTTACTTGAAAAGGCTCAAAACCGTAATTACAGGTTTGCATTCTAGGCTAAAGCAGCACGAATCTTGCTGCATTTCAAACTCTCCCTTAGAGAACACCAAAATGCCTGAAAATTGGCAAGAAAATTGGCAAGAAAATACTGCAAGATGTTAATTTTCTTTGTATTTTTTTTCTCATTAGCTGAGATGTATCAGCAAGTATCTATGAAATGTCTACATTTGATGACTGCAGTGATTATAAAAGTAGTGCAAGCAGTGTAGGCTGTAAAGACATTGCACTTCAGTCTTTGTAAGCTGTTTTACAATGTGTGGTATGAAGCGTCTGCCACATTTGAGCCTGGAAGAGACTCCATTAAAACTGGGTAAACTGATGTCTTAAAATAATCTCAACAATAACTTTTTAGGCTGCCTTTTCTTTCTTTCCTCCTAAAGAGCACTGAGATTATTTAAATGAGGAAAAGGTATATTTATAAAGCCAAGACATATTCTGAATAGACTCAAACACGCTTTTGAACGCACTCCTATCCTTTAACTTTAGCATATTAATAAAAAATATTTTTAAAGTACTTCTGTATTTTATATATATGCATGAGAACATAAAAGTGGGAACACAGCAACACTTTTGCACCATTACAACTATTATGCATCACACTATTGGGGCTAAAAACCTATGTCTAAACAAATTATGTTTTGTGTTAAAGTAAATTTAAAAATAACCCAACTTTTTGTACTTGTGTAACTGTCCGTCCTGGGAAGGTATTCTAGTTAAAACCAGAGGAACACTGAAAACAACATAAACTCACAATAAGGGATACAGCGCAGAACATACGCTAGCTGCTACAGTCCTGTGAAGTTGAAGTTTTCCAGTGTGGATCCAAGAGGACCTGGGGAGCCAGGAGAGGTGAGTCTGGAAAAATGAAGATCTATTTTTCAATCTCCATCATTCTGTTGAATGAAAGAGGCACTCACTTTGCAGACTTATAAGAATTACATGCTACAAAATACCCTTCTTCACTTTCTTAAACTTCAAGGGTAGGAGTCCTGTCTTGCCTTGGGGAGTTCCCTTAGAGCAGGTGATTATATTATGGTGGTGCCATCTGGATTTATTTATTTATATAAGTGAATGCACAAAGCATACAAAATGTTAAGTTCCTCTTAAAATTACTCATATAGGTAACATTGTACAGAAGAAGACAAAAAAGGAATCATCAGTGTCCACTATTGTATATATAGGAATGTATAGGAACCAACCAGTCGTACATTTAGGGGAAGATGGTGAGATTTTTCTAGTCTCAAGCCCCTTCCTTGTTAAGTCAGCTGCGAAATTTCACTTCACTTGAAGAATAGGGACTTGAGTCCTGAAAAGATGGTGTACATACAAAAAGCCAAACATGGCATAAATTTAATGATATGGAATAAGATGAATCCTTGTTGTATTGATAATGCATCAGGAAAACAGCACAGCACAGACTTAGCATCTAACTCCTAAGAATTTCTTTTCACTGACTAACCATTTGAGAAAACCACTGCTTCCTCCAACAAGGCAACATGCGTGCCTGATGCAGAAGAAAAGACTGCTTGTGTAACATACAGTAAAAAATGGTCTTATAACATTTTTCTATTTACTTCACAGACTGCTTAAAAAATGCCAGTAGCTTACATGGAGCACTTGCATTGACACAAGTGTGAAGCATACTTTTCACTATACCCACTTCAAATGAATAAGCACACAAGAGTGAACAAATGGCTAGTTTCCAGCAGTAGTGGAGAAAGAAAAAGGCAGGCGAAGGGAGTTAATCCAAAAAAAATGGAGGATGCTGAGCAGTGATGCAGCTAGCACACTATTATCTGAGAGGAATTCCAAATGAATATTGAATCCAGGGGTTACACTTAGATGATCCAAATGTTTGTTCCTAAATTTAAACACATCACCAAGTCTCAGATTCCTTGAGTAAGGAATGTTACCAACAAATTTATTCTATACACATGTATATGCTTTTGTATTTGTTTTCTATGCTATCTAATTTTTTTCAGATACAGCAAATAATCAAAGCAAACAAAAAATATCTAACAGGGTAAATAACTTGTTAATAAAAGTCTATATAAAACGAAAAAAAAATCCGATCTTAAAATGCAAACAGTTAATGTAGTGAAACACAGGAATGAAGTATCATTCCCACTGCTTTAAATGCAGTTTCCTTTGCATCCTTCAACAAACCATAAAAATCAGTCGTCTTTCCAAAGAACATAACAATGCCAATCACATTTTTAACACACAAGCCACTGACCAAGGAAAAAAATTTAACTCTTTAGTCTGAACTGCTGAATATTTATCTCTATACTGTTATAAGACTTCCTTGTCTTCTGGAACCATTAAGAGTTTCAGCTTGATCCCTAACATATGAAGTTATGAAAATAGTGCAGCTAGCACAACTCTGAATAAAAAAGCTTTGGGATGAATATATGGTGGATGTCCATATAGGACTTACAGTTTGTTTTCGGAGCTTTCTAACTTGATGTCTTTGGTAACAAGCAATACAGAGAATAGAAACATCAGATATGCACATAACAAGCTATACAATTCCATAGTCGAGGAGCAAAGTTCTTTATGGTCAATGAGGTGGAAAACAGCTCAGAAAGAGATAAAATTTGAATTACAAGTTCTGTTATAGCCAGAAGAACCAGGGAACAACATAAGAGGATGCACTCAGGACGAGGAAGGATATGCCAACTGTACTATCAAGAGAACAACACTTGGAGAATCCTGGTTGAATAAGCAGCTTTCCAAGTAGTTGTAGTATGGTTTTGAAAAGTCCTGTTAAATTTGGATTTACCTTCCCACACACTGCTGACAAAATTGTAAAATAATTACTGCTAATCAATAGCAGTCATTAACCATCTCATTGCAACCATTAACCATTTCATGGCACCCACTGTAAAAACACTGCTGTCAACTATATGTATCTTAGTCAAATTCAGTTCAGTTGTGATCCACAGAGTTACTTAATTGCTAGTGTTATCTTAATAGTGTTATCTTAATTGCTTCAGCATACCCGTTATATATATATCTTCCCATTTACAGTTGCTGATTGTTGCTGTGGTTGTTAAAAAGCTAATATATCCCACTAGAAAAGTAAACTCATTTATCCTAATTAAAGCAGAACTGTTAAATCATGCTAGCATGATTATAGTTGGATCTTTAGTGTTTGCATATCCTCTGTATTACTAAGTCTATAAAAGCTCAAACCACACAAACACTTTAACTAGGTAATGAGCAGAGAACAAAGATGCTAAGTCTCAACTTCAACAAAAATCAATTTAATTTTATTTTGAGAGTACATCTGCATTTTTCTAGTAAAATAAAAGGATCTACTTGACCTGTACAACACAAGGATGTTCTAAATATTTTATCTGAGCCAAAACACATGCCTCTTTCTCAGACTACCTTGCAAAATCTTTCCACTCCCTTTTGAACACGCTTTTCCATGTGAATTGATATTTTTCTTACTGGTACTGTCAAATAGACTAACTTGCCATTTCCATATTCACAGTAGAGCATTAATGCAACATATTATGCCACTATTATAGGTGCCTGGTTAAGAAAAACACTAAGTTTTCTTTAAATTATTAATCTTCCTTACAAAAAAGAGAACTGTATGAAACCACTTATCTACAAAACAACAGCTCTAACTAGTGTGTACTTTGAAACAAAAGCCTTTTCCAGGTCTACATTTTACAGTTTTATGAATAATGCCAGCAGCTCTTATGACTCAATATTTTTTCTTATTTGGGGACAGAAATTCTTAATTAAGCAGCAAGAAAACCCAAAGCTTGTCAGATATACAATGAACTTAAAATAGCATTTGAAAATTGAAGCTGATGACCTCTTTAATCTCATAAACACCTGTGGCAATCACAACTTGTCAACACGAACTTCTGACCTTCCCTAAGTCCAAATCATAGCTGTAGATCACCTGAGAAGACCAGATCAGAGTATTATGGCATGCATTTTAAGTAGAAAAAGTATCACCTTTATAGAGGTTTGACTGGAGGAAATCTCAGCTGACAGACCTGCTCTTATCAAGAAGTCATCATTTTAGCTGCAGTGTCAGTAAACTGAAAACTTATTTTCCATTGCTCAAAAATTACTCACTCAGACAGAAAACACTCATCTCCTTGCAAACACTGAAAGCCTCTAAGGGTGATATGTTCTTCTTTTATTCCAGATGGAGTACAAGATGACAGCTGACACGTTGTTTAGATTCTGCAGCGTACCACTTGGCTTTGCCGTGGTAGCCCGTGTTCCCCAATGGCGACAACTCTGCTGGCTCAGTGCTACCTAAATCTCTGTCCTTTCACAGGCGCTCAGCAGAAGGTACCTCAGAATAATGGTAATGACCATGAGCCTACTGCTGAGGGACATAAGGTTTCCTCCACGTGGCAAGCTGCTCAGAGCAGAGAGTAGCACTAGGGAAATTCAGCTCATGTCAGGGATGAAGTTGAGTGCAGACACAGTGGGATACTGCAGCAGAGAAGAGTGAGGGGCTTGGAAAGCAGAAGGAACAGCAAAGTTTAATGAGTGCATAACTGGTTTGGTATAAAAACACTTCCTTCAGATTCTACCCAAGTGCTCAGCTGTGGCAGTGACAGCATGGCATAAGTCCTGTACGCACTGCGGCGTGAGCGCATCACCCCCTTGCTGCTCCCTGCGGGCCGTAGGCTGGTAAGGGAACCAGAATGTGCAGAACAATGCTGCCTGTGCTGAGTAAACTTGAGCGAGCAGCACCTCTTCAAAATCATTAAACCTTTTAATTTTTCTCTGGAATCCTTTTAAACGCCATAGTTACTATGGAACGTAAAACTATAGAAACTATAAAACATGCAGAGTAAGCTGCTGTGGGATGTGGGAACACCAATGGCAATAACAACTGAATATTGATGTGGCAAGCTATTGCATTTAACAGTTATTTTCTTTTGAAACTGAATTACTAATTCCAAACATCTGCGCCTTATAGGTCCCAGATTATCTGATATACAATACCGTTATCTGATACTTGAAAAATTAATCTGGTAATAACTTGTAAATTATATACTTACAGTTTCCTAACAGGTAAATATTTCTTTTATGTACTTTGTGAACTATGTTAAATATTTAGCCGGGAATGCCAGATAACAACTCTTAGATCTTTTCCCAAGATACCAAGGGTTAGTTGTTTTTTTTTCTTTCCATTGTAAGTAATAAGATGAAAGCAGAGCTCAATGGTGTCAAAATACCATCAGAAAAAAAAATCAGTGCAGCTATTAATACAGAAGGCATAACTATATGGTGCTATGAAATGTTTCAGAGACACCTGAACTGTGTTCATTATGCTTTATAGACACACATCTGACGATACTAAAGTGGGGCTGGATGCAATATAGATTCAGCGCAACACCACCTCAGCTGTCACATTATTACATTTTATAGAGCGTAATTCATTTCTGCTCCTAGACATTCTCATTCTATGGGTGAACTTGTACTCATCCAATTCATTTAAGTTAGGTCAGGAGGACAAGTGGGAACTTTTAGTTAGATACAATGAAATGAGAACTGCTGGACATTCAGATGATGTGTGGGAAAAGAGGGAAGAGAAGAAAGAATATGTGGAGCTGTCCTTCAGATCCAACTCACCAAAAGTCCAATCTTCCTAAAAGTCAAAACACTATGGTCACAAAATGCCAAGCATTGTTCATTTTCCAAGAAGTAACTTTCCCCATGCTATATACCACCTCTACCCAGAGTCAGGTCTCACCTGTCCCCCCCCCAGCAGACACCAAGTCAGCATAAACCCACTAAATCTGATCTGGTAATAAAGGCACAGCAATACGAGCACAAAAAAAACCCAGTAATTAGCTAATTCGGGATTATTATCATGCATCATTGCATTATCATATATTCATGCACCCTTTTGTTTCATTTTATTTTCATTATAATCAGGTGCAAGGACAGATGTTGTCAGTGGCAGCAGTGACACCAGTCGTGGGCTTCTTCCATAAACACCCTGGTATGGGTGGTTATCTTCAGGGCCCATCTAGCTCAGTATTTTCATTGTATCAGCTATTTATTCACACTCGAAATCTTTGCAATATTCATTAACATGATGCATCATTTTACAAGTGAAAACGCTAAGGACAAAACCTAAGATGTGCATTATTGGCTGTGTGCACAGCGTAATTAAAATGCGTATGATCTGTATGCAAATCGTGTTATTGAAAATAGTGACTATTAGCATAACAAGCCCTTATTATTTATTGAGATGCAACTCAAGCTGGTCTCCTGCTGGGGTCCAACATCTTTCCTTTATACAGCACCATCTTCTCTTTCTTGTTTACACATTCTTCTCTCCTCTTGATTAACAGCACAGAAAACAGGGTGACTCCCTTCTGTGCCTTTGTTTAAAGCGGGAAATCTTGTGTGTTTAATTGCCCTCAAGCATCTGATCCAGTTCAAAGCTCAGAGGAGTCTCCCTCTCCCGTGGCGCTACATTCCCCTCCACCTCCCATCACTACTGAACTGCGGGGTCTTTAAATGATCCCTTAATGTATGCAACCTCACCTACATTCTCTCTCTCCAATTCTTAAATGATAACAAGTTAAAAGCAGTTAGGCTTCTTTTCTTCTATTTTAAAGGGAGAACATGGGAAAGGTGGAGAAAACAAAAGCCCAACTGTGCAAAGTCAAAAAAGCTTTTTAATGTTGTACCACCGTTCTCATATCATACCTCAGATAAATTTACCCTTCTAATCATTCCAGCCACAAAACATAATAGAAAAGTACAATTTTACACTTTTTTTTTTCAGTACATCTGAGTGTAGTTTTCTTTCTGGATCAGTTCTGTTAGTGCTGTCTGCCCAGCTGTCTCTATCACTGATGCTGGCACTGTTTCCTCACTCCACTCCCTATCCTGCAGAAGTCCGGATGGCCCAGGGTCTCCTCAGGAATCTTTAACCTTTCCTAGAATTTCTTTAAGAGCAAAAATTTGCTAAACCGTTCTTTGCCCAGTAATTCCTTCCCCAGCCCTGCTGGGTTTTGTGCTGCGTGTTTGTTCTCTCTGAGGTTACACCCTCTGTTACAGCAATAAAGAAATTAGCTGGGGGAATGATTCCAATTACTTATCATTTTGCCAAAATTGAGCTGTTTGGCCTGAAGTTTTCCAAGCTACATGCCAACCTAAAGATGAACCTTGATCTCCTGTAAAACCAGCACAACAATTCCTGAGTATTATTAGAAAATATACAAGACTTCACTATTAAGTTATATCCATCTTTTCTGAGAAACCTCGCCTTGCAATATTAATGTTTTATTTGGTTCTGGAGGGCCCTGGAGAACAGGGACAATAAGTCTAGAAGAGAAGCAGAGACTGTATCTGGAGAATAAAGTAGAAAAAAGAAAAAGGAAAACAAATCTAGATGGAAACTATGAACTTGAAGGCTGGGACCTGCTGCACAAAAGCAAGAGACCTGGGACAAAAAGCGTTAAGAGGACCTGGAGAAGGAAAAAACTGGTGTGGGAGAAATTGAAAGGGAAATATCATAGAATGGTTTGGGTTGGAAGGGACTTCAAATACCATCTAATTCCAAGTTCCCTGTCGTGGGCAGGGACACCTCCCACAGAACTGAAATTGTCTGTAAGTATATGATTTGATATATCCTTTCATGATAGGATGCTTTTTTTTTTTTTTCACCTCTTATGATTTCTGTTTGACTGCAGGAGACAAATCCACTGCAGAGGTATAAAACTGCTCTACTGCAATGAGCTTGTTACAGCAGACTATCCACCACCTCAGTTTTCTCTTAATGTTATTCATATGCAATACACATATAGGCCCAAATTGTGCCATACCACTTGTTTGTTGAAATCCTGAGAACTTTGTACACCTACCTTCTAACAAAACAAACCTTTACACTAGAGTGGTGACAGAAAAGCAAACTAGAAGCAATAACCGTAGTCCAGTTGATAATTTCCCTCTCCTCCTCTACTTTGGCAAGCTCTAGCTAAAACTCTTAAACTGCCAGTTCTGCTACTGCTACAGTGATGTTTTAGAGATGGTTTGGATTTTTTTTGTTAAATATCATTGAACATCCTTTTGGTTCATTCGCAAATATAACTCTTAACACTAAGATGACTCCCTTGGACCTTCTGTTAATTTTCAATTTTTAAATCATCCAGGGGAGATGTGGGAGTTCAAGGACTTCAGTCTGAATTGTTTCCATCCCACTTCCATGATCTGATAGCTGCACTATCACCAAGAGTCTTATTAACACTTTTCAGTATCTTGTGTGGGTATTATTTCCAGCAAATACTTCAGCAGGAGAGACAGAGAGAAATATTCTTAAACAGTCCAAATAGAAGAGGTCAAAAATGAGATTTCTGCTCCAGTCAGGCACAGCAGAGACCTCAACCTGACTTTTTACATTAGAAGCTTAATCGCTAGATCAGTAATCTGTAAGGCAAAAACAAGAACAAATCCCAAACCCCTACTTTCTCTTTTATCCCAGTGCAATAATGAAATGAAAATAATTTTAAACAAGCTTCTCATCTTTCAGTCCTATTTCAACCAAAAAAGTGGCCATCTTAATGCTGAACTGTGAAATGTCTCATTTTGCTATCAGACACTTAACACAAACTAGTACTGATAAAGACAGCCCTATTCAGTGAATTCCTCTGGAATTAAGGAGTGGTCATTGGATATCTTTGCTAGAGGCTTTAATGAAGTGAACTGCACAAGGGACGACAGAATAAAAATCACAAATAACCTCTCCTCCCCCCAGATACTATTTAGATTAATGCAAGCATTCACATTTTGCATCATAACAGGCACATCTAGCAAACTGCAAGTAAAGGCCTTGCCTTCACTATTAATAATGAAATAGATTAATTTGGAAAACCCTTCTTTGGTTCTTCACATCACTTTCCCTCTAACGTGTGATTCTGCTTTGGTTTGTATCAGTCAGCCCAAAAGTATCTCCATTACTTTATTACCTTCTTAAGAGAGAAGGGGCCATTCTGGACAGCTGAAAGAGGTGACTGCTTATGAAATATGTAGCATTTTAAACAGGAGCTCTAAGTTATGAATACCTTACACGTTCTCTACATCTCTTGGATGTAGAGGGCTGTAAGCACCACCCAAGTTTAAAGATAGGAGTTGGCTGCCCAAATTAGGACTCATTTCTCTGTATAGGCAATGGATCCCTCAAAGATACCCCAAATTCCTTGGTGGCTTCTCACTGATGCTATGGAGGATGTCCCCTCACCCCATCCACAGTGTTTACATTTGAAAGCTCTTCACTGGAGACGACAAGACTGGGAATAAATGACGGAATATTGAACAAATATAATCAACAGAGTAAAGAAAAGGAAACAAAAAAAAACCCAACAAAACACCAGGAGAGCTCAGAAGAGCATGCAGGAAGACACGTACACCTTACACAGTCACTCAAAATTTTCTTATTCTTTTTCAAATAATACAATTACAGGAAACATTCGGCCATTAAACAAAAATCTTATATCCTCCCTACTAACATTAACATTTCTATTAACAAGTAAGTTAAAATTAATAGACTATTATTAGAATCTCAAGAGAATACATAACCATAGAACAGACGCCAAAAACTCTGATGAAAAATTCTACCACCACTCACCCAACCATACCACCACGCCCCGTCCATCCCAACCCCATTTACGTCTCATCCTGCTGTGGGTCTAACCCCACATTCTCACCCCAGCACTGATGACGAGAACTCTGTGATTGCAGGGGGGCATCTGGAATGGTGCTCATGTGCTTTTCCCCTCACTTTTAAGGCACGCCAGGCTGGGGCAGTGGCACGTCCTGCCATGGTTCCTAGGGCCCCATCCTGATGTTGTTGCTCCACGAGCAGCAAGACTGACCTGATGTCACCCTGGCAGATGGCTCTGCTGCTGCTACTTGGGTCCCTGATGGCTTGAATGTGGCAGGCAGGATGGCAGCTGAAGGAATCATGGGTGGTGAACCTCTCCATGAGCAGTGACAGAAAGTTGATATCACCCTGTGAGATGGCTCAACCGCTGCTACCCAGGTCCCCGACGGCTCAGCACAGTAGCCAAGATGTTGTTACCCCTGCATCTTCTCGTACCTGGGAACAGTTCATGGCAGGACCCTTGGGTTTGGAATGCTCAGTCTCTTCTGAGGGTGCTGTGGTTGGTCTTGGAGTGTTGCAGGGCCTACTTAGGCCAGAGGGACCCCACAGGGCAGCACATCACCAAGACCCAGCACTGTGACCAGCCCTGGTGGTGGCTGGCAGGGGAGTGTTGGTGTTCCTCCACTGGATACAACTTATCCAGGGGTGGAAATTGCCTCCACATGGAGCCATCTGAAGGCCTGAGCAGGAAAGAGGGAGCTGTCCCAGGATAGAGGACACCTCCACAGACGGGGCATTCACAACTTCTCTGGGCAACCTCATCAGTGCCTCATCATCTTCACAGGAAAAAAATTCTTCCTAGTATCTAAATATCCAAATTTATTCTCTTTCAGCTTAAAACCATTATACCCCCTGTCCTATCCCTGTACTCCCTGATAAAGAGCCCCTCCCCAGCTTTTCCGTAGCCCCATTTACGTAGTGGAAGGCTGCTAGAAGGTCTACTCAGAATCTTCTGTCCTCCAGGATGAACACGCCCAACTCTCTCAACCTGTCCTTTATGGGAAGTGCTTCAGCCCTCTGATCATCTTTGTGGCCCTCCTCTGGACTCGGTCTAATGCATCCATGTCCTTACCGTGCTGAAGAAGGAATCTTACCCTGCTATAAAACTACATAAAGGGTATCTTGATAAAAATTTCCTTTCTTGGTTATTTTTTTTTCTGATATTGTAACATTGTTCCATTCTCTGCAATAAAGCAGCACCTAAAAAAAGAAAATTTAATGCAGCTTCTACTGTGACATCCATCAACACTGTGTCTCTAATTCTGCCTTCAGATGAATTTGCATCTTTCCAAAAGCACTGACATTTCCTTCGCTCCCCACTTTTCAGAAGAGGCCAACATTGCCCCCAACTTGACAACTTGATGCAACCCGCTTTTAGCTCTTCTGAACTGTGAACCAAGTTCCCATGGTTATTAAGGCAGTCTAACAACCTCCCTCCAGCACTGAACACAAACACATCGTTTTTAGTCATCACCATAAGGGGATTCACCAACGTAATTGCAGTCAGTGAATTTAGACATACTCCAGTGAAAAGGTTTTACTCCACAAACCAATGTGAAGGGCTGTCTACTACCTGAGCCAAGAGACATACGGATGACCCTAATCTGTTTTCATAAAATCATAGAACCATAGAATAGTTTGGGTTGGAAGGGATCTTAAAGATCATCTAGTTCCAACCCCTTTGCCATGGGCAGGGATATCTCCCACTGGATCAGGCTGCCCAAGGCCCATCCAACCTGGCCTTGAACACCTCCAGGGATGGGACAGCCACAACTTCCCTTGAACACAGGGAGCCCTGCAGGGTGAGCAACTCAATTTTCAGGTCTTGAACAGTTCAGCCCCAGCAGATTGCAGCTGGAACAGCAAAATACTGCTCCTCAGCTAATTTTGAAAGCTGTTGATCTTTACCATTTGTAGATATTCCTATAAATCATTGCATCTGAAAATAATCTGAACCCCATGATCTTCTTAGTAGTGACACATCCATGTAGCGCATGGAACGCCCTCTGGCTTTCTGCTCAGTTCATGCTTCTCTTCCAATTCTTCCTTCCTGACCATCTTCTTCCTGGGTCCAGTCTCCTCTGCGATCACCCATAAATCTAGCCAAAAGCGGGAAATGCTACCAAGATTCTACTGTGTGCCAAGATCTAGCTTCAGTGACAACTCCTAAGAGCTAAATTGAATATAGTCTTGTTTTTAACTAAGTAAATGGCAACACTCTCACTGTAGTCATCAAAGATCTGAATCACAATACAAAACCACTCTTGAAGAGCACTTTCGTACCTGAGCAGTGTTTTACTCACAGTCCACCAATGCTGGAGCTGTTGGAAGTACCAAGACAACACAAGCTGCTATCTGATGAGACAGGTCCTTATATCCAGAAGATGGGAAGACCTTTCTATGCCTTAAACCCTTATGTGAAGACATGTACTGCGTGCAACCTCCAATTAAATTGCAAAAGCAAAACCATCCATGTTAATCGTGCTTGGACATAGTTATTTAAGCCTCAAAGGACATACTTCCCACAGACTAGTTTACAAGTCAGTGAACATCAGAGGGATTTTCCTTACAATCACTCCATGTGTTCCTTCTGTCCCTTGAATCACTTCTACTTAAATTACGGCTTAAATTCACTACTATTCCTGAAAATGGCCAAAGAAAGTTTTGTTCTTCTCCCATGATCTCACCCAGCCTTGCTGAGCCAAGTCCTAAGTTACCTTTGGCTCTCAGTTTTTTCTTTATAAAATAATCCCTTGTTCCTAAATGACTCAATAGCATATACGTTGCCATAATAAACTTAACTGCATCACTGTGTATTGCAAGCACCCTCATTTCAACAAGGTTAAAATCTGAAAGTGAAATCAGAGACTGACGTCATTAAATAAGAGAATGTATCCAAAGTGGGGAGTGACTTCAAAATTCAAAGACATTTAATGGATGAAGCTGGGTTTCAGTAATGCATTGAGGACAGAGGTAGACATGATGAAAGCCCAGTATTGGAAGCAGAATGCACTGCTTGGAGAGATCAGTGTCTGCAAGAGAAAATACTTTGGAAGCATTGAGGCGACGATGTAGGAAAGGTAAATAAGTGGGTCAAGTATGACCGGAATTGTGATGGAAAGAAGGAAAACAAATGGCAAGACTCACAGGAAAGAATCTTTATCAGTCACATGTTTAGCTCCTTGCAGCTAATATAAGGTCAGCCAATAAAAAAAAACAAACCAAAAACAAACGGCAAGAGACCCAAACACTAAGCCACACTGTGCAAAACTCCTTTTTTTCAACCTTCTGGATGTTGGTGTTGGACGCCAAACCACCAGCACAATCTGACCAAAAGCAATGACTGGGAAACTCACGCTGCCATATGGCATTGGTACTTTTAATCCATAGTAATAAAAAAATGGGTGAGTGGTTATAACTAGAATCCAACAAAGAATTTCAACAGAAATTAGAGCACAGAACTCATATCCAGACTTCAGCTTGAAATCACAATCTTCTTTCAGAAAACTTGTGTCTCTCTTTTGCAGGCACATTAAAGACATCAGATAGGTAGAAATGCAGATTTCTTGCCACCACCTGATCCATCTCATGAGTCCTTTGGTTCAGAAATGCTATTGAAGCACAAACAGATGGATAAATTCTCTATCTAGGAGCACAGAGAAAATGCCTAAAGTCTCAAAATATGGATTATGTGGACTATAAGGCTTTCCTGGATGAACATAAACCCTGTGAACTTCAGTTAGCACAGGATACTCATCTCTCTTTCCCATAGATTCACGTTGGTGATTCTGCCTTCTCTTTTTTCTCTCTCCCCACTTTCCAGACACACATACAGTTGTCTATGACTACATTTCTGCCTGTTTCTCGATAACATTCTGTTCTGCCCTTCCGCATTTGAACCAGTTCACTTTGCAAATGCAACATTATGTTTCAGTCCTTTCTGAAAATGAAATGAAATCTATGCATCCAAATGCAAATTAAACATAAAACTATGCATGTGCATATCAGATAGCATCAAATAACTTCAACAGTTTCAAAGAGATGTTTTAGGCATTAAGTCATGTTACAAAGAGTATTTCTTGCTGCAGGTTTCATAAGAGGAAATCAAGCTTGACAGTGAACACGAAAGAGGGAATGAAACCTCTTTGAACACCCAAGGTGGTTTGCTCATTTCCCCCAAACTAAAATGAATGAATAAGTTGATATATATGAAAATTAACTTGAACTAACAACATAATAGGAGAGGATAAACTTTAAAGTTAAAATTAGATTAATAAGATAGAAACATTACTTGAGGTGGATGAGAGCACATGGTAACTGCACAGAAGCTGCCGAGCTGAGCCTTTGTCACTTAAGAAACAACCACAAGAAAAACCCATAAAGTTGAAAAGAGCTGACCTCAGCCCTTGGACTTTGCTCAGGCACTAACCAGACTTGCCATGTTTAGCACTGATCCTCTGGCTACTTATTGACCACATATACCTGGACACACACAAACACAGCAGCTAGCAGTGCGGGAGTTACTCAGGATCCTTGTGAGGTTTTGCACTGTTCCAATACCACTTACATCAAATTAAGTAGTTGCAAATCGCAGTAATCAGTGATAATAAAATAAATGTTTTACTTTTAGTGAGAATATCCAAAACTTTTAGTAATAAAAACAAATTACACACATTCTCATAGTACTGCTGTAACAGCACAGCATAGCTCCAAGTGTTTCCACTGAAGCGTATGCAATTATTTATTCTGGCCAAACATATATATTTAACTGTATACACCGCAGCAACACAAGACTATCACACCAAAGTCTTAATGCCTGTTTATGTAATATAGCAGAGCATTTTTAAGCCCTGTGCAGCTGCATTAACACTCGGCTGTTTAAACCTCAGGATGCTGGGGCTCAATTCAAAAAGATCAGAAGCAAAGTGACTCCCTGTTCTGTCAAGTCTCAGCTTCACTCTAAATCATATTAGCTGTCATAAAAAGGTCACAAAGTCACCTTATCGGACTGCTGGAAAATCCCTTTACCATGAGGAAATTGAGTGAGGGAGAAGAGCAGAACAGGACTTAAAGACAGGACCTCCAGTATGGAACAGCTTGTTGGCCACCAAGGAAGTTATCATGACACCAAGGAACAGCCTGATAGAAATGCAGTAGGTTCAAGAATCCTGGAACAGGAAAAATACAGTTATACACTCTTGTGCCCACTACTCCACTGCAACCTGGGAGCATTCTCCATTCCTACATGGTCCATGTGCTCCAGTTTCCACACTTCTGTCTGTGTAGACGTACATAGCAAATGGGACTTTCCCTACTTCGTGACAACGCTGTTCTAGCTGTCAGATAAGGTCTGTGAGAGGAGAGAAGGGAATGCACCTCCTTCTGAGGTGCCACAGAAATAGTAGTAAACCTTCATTTTGCCTGAACAGCTCATCTGCCTCAGTGGGCATGAAGGTGAGGACCCTTTATTTCCAACATTAGCTAGCCCAAAAGAATTTCCGTTACCTTCTTAACACGAGTCACCATTCTGGACAGTTGAAAGAGATGGCTGCTTAGGAAATATGTAGCATTTTAGACAGGAGCTCAAACTTGTGGATACCTGACAGCTTCTCCTGCTACGCTGTGGATGTGGAGGTGTATTGGATCTACAGGGCTGTAAGCACCATCCAATTTTAAACATATCAGTTAGCTGTCCCCCATCCAGCCCATCCCTGTCTCCCTCTCATTCCTGCTGTGGGTTTAATCCCACATTCCCACTCCAGTGCTGACTGCAAGAACCCTGCACTTGCTGGGGTGATCTGGAATGGTGCCCTTGTGCTTTCCCCCCAGCTTTTTAGGCATGCCAGGCTGGGGCTGGGGCAGGTCCCTCCTTGCATCCAGCCATAGTTCCCAGGGCCCCATCCTGATGTTGTTGAATTGCTGGAGCCTCAGGTCTGAGTTAGAGGTCTTGGGGGTGCTGTTGTCCACACTGAGCAGCCCATGAACAGCAAGAGTGACTTGATGCTACTCCGGCAGACGGCTCTACTGCTGCTATGAAGATCCCCTATGTTTTGGACTGCTGGAAGAAAACTCTTTGCTGACCAGCATACAATGAGTAAAATTAGACCAAGTCTAAGAAACAAACCCAACTTCCCAACACATCTCCATTCCCTCATGCCTCTCTAAACAGAATTGATGCTACCACCAAATCCTACAGAAGTACTTCCCAAAATGTGGTATATTCCACTCAGCGTACCACAGGTATCCCCAAAAGCATGTGCATGTTAACAAGAAGAGTAAAAAAAACCAAACCAGTATTCCTGTGCCCACTGAATGAGTTCACGTGCAAGCCACAAAGTTGAGAAGAACATGGTACCCATGGGAGGCAATTCTAACACATCCCCTTCATTTATCTCTGACCTCTTCTCCTCTTCAAGGGAGTTCTAGAAAGCATCCTCAACAAGCAAACCAGAATATTAAAATAACAACTCTGGTAAATATTAAAAACCATAAATTCAACGAAGAGACAGCCTTTACAGGCTGTAATAATTTGCTCCCTCTCTCCAGTTAATCCCTCCCTGTTATGCAAGCAATAAATCATCCATCTCTCTCTTTTCTACAGCACACAGACATCATACCATGACTTTCCTTCCATTTTTTCCTCTGGCTTTTAGGTATTATCTGTCTTCAAGAGTTAGTCTAAACTGGTAATGCATCCTGGTCAATTTAGAACAACTGCTCTTCAGCTTGTGTTTAGTAATGAATATTCTTGCTACTGTTTTAGACTTGATGACTGTCATTGTAGTAAAAGATCTGAACCATGATACAAAACCACTCTTGGGAACGCATGTTCAACACCTGAGCCATGTTTTGCCTACAGTCCACCAATGCCGTAGCTGTTGGAAGTACCAAGACAATGCAAATTGCTGTCTGATGAGACAGGTCCTTTACAGCCAGAAGCTGGGAAGACCTTTTCATGCCTTACGCTCTTATGCAAAGACAGGTAATGCATGAAACCTCAAATTAAATCGTAGAAGTGAAACAATGCAAGTTAATCATACTCTGAAGTAGTTATTTAAACTGAGAGGATTGTTTTCAAAAGTCATACAGACATTTCCCTAAGGTCTATTAGTTAGTATTAAAGTTACTCTTGACAAGCTCACGCTGATTAATATAGTCTCCTGTCCTATTCACAAGGATACAACAAATCAGCATAGGTCTGAATTATCTTCTCTAAATCATAGGTTATACAAAGTAAGCAATTACAGAAAGATTTACTCACATCTACATTTCAAATTTCTTTCCTCTTCTCTATATGCATGTGTAAATCCAAGTTACATATATGAACGTAAGGGCAGAATTTAGTCTCAGATCAAGGCGTTGTGCCTAAAAATGTGACATGCACTTACAAAACCAGATGGTACACACGAAGAACATATGTATAGAGGTGACGAAAACATAGGTGGCTAATTTGCAACCTTTCTAATGCTTTTTTGGCATTCAAAATGCCTTTGTTCTAAGCAGACAGAAATTGTCTTGAAATGAATAAGCTCAGCTGTGTTGTGCAGTGATTCCATTAACCTTGCAATCAAGCATTAAATTAAATTGCTTTGTTTGGATTTTCCTGGTGCAGGGAAAAATTTACCTTCTAAGGTCCATGTTTTATGTCACCAGAGCCAACAAGTAAAAGCTTCTCAACTAAACTTCTAATAACACAAGAAAGCAAGCAAGTAAGCATACTGCAAAAATTCCTCTGATAACGTTTTAATGATTAACCTTATACTCAAAGGATCATAGCCTTTCATACTTCTCCTCTCATGCATTCAATTAACACCTGCTTTGAACAAGTTAAATGTAATCTTCATATGTTTTCTGGGTGTATTAATAAACCAACTTGGTACTGGTGCTTGCCTCCACTCATAGAACGAAGAAAATGATCCATTACTAGACTGTTTTATTCAACTCCTTTTCCTTAAGCTTATTTTCACCCTGTAAAACTGCTACTCAAACCATGATCAATTTTTTGTTTAAACTGCTCATCATGATCACCTGGCTACCAAAGAGGAGCTATTATTAAATCACTGTCAGAAAACCCTGATTTCCTGCGTAAAGTGAGTAGGGTTGCAGTCTAAATAGGACAGACTAAATCAAAATGACACGCAATAATGCCACTGACTCTGGGACCAAAGGTAATTTTTCTGTGATACTGTGTTGCCACCCATACAGAGTCTTCATTGTGTGTAAAGTTCATCTCCTCCCATGTGAACTGAAAGAATGATTTCAAAGCTAAAAAAATTGATTTTAACTAGAGATTGCACTTCAGTGTGTCACAACCCCATCCCAAGAGGAATACGTTTAAACACACAAATAATCTCTCTTGTTGAATGTATGTAATTGGTCTTGATGTGTGGTGTCTTCAGAGAAGAAGTTAAGCAAATAAAGTGTGAGAATAATTTACATGCCAAAAAAAAGTGTTGCAAGCACAGAAAATAGTGGATGGGAGAAGGAATCAACCATGAGGAATGCATCACTAGCTCTCCTGAAGGCTGATCACTAATTGAACAATAATATAATTCATATCAGACCAATTCTGTATTCTAAACAGATAGCTTGTGTTGAAGTGGCAATGTTCAGAAGACACAGCAACAGATGAGAATGATACTTGATTGCTCTTCAGTTGCATCACCTGGTGACTTCACCCATAACCAGGAGCAAGCGCTGGGGCCAAGTACAGGTTTCTAGTTGCAATTTTTGGAGATACCAACTCCTGAAAAATCTAGGCACGTTTTACAACTGGCAAGCGTATGTTGACACAGTGATTGAAACAGAGCTGAGATTTTCTGAGAGGTTTTGGTTCTTTTGTTTAGATTTACCATTCTGCTCTTCACTAACATGAGAGAGCAACAAACAAATTTACTACAGCTTTCTTTGAAAACAAGGCTAGATTCTCCATCACTTCTATTTCCTAAATAATCCATGCATCACTATCAAGAAATATCAATAATATCAAACTCAGTCACTGCGTTATGTCTCAGGAAAGACTTCTTGATGACAAAAAGAGAAAAAAAAATTAGTTCATAAATTTGTTCAAATGTGTAACTCAAAATCCACATTTTATACTCAGGGTCCTCCCACAGCAGAAAAGGGATATGGTTAACTTACTACATCAACATGAACACTTGTCAACCTTTGTGCTTGGAAGGGAAATAAGCAGCTATAGGCTGACACCATTGTAAGCACAAGTACTTAACCCACTTATCTCAACTGTAATAGAAGATAGGTCTCATTACTGTCCATCTCCCCTGCTTCCTTTATGACTGCACTCCCATAAATTATGGATTTTTAGTTCCCCAATTCTTGATCTTTGCCTTGACCATTCAAACTGAATGACTGGACTTGGAAGAATCAGTGGAGATGAGAAAACAATTTGGTCTTTTTTATTTCAAACACTATTATAAAGTAGAAATTATATGTTTTCTTTTGTTGTGTCCTGTCCACTAAAGCCCAGACAAGATTTCAGCAAAGCAATCAAAAAATTAAGCCAGCATTTATCCCGACACCTCTGTGAGCATATAACCCGAAATGCTCTGGAGAAGCTTATAGCCACATATTCAGTATCTGAACTCTCAAAACTATTTAATCTTAGATATCCAATATGCATTAGATACAGCACAAATCAAATGCACTATTATAGGTGAGTATTTGCTGAGTGAGACCTTACCTGTCAGCATCTCCGAGTCCCAGTGAAGTATTACGCTGCATCGTCTCCCGCACTGCAGCCATGCCATCAGGCAGCCGGTTTAGCCGTCGAGTATACAGGCCTAGACCACCATCAGTCATGTACCTTTAAAACAGCAAAACAAAATGTCATGATTAGTAAAACAATAAAACTTTTAGATAGCATTGTAGCTCCTATCTTCCGCATGTTTTCAACTAGATTGCAATTTCCCCAGTTTTAACTTAAGAATGTTATTTGGAATGTGAAGCAAGGAAAACTTCATTCTTGATGATATGGGAGATACTTTTTGCCTCTCACTATTCTCTGTTATGTCTTGCACTCTATCTTATCAGTAAGAACTGAATTTCAACACAACTGTGACAAACAAGAACACTTAACTTGCACTGTTTGCCTAGATGGAAGTAATTTAATACTTGTCAATGCTATCATTTATTATACTTTTCTGTCTGAAAAATGCATGGTTTATACAATCCTTCATATGGGCTGAAACAACATGATGGAAATCTCAACCGTTTTACAAGTTAACTGCAAAAATCACATTGAATTCTTCCTAGATTTTGTCAATGGAGTATCCCAAGGCTTATTGTGAAAAAACAAAGTTGCAGCAGGAATGACCTTTCAACCTTCCTTTTGCTGCTACATTGTATTCTGTCTGCACCTGTGACATCTGCACATTTTACTGTTCCTAGATATTAAGAAGTGCCAGGTGTACATATGAAACCACAAATTGCTAACATAGCACATTTCTTTCTTTCTAGTTTAGACAAACAGAAAATGAATCTTAAGTCAACAGAGATGACACGTAGTGGACAAGAATAGATGTAGACAGATGTTGTTGATCACCAGAAACAATTCCTCACAGTAATGCAGATTGTGCCATCCAGCATTTTTGCTGACATCTGTAACAATGCAGACAACAATACCCATCACCAATGTAACCTCAGGATGTGGTGGTAATCAAGTAAGGAAAGTTTTAAAGCCCATGCAACTACCTACCACTTTGGTTCTGTTTACGAATAAAGTATTTTAATATATTAATACTGAAATGAAGAAGTTACACCAGTCTTCCCTTCTTGAATAGTTTCTCAATGTGCTGCCCTACATCAATATCTCAATACCATTTTAAAATATTCTGTGACCTTTCACAACAGTAATAGGTAAACAATTGCCAAGAGTCAAAATAAAACAGGAGTATTTTTTTCTTGCTTTAGCTTCATTTTTTAAAGTATTTCTGACTACAGATAGCTTTAAACTACAAAGGCAAGTCCCATTTGCCTCTCAAGAAGCTGGCATGGAGAGAGTTCTGTGATACCACCACCAGTGCATCAGCCCAAGCACCTCTGTACCAGCAGCACCGACAGTTGTGTAAGCACAGTGGAAAGATTTTCACATATCTGAGACTGGAATACCTCTAACAACTCACACACAACATACCTCACCACGTAATGAGTTGATGGGATTGTATCCTCTTAATCCTTTAGCCATTCTTAGCGAACCGACAGCAGCCCATAAAATAACATCCAGATACACAGGACACCTTCCTCTTGCTTAGCAAGGCACAGAGCTCTCTCCCTAACACAGAGAGACCCTCATCGACACCAAGAATGGACATTTGCTCCTCGCTGCAGCCAGCAATGCCTCTGCTGGTGAGATGTTACTGCAACAGATGTACTTTACCCAAGTAAAATTTAATTACTACATTTATAAAATCGGGATGGTAACAAGTCAGCAAGCCTTGCACAATCTGCTGGTGAGCATTTCAGCTAGGTGTATAAATCCATACAGTGCCTTCCCAAGAACAACCAAGGAAGCTCTCTGGGGAGATAAAATAAGAGGTTGCTAAGACCTTTAAGTCAGACACAAGGGTATTCTCCGCTCAGCAAATCTGTGGGGACACGATTCTCCAAACTCATAAACAAGACTGTAAAAAGCATGAGAAGCAGTTGCAGTGTAACTCATGTGGAATTTGCCTGAGGTCTGCCATTCTACCTTTTGTTTGACATATTTTATCAACATACTACTGTGGAAGAATATTTTTTTCCTTATGCTACTAAAATAAAAGAAAGGAAAAGAAAAGACAAGAAAAGTAGATCTTAAAAACATGTTGTTATACAAACACACAAATGGCGTTCTGCAAAAACATCTAACGTACATACACCAATTGCTTTACTGCAGATACTTGTCTGCACACGAAACATGTTTCTATATAAATACCCCTTGTACACATACTGGAAAATGCAGCTTTCAGCTTTGCTGTCAGGTTTCTGGCATGTGTCTAGTCCTTTGACATAAAAGATCAACTGCAGCTTAAATAGATGGGTCTCCATTCTTATTACTCTGAGTATGTGAAAGGAAATATATTTTTCTTAAGAGTTAGCTATGCTGAAATCAACTGAAAGCCTTTTCACAGGCATCAAGAGCTTTTCTCCTTTACGAAGAAGCTCTGCAGATTAGATTAGAATAATTCTGCAGTTGCATCAAACTTACAACAAACAGTCAGATTTTCATTGGCTTTAAACACTCGTAAATCATATGTAAGTCAATGGAAGCTGGCTTTTGGCATCTTTGACAACTAGACCGTGAGTTTCTCTAAACAGGACCCAGTAAAAAAAGCACAGACAGACAACTTTTACCTGCAATACCAGTAGGACAAGTTTCTTGCATCCAAGAACAATATAAGATAGATTTTCTTATTTTGAAACAGGTTTATGTAATCACAGATTGAAAGCTTCAGATCCTATTTATTACATGCAATGTCCTCTACCCTGGTATGCTTCTTTCCAAAAAGATGCCAAACCCATAGACATTTTAAGTCCTGCATATGGAAGTGAAAGGTACTAGCTTCTTAATTTGGTGGAGAAACATGCATTTACAATACATACACTTCAAAATAAATGAAAAAAAATATCCTCTGCTATGTATTGGTTAGTACAGAGCAGATTAAAAGCTACTGGTGCCACAAACCTCCAGCTGTTGCTTTCTTTTCTTTCCTTTCCATCCATTCAAACTTAAACTGTCTTGGCTCTCAGAAGCCATCCTGCCTTTATGAAAACAACATTATTATTGCTGCAGATTTTTGCTTTATGAGAAAGGAGAACATAATGAAGATATTCTTCTGAGGATAATCTTATAAGGTTTTACTCTGGGAGGAATAAACCCAGGAAATATACCCTGCATATGTATAACTCCAGCAGTACTCTACACTACCTGAATTTATTGCCCTATCACACATCTACACAATATGGAATGCCAGCATCCTAGCCTCTCCTCTCCAATAACTCACTGCAGTACAAAAAATTGTATTAGGCCAGTTAATAATTAGCTGTAATTTCTTTGACTTCTCTTATTGAAAAATATGACAAACTTTTACTAGATGTCTTTCTACATTCATGAATCTTAACAATTCTGCAAGTATATTCAGTGCAAAAGTGAACACTTTACAGTATTTTTCTACCTGTCCCAAAATAAGGAAAAGTTGAAATACTTGATCTGGGGAAAAAACATAGTATCTAGACTTTTTTTTTTTTTTTTTTTTTTTTTGTTACAGATGGGTATCTTCTACATATTCAAAAACTTTAATAGCTCAGATGCTTTAAGGATGGTACCAACAGCCAATGAGGACGACTGCCTTTAATAAAGTAAAACATAGTAATGCTTAATGAGTGGACAGTGAGATGGTAATGATGCTGGTTAAAAGGAGTTTCTAATCATTTCAGGAATTAATATTTACTAGTCATCTTCATGGTTTTGCACTTCATCAGCAAGCTAATAAAATCAACCAAGCTTCTTTGAATGTGAAAAGACTCCAGTTAAACAATAGCAGTACTATGCACTTCTAACACACAACGGGAATGTACAGCACACTTTCTAGGTGATACCTTTTTTTTCTGTGAGAAAGTGGCTCCCTGCCCTGTATTACAGGCATAAATTTGCTTTGGAGTTCCCTGCATAACCTGGACCTTTAAGGTTCTCTTTTCTTTAGCCGAACACACCCTTTCCGTGCCTCTGAAATTTTGAATGCTGTAATAAGCCCTTCCAAGTGCAATATTTTTGGGGTACTTTTGATGCTGAAGTGATTTATTTCCTTCGTCTGAAAGGCACACCGAGGAAGCAAGGTTATGCCAGGGATCAGTAAAAACAGCGGTTTGCGTCACTTCACTTTTGTCTGCACTCCCTACTTACCCATGTAGACAGCCAACAGCACACCTACTTTTATGATCTGACAACTCTACCACTTCATATATATTCATTTCACTTCTTAAAAGTGTGAATATGAATTTTTCAGTTTTGAAAACAGACAGCCAATGGATAGGCATTCTTTACTGAAGTACTATGAAGAGAAGGAGCAGCACGCAGCACAACAGACTGGGCAAACCTACTCTGATCTGCTCAGCATCGCATGGCTCCGTAATCCCAAACACACAAGCAAGAGAGCAGCAACTTGCCCCAAACTGGGGCTAACTCTAGCAGCCCACATGCTCCTGCCTTCCTCTTGGTGCTTTTGATTCAAGGTTATTTTGGAAATAGCTGCCCAGGTGCCTCCTGACAGAAGACTTGCCCAGGAACCCAAGTGCTTGAAACTTGAAGAAGCAAAAAGCATGTAAGAATTACAGCTTTTGGCTTATTCCGTGTATTAACATCCGCTTTGACACTCTGAAGTGTTCTCTTTTAGCCCCAGCAACAACATTGTTACCCTTCATGTTTTCCTTTAAATGTTTATTTTCACTAGGCTTCAACTGCCTCATTACAGTCAGTTAGATGAGATCAAGGGACTTAACAAGCTTTGAGTATCAAAAGGAGGAGTCTAACTTTGCCAGTTGCTAAAAAATACCACCAGCATAAATTTCTCCACTGCTGTTTCTGAAATATGATAAGAGCGATCCAAACGATCCTGTTATTGTAACCAGGAATTTGTTCTAAATCTGACTTCAAAAGAAATGTTATACTAACAGCAGGATGATGACAACTCCGAACTTCCCAGGTTAGTAGGATTTTGGTCTGCATTTTCCATCATGACATTGGAATTAGACCATGTGTTCTTTCCTCATGTTTTCCCCTCAAATCTTTCCGTCCATTATTCTTGCCTGACCACTCACCACTACAATGCCCATTACATCAGGACAGTACTTCATCTCTCTAACCAAAATGCTAAACACCTACCCTGTCTATAAGCCTACACCTGGTTTAAATTCCATTCTTTGATCCACGTGAATTTCACAGGCATTCAGGAATAAGATTAGGTTCTGAACTCTCAGGGCTGGACTGCTAGTAAAATACACCAAACCCTAACATTAGAACAAATATTACATTTCAGGTTCATGGAAGCACAAACCTATTGCTCATTTCATTTAAAATACAATTTTATATTGAAGGCAGTCTATAAATTATAAATTAATAGACTTTTACTAATAATCAGTCACTATTTGCAATTAGCCAATTAATGAATGACCTATGAATTGTTCTGAAGGTGCTCAAACCCAAACATGGTAAATCCAGAAAAATACAATAAACCACTTGCAGTTTCAAAAATCCTCATCACTGCTGGGAAGAAGGATATACATGTTCCACTAACAAGCAATACGGAAAAAATGAGATTATGCAAAACTTAATAAGCATATTTTAGTTTCACAGTTTACTTGGGGAAACCTCTGACCTGCAAATCACTAATAAGGTGAACAGTAGCTGCTTATTCACACTGTCCAAACCAATTTAGAAGCAAAACAAGTTCACCCTCATTAATCCTCAGAACTTTTTCTAGGAAAAAAAAAAAAAGAAGATATCTACAGGAAGAAGTGGTTTCTGGAGGCTTATTACTACAAACTTTGCCTTTTCTAAGAGAAGGAATTCCAAGGACAGTATAGCCTGTAAAGGACTTAGGTGTCTGGCTGCCACTATAGGTCAAACCTCATTTATGCCCCCGTATCTGTTCCCTCTAGGGAACTGGCTTCTCACAGAGCTTCTGAAGAAACCAGTTTCCTGTGGAATTAGCAGTCTTACATGTAGTTCAAGAGAACCTGTCAGTATGTAAGAGAAGAACATCAGACTGAAAGAAAGCACCTCTCACATCGCAGTATCCATCGCTGTTTCAAAGGAGACATTTCTAGTATATGATACTCTTTCCAACAGTCACTCAACCTGTCTGCCAAATGCACCTTAAGCTTAAACTCATCATCCTCTCAAGGAAGAAGCTTGCTCCACCATCATTTTTAAAACTCTTTCACAAATCTAGATGATGACAGGGATTAGGCACTGAAAAGCATCCATTTAAGGTAACTGGACTTTCAAAAGCCAGAGTTAGAATAAGATTATATTACTATTCATATTAAATATTCATACTAGTCATATTAAATATGACTACTATTTTATTTTCTCTTTGCTTGTCTTAATTTCTTCCCCTTTCTTTGGGCTGTTTATGAGAAGAAAGGACAGGTTAAAGCTTTACTTATTAGTCTTCATCTACCTTGGGGTTGAATGGCCCTTCAGAAATGAACAGAGCACTGTATCTCGGAGGAGAACTCTGGCTACAGCAATGAGACTTCAAATGCCAGTATTAACTATCAACAGTTGCCAAAAGCGAGCTTCAGACAAGCCAGGGGATTAACATACATACAAGAACATCACAAGACCTGAGAAAACTCATGGAAAGAGATTAGGACAGATCCTCCCAGATTGTGATCACAGAGGAATTCGGCCAGTGACTCATCAATGACTTTGCTAAGAGAAGTGAGGGCTTCATTACAGCATTAGCAGTCATTAGGATTAGAACAATTTTCCCTTTGTAACCAAATGACCAGTAAAGGCTTAACTATTTTTAAGAAGCAATCTTGATTAACTATATTTGTTGTCATTTCCCATATTCTTCCCAAATGATATCTTTAAATTTGAGCTGGTTTAGCTCAAAGTGGTGAGGCCATCGAGTCAGTCCTGAATTGTGTGACTTAGAGGCCTCGGATCAGGGCTGTGAGCACTGTCTGTACGTGGGAATTAGGCCATAGTAGGTGTTAAATCTGGGATCTACGCCAAAGCCCAATTCCACGTCCAGCATACCCAGGTTAAAGGTGATTAGCATAAAAATTAGTTGAAAAAATTGCTTCCTTCTGTGTCTGAGGGGATTAAAATCCATATTACTCATCTCACAGAAGAATTCATCGACCAGCTGGACTAACCTAACACTAATGCCAGGCTCAATGCTCTCCAGATGATGGAAAAGGGCATCAGGCAACCACCTTACAGGAGCTGGGCCAGCAGGCAGTGAAGCCCAAGTTGTTCATTATGCTGGAAGGTTCACGCATACAAAGGAGAGCAAATCACCACACAGCCATTGCATCATTTAGAATGAAGACGGACTAAGCCCTGTGGTTCCAATTCCTAAATGATTTCTGAAATCTACCCAGTCATGTGCTGATATAAAATGAATGATCCCACCCTGGAAGAAGACCCCAGACATGGTAATCTGTCAAAATGAGGTAGACAAGACTGGAAAACATGCAAGAGGTCAAATCCTTTCGGGTGCGCAAATGTCACTATGGACCCCAGTAAAACATAGGTGGGAACTCACGACTTGAGAGAACAACCACGACCGCCACCAAGGCTGCCAGACTGGAACAAGGAGAAGATCCACTAGAACCAGGCAGCTGTTCAGTGAGGTTCTCCATAGGTCAATTTTAATTGAAATGCCCAAATCCTTTCTCAGATCACAGAATATATATAATGTCATATAAATAAGCTATAGAAAAGTGATCCATTTTGCACTGTCCTCTTAGATTTTGTAGGAAGGGGAACGATGTGTTTCCAAAGAGCAGCAACAAGGGAGTACTGCTTTCCCACAGGATCTTAGCAGGGTCTGCAGCAGAAGAGGAGTTATTCCACAGCAATTTGCTACTCAGTCAAGCCTCCTCCTTCTCTGCAGATGATCCACACCGACAAAGTGTGTATGATTGCATCTCCCTCTGCTGGCTAGCCCCAGAGTGGGACTTTGTTTTGTCCTTTAGAACCCATCCTTTTGCTCAAATTAAGAAAAGGTGTTGGCACTGAAGCAGCAGTTCAAACACCGCTGAGGTGTTTATTACAGAAACAACCCCAGAGTGGGATAATAGCCATTACATGGTATTTTGGTAGGCATTAACAATAGGACAGTATCTACAAGCTAGCAAAAAAATACAATGCACCACAGATTGGGAGTTTGGTTTTGTCATAAACCTCCACATGACTTAAGGTGACCCTTTTTAGCAGTATACTGAATACAAAGCTTGATTCCAGCTGATCTCTAAGGTTATGACTTGTAAACCTAGGGTGTCTTATTATGCTGAATTCTACAGTGCAAGAAAAGTTATATGAGATTGTGTTATCTGAGATAGCATTTGTGATAAATCACCAAATATTGTTTTACTGATGGAAACGACAACAGAACTATTCCCAAACTGAGCGGAATATCCAAAGTAATATACAACATTTATAATTTTGAACATACATAAGTAATATTCTAATCATGTCTCCTGTAAAGATTGTTAAATACATTTCATAGAATCATAGAATGGTTTGGGTTGGAAGGGATCTAAAGATCATCCAGTTCCAAGCCCCCTGCCATAGGCAGGGACACCATCTTCTACTGGGTCAGGTTGCTCAAAGCCCCATCAAATGTGGCCTTGAACACCACCCACGACCTCTCTGGGCAACCTGTGCCAGTGCCTTACCATCATCTCTGTAAAAAATTTCTTCCTAACATCCTATCTAAATCTCTCCTCTTTCAGCTTAAAACTGTTGCCGCTCACCCTATCACTGCACTCCCCGATCAACAGCCACTCTACTGTTCTTGGAATAAAAATATTATTTTGATTTAAACACTGCCATATTTTTTTCTTTCCCTTCTCACAGCACCAGGATATCTATGACTAAATTGAAATGCTAGTTCTGATTCAGTTTCAATATAGTTTACTATGAAGTCAGAAATCAAGGTTTCCTATTATCATTTAATAAAATTTTGAGTTTGCTTGCCAGACCCCTTCATTATTTGTGCTAATTATCTATTTACCATATATAGTTAATATTCTGCAAAGCTGGAGATCAAAATGTATGAAGCCCGTCCTAGCAAGACAGAAGGCAGTTCAAATAAACATTGCTCAAACAGAGAAGAGAAATAAAATAAACCTCCTAACAATTCTTAGTCATGTTGAAGTGTTACAGCCATACAAGGAATGCAGTTTTTCCCATCCACTGTATTTAGATAAACTCTTATCACTAAAATCATACCATTTAAAGTGCAAGGTCCAGTAAAATGACTAACTCTAAGCATAAAGAAAAAAATACAGTCATAATCACCATGACAAAAAATAGGTCAGAAAAGACTAGAGTTAGCACTGAATCAATGAATCGGGTGAACAAGGATTAGCTTTTGCTTTCCAGCGGCCACACTACCTGGAGCAGCAACCATTCCTATTACAGTCAGCTTCGAAGGAAATGGTTTCTCTTAGCTACCGTTACCAAGAACAAGTTCTCATTAGCAGTAAATTGCATAATCCTGCTTTTCATTCTGTAAAGCCTAAGCCCAAGTAAAGGGCTGTTATGTCCCACAGGACCCTGACAGCTGGAAATAATGTGTCACTGTCTGATAAATAGTACTAAATCAACCAACTGAGCCACAAGAATCTGACAAGTATGAATTACACTATTCAAGATGCAATAAGATCAGTCCTCAATTTCAGCTCTTCTTTGCCTCCTAATAGATATAACTGCTGAATTTCAGCCTACAACAGAACCCTGTTTCTGTGATAGTTTTGGTCCTTGTTACTCAAGGGTGGACAGGCCTCTGCACCACAAATATGATTTTTCTGTCTAGGGCACAACACTTTTGTGTGGGTTTGATTGACCTGAGCAGAAGTAAGGATTAAGCCCCATTCCCCAACTCAGAGGGTCCTGCACCCCCTTTTAGCATCCTTTCATCAATGTTTCCAATTTACCTGCTTGAAGTGCTTGTAGAAAGATCCCCTGGGAGCATAAAGGCTTGAATAAACAAGAAGGAATCACAATCCCATGAGCATCGCACACACAAATACATTAAGAAGGTGTGGAAACTGATCTGGAATGGGAAGGTACTGGCCCCAAAGCAACAAATAAATGAGGAGGTTAATAAAATGGTAAAAAGTCTCAACACCCTCCTCCCCCAACAGCTGCTGCACCTGCAGAAATTGACTGCAGGGAGGAACTTAGCATAGAGCCCCTGAACACCATACACAGGCTGAGCCCATCTATGTTCACCTAATAGCCGAGGGAGCAGTTCACCTGCTAGGCTGGGGAAAGTGAGGGATGAGAGGGTCAATAGGTAACATTTATTAATGAGACACGCTTAAAAGAGTGAGCTGGGTGCAGCCTGGAGCCCAGCCTGGCACACAACAGACCCACAATCCACACATGGGGCTGCTTGCATCAGCCCTGCCTCCAAGTCCAGGCTCTAGGATAGGAAGAGCTGTCAAACCATCAGTTCTACATTTTGTTGGAATGTAGCTGGAACAGCCATGCTTCTGCAGAAGAAAAATTGTTTTGACAAGCTGTGTTTGTGGCCATCACAGCCATTTCCTGTGAAAATGTGACCAGTGCTAATCAGTACATCCACGTTGTTAATTCTGCATAGAAAACTGTACATTAGGGTAATGAAAACAGAGGTAGAAGATTAATTAAATTAAAAGAAAATAATTTTAAAAGGCCTTCCTGACCCACAGCTCTGTTGCTCCATTCCAAGGACAGATAAAAAGGAAATTATATCTCATTACAGAGAAGGGGGGGGAGGGTGGAAATGACAAAAAGAGGTAGGAATATGTTTGCTAGTAGCTAAAAGGAGACTGAAGTGGCCCAAACCTTCAAAACATACCCCCCAAAGACCTGTGAGAGCTAAGACCCCACCTGTAACAGTCTTCGGGGTGGGCAGGTGAGACAAGTTTGGGCTGTGAGGTGCTCTTTTCTGATGAGGCTCTGAAACCCCGAGCTCAGGCAGCCACTGAAGGAGGTTAGGTGGGTGCTTGCTCCCAGTCTGGCACTGAACCCAGTCCTGCTGCTTTGTCATTCGACTGATATTTTAACTCCCACAATAAGACCACTTCTTACCTTTGATCCACCCCCTGGAGACTTTCTTAGTTTAAGAGATATTTTCTGCTCATTTGGAAGAGATACTCTTTTCTAACCCTAGGAAAGCAATCCTGGTGTCTGCCAGAGCTCTGCTTGAGCAGCTTTATTAACGGAGGCCAAACGAAACTTCCCATGACCCAGTACATTTCAGAGAAAGTATCAGGATCACAGGGCTAAAATAGTTTATCTTGGCTATTAGATTTATTTTGGCTGCAACAAGTATTTTGGCTTCCTTCCCTATCAGTTTGCCAAGGAAAACACAGATCCAAGGTTTTCAGACGGCAGGATTGTAGCAATTCTGAAAAATGACAAAGTGAAACACATACCAGCTAAGAAAGAGCTATTCATGCTATAAATGCCCTCTTGTGCTGCTTTCTGCATCCTGTAGCTCAGCTTCTGGAAACATTGGTCCTGTTCACCCTAACACTTATCTCAGAGATTCATTCTGCACCAAGTCACATAGATACTTCCTTTACAAGCAAACTCTCGGATTTCTAAGCAGTGCAGTATTCCTTTCCCACAAAAACGTGCTATCCTATTTCTTTTGTTATTGGGAATAAACTGATATAGGGGATGATAAATCATTAAACAGGCCACCACATCTGTTCGTACTGAAGATGGCAAACCAGAATGATTAGGTGTCAGTGGGATTCACCAAAGATCCTCATTTATTATCTCTCTCCATTAATATTGGTATTGTATCCAATGCTGTTACTGCGAATCAGTACTGCATACTCCCTTTCTTGGGGAATCCCCACACAAAATTACTCTCTACATACTATTTAACCCTGACATTCCAGGGCTGCTTCCAGGAATTCGCTCTAAATGCCCACCAGTGCAGCAATGAGAAGACCTCTAAACCCCTCAGCCTCCAAACTGCCCACAACCTGGCAATGGAGTTGGGTCTTTCTGATGATGGATTGACCTACAATACAGATTCTGCCCTCAGAACTTAGTCAATGTCTACAACAGTGCTATATAAATCAATGAGCTAACTTACATTATTTAGTGTAATAGGCTTTTGTAGCTAAAGGCAAAGCATGTGAAAAAGCCAGACAGATTTCTCTGGAAATATCATTCATAAACTCAACAGCTTTCTTATTCTTTTCTCTTCCTCAACCTGAACCTTGTACACCAACCTAAGATTACAAAGGATGGAGCTGCTCCAGGATAGGAGCAGCAGAAGCCTAAGCTGACACAACTCTGCCAGGGGCCCTTCGCAGATTGTACTCCAGGTGTTTTATAGAAACCACAGCACTGCTCAAAACTTATTTTCCTCACTTCTAGACCAAAATTGCAGCCATGAGTTTGAATAAAAGTTGTAGTCCAGAGGAAAAGCAATAACTGTTACTACAATAAACATTGCATAATTCGAGTGTAAGTTGATTTGTCTGCGGAAAATACAAGGCGCTTCAGGCATACAACACATTATTTATTCAGCAACGGCTACTGATGCTTTACCTGAAATAGAATTTTATACTGTTTTTTTGCATCAGCTTCTTTACTGTATGCTTCCATTATGAAGAATTAAAAATAAAGTGTCTGACTTCTCAAAAAGGACAGTGTGAAAACACTCCAATATTCACAATGGACAGGGTTAATGAAGGTTGTCAGACTGCATAACTTAACTGGTTAAGTTGGTGACAAAGCAGCTGGATTCCAGTCTTCTAGATTGGTAAATCTTCCAAAAAAGCCAATTCTACAAGAAATGTCACTTACGAAAAAATAAGAGAAAAGCAAGGGATTTAAGATGGCCAGACAGGGAGAAGGCTGTCATGAAAATAAAAATGCCATTTACATCTCAATCAGTTTAAACATCTATCTGATGCTGATGTACTTGAGCTAAGGAAAAGACCACACTTTTTAAAAGGAATTGAAAACAAACATACTGACTTAAATAGTACCTTTGGAGAAAAGAACAAATGCTTTTTTCCAGTCAAGGCAGAGATAATATGTTGAAGGTAGACCTTGTTAGTAATTGTCTATCAGTTCCTATTTTTGCACACTAACTTGTTCTTTAGACTTTGCTTTGTGTGTATAACTATTTTACCCTGCACAGAGGTGTAAACCCATGTCCTTCCCGTGAACTGTGTTCCCTAAAAGTTCAGACAGCAAAAGGGTTTAGTAGTACAGCAAATGCCTCACTCTCCCCATCTTGTGGGCATAAATGAATGTTGCAGCACGTGTTTGACAAGGCCACAATGAACTCATGATGCAGTAAAACATTTCATCACGTGCATGAGTATCTTCATATAGAGGAACATTTTTGTACATGCATGTAAAACTTAAATCATGCACTTAAATCCCCCTGATTAAATTAACTGTGGTAATGAGCTGTCAGTCCAAATGCTTCTTAAAACCAGTAGAACATCTTTGTTATTGTTTTTTCTTTTATTTCTCCTAATAATCACAGGAATAAAGTGTCATTTAACACAACGCAAGAATCACAAACTATAGTATGTAAGAAGAAAAATAAAGACACTTACCCACTCGTGATGTCATCAGTTCTGATATTCTTGCCCAGCACATCCCCATCGCTCATGTAGCCAGTGGCATCCATGGTGATGCCTTCCAGATCAATTTCATCACTTCCCTTGTCTGAGATGTCCACGTGGCAGACGCTGTTACCGCGGGACGCTAGTTGCCTCCGCAAAGGTGCTGAATACATATAACGTCCTGACTCTGTATTGATGAAGCGGCTGGCATTCCCTCGTGGAGGATACCCATTTCCCATCGATGGAGCGTCGCCTGCCTGCAGGCGGGGGCTGGACTGCCCCAATCTCCACGATAAGGGGGTTGGTCGTCCTGTCAAGCTGAGGATGCTGCGGCCACTTATCTCAGTAGTGACATTGGTGTCAAATGTAGTTTCCAATGTGCTTAAGAAAAGAAATGCATTTCATTAAACACAGGCTTCTATACACTGCACCACGAGATTTCAGTTGATTATGAGACCTGGCATTCTGAATACTTCCAAGTTACAGACTAAATAATGGCGTTAACAGAATTTACCTGCTATAACGCCTTCAGAGAGTTAGGTCTATTCCTCCAACATTGTTCTTAAATAATGATACTCTTGCAGCCAGGCCACCAAACGTTCAACATATATGTGAGAAGGCTTAAGCAGGAACTTTTTAATGGATTACCCACAGTATCAAAGCATAACTTTTTCATCTGCAATCATACATCAATCCATTATACCATGGTTTTGGCACTCTAGGCAAGGGAGCAGGACAGTAAGCTGACTAAAGGAAAAAACAGCTGAAGGACTATTTTTCTAATACATTTTCTCTTTTTGGCTGCATTCCTGAAAGTCCTAATACTCTGGAAACACGTCCAGCACCAAATGGTAGCTTTCGTTATACTGAGGGAAGGATTAAATGTAAAAATTAAGAAAAGGCAAAACAGATTTATTTTTCTAAATATATTTTTTTATATATTGAGGGCTTGAATATATTTCTCAAAATATTTATTGTATTTATACAGAGCTCTGGTTACAGAAACATTTTAGGTCACAGCCTGTAAATACAGTTTTTGACAACTGTCAGCTATGTGAAATCCTCCGTTCTCCACATCTGAAACTGTGAATATGTTGCATCCCTTCCAACAGTTAATGCTAGTATGGTCTGAGAAAGCTGCAACCATTTTTCTCAGTAGTGACAGTGGTGTCAAAAGTATTTTCCAAGAAGCTTAAAATGTGTTTGATTAAATGTAGACTACTAATCAGAACCTTAAAAATGAGATTGCCACACCGTGAGATTTCAGGTTATGTGTAAAGATTGCAAGACCCTGCACTCTGAACACCTGCAGCTAACTCAGTTGCAGCTAATCCATAGCAACTTTTTACCCACATAAACTCCCCCTTCCCTTTCCTGCTCAACTAACACAGTGTTATTTCTTTTTAATCATGGATATTTGTTAAAATAAGCAGCACTTTACTATTCAGAATAGAACGCTACGTATACACTGCGAAAACCTCTGGTTGTAGTAATTAAGTCATAATAAGCTGTCACATAAATTGAAATTTGAAAAGAAAATTAGCATTTGGAGTTTATCTTTGCAAGCTCTACCTCAAAGCCAAAACACAAAGTATTCACAGGGCACTGAGCACTCAGTAGGACCCTGACCTCATTAGAGGCCAAGCAGTTTGTTCTGTCAAGCCGCCTGCTCGACACTGAAAAGATCTGAGTCACAGAATGTTTAAATGTAAAAACAGTCTTTGTTTATTCAGAACATATTTTAAATATTGCTGAAGATTTCCAAATGCTGCTTTACAAAGACAAAGCAATCATATACATGGATGAATAATAATATTAGAAAAATTTGTTTGTCCAAAGATTGGTCGGGAATTCAAGTTATGCATTTTATCAAGTGGGTCAAACACAGTTCACCTGCTTATTTAAACAAGATATCACACATGGGGGAGAGGCTTGTAATGCACTGAAGTTGTTCAAGAGTAAGATGAAGAAACATTTTAAACTGTAACCTATATTCAAACATCAGCTACCACATTTAACAAGCACTGATTACTCTCCACCTCTGATTCTACATACACCACCAATCGCTCATCGTAAACCCTCAAGAAACACTGAGCACAGTCTTTTAAAGACAAAAGGATCAGTATTTTCCACTGTCACTGTTAATCATTTTTCAAGGATGCTACCCAGCCAGATCTAAGACTTGGAAAGTAAGAGCACAATGATTTCCATTTACCTATCAACAAAGCCATTCCGTTACCTGTGAGTGACTTGGGTTCCCCGTAAACTGGACATGGTTTCCTCTAAGTTCTGTCGAAGATCAGCAATGTTTTTCACAGTTCGTAATCGCCGAGTTTCTGGATCCTCTCCTACAGGGAAAATAAACCATGAGAAACGATAAGGCAGAAAACAGCACAGAACTGAGCTGTTACCTCTGCCTCAATCTGCCACGAATGCATTTTTTCTGACTTTCTGTTATTTAACACTCCAAACTGATTACAATGCAGATACAATTCCCCTACGGCAGGCACCTGCTGCTGCTGCAGCCGGACTGAGAATGAGCTCTGTACTGTTAACTTTATTTCACAGGCTGCCTTTCCACCAGATGTTGCTGCATTGCCATTTCCCCATATGACCCAATTTAAATCCTGGTTAACTTTCAACCTCATTAAAAGATATACTCCATCAATACCACCCTTTCCATCTCATATATTGACACAATTAACATCAGCCCGACACAGCTAATTTCTCCAATGCTATATTTTTACTAGATCTTATTTTTCGCTTTTAAAATAGATCTCATTCTACAACAGCACCTTTCCAATAAACTACATTGTGTTGACTGGGTGCTCCATGCTGAGTGATGGTTGAAGTAAAATAGCAAAACCATTGGCTTGTCAACATCACGACACAGTTATCGTTACTTAAATGTGCTAGTCGACATGAAGTTGGGAGATGACTTTTGCTTTCCCTGGCACTTGGAAATGCTGTTCTCTAAATACTCTGTTCTAAAATGTGTTTATGTCCTCTTCTTTAATAAGAAGACATTATAAATGGAGATTTTATATACATTAAGAAAGTCCACCTAGTGCCTCAGCATAACTTTTTAAAATTAGTAATTTAATTAGTGCCTAACATAATTTATTTACTTGCTCTCAGCTGTCTATTAAGAAATGCTGTGGTCGCTAACTTTGCTGAGCTTTACATAGTTAAACCTTATAAGAGGCTGAAGAGAGAAGTGCATGTGTAGCAGTGCCAACACATTCTTTGTAAGCTGAATGCTGACACAGAAAGCCTCCAAAAAGGCATCACAAACCTTCTATTGGGCTCAGAAGGAAATGATTTCATTCTAGGGAGTTTACAGCTCACAACTAAAGAAAATACTAGGGCAAATTTCAAACACTTCAAATTCTGTATCCACCTTCTCTGCACAAGTGATGCATTCTTAAGCTGCCAGGATACTGATCATCCATGCGATTGTTAGTTTAGATGGCTATCTATACATTACACAACTCAAAAGCCTTAAGGAATAGATAAATAAACAGTTCTTGGGACTTTCCACATTCCTTGCTTTAAAATTCATGTTTCTGACAGACACCAGGCTGGTGGCATAGAAAAACCAAGGCACACCAGTCTTGCCTGCAAAGCAGCAGTAACATGAAGTACGCATCCGAGTGTAGTGTAGTCTCAACTACAAGGGAACTATCTAGGGAGGGGAAGACAGACTTTAATGTTTTTACAATCAGCAATAAAGGCTTAGGTAGCGTCCATGTTAGCAGGTTTTTTTTAAAGGGTCTCTGCTCCCTGGGAAATCATCTCCCTGATATAGAATTCACTTACGCCAAATGGTCAAACAATTATGAACTGGCTGGACTGGAAACAGCCGCCTAACAACACCGATTCCTTTAGCCAACAGGTCTCTGGGACAGAAAACATTTTCTACACTTATGGATCTACAAACTTTTGCAGTAAAGAACATAAAATATTTATAGCCTTTAGCCTAACAAAGGTCACAGTGCTCTTTTACAGTTCATTTCTCAAATAGATATGAAGGCAAACAGTAGATAACTTCACACACATGAGACTAGCTAAACCACTTTCTACTGAGATCACTTTTACACCTAAATTGATATCTAATTTTTACTTGAATGACATTCAGTTACTTAAATTCTAAGTATACTTAAAAGGCAGAGATTAGATAGTGCCACTAGAACTTAATTTTTAAATCACTTAGGTCTTCATAAACAGGCAGTATCACTAAACTACTCAGCTTCCATTTTCCCCTATCCATGCTCTCTATTGTTTTATGGTTTTTTTAAATCAAAAGCATTGATAGCTGGTATGTAGGGAAAGAAAAAATCTCTTCCTTATTTCCTGTAATTTATTTGGTTTAAAGGACCATTTTGTTCTGTTTGCTTCTCTTCCCCTAAGGCTCTTTTATAGGCTGACGCTGTCTGTGAGGTTTGGTTGCACACAGCTGGGGTTTGCATCTCCACTCTTTGAAGCTGTCAGCTGCCTTCCATTTTTAGGTCCCAAAACTTACACATTCTACTTGAACAATCATCTGTGTTTACATAACACCTGCCATTGAAGACTTACGACCTCTTGCAATCTATAAATGCTTCTCAGTTTACAGGCTGAAATACATCTAGGCTAGGCAATATGATGTTTAAAAGCTAACACTGAAAGAGTTTAAGCAGGTGGACATTCTGCATTTCTTACTTTGAACTAGCTCTCATATTCAAGCAGGAATTCTCAAAGATTTTACCATTTATTTGCCTTTTAAATATTTAACCCACCTATGTATAACTCAGGCAAAAAGATACGCTCATTTATACATTTCTGTAGCCCACTTCCTCACCAATGACTCTGCCTCTTGGCTTCGCCACCAGTATAGGCACACACAGGTATGAACACAGCATTGACAGAATACATAATGCAGTATGAAATTAATCCAACTCTGAAACCTCTAGCCACAGAATTTTGCCAAGCAGAAGAATTGGTTCAAAAGTCACTTTAAACTGTAGGACATAAGGACTAAGTAGATGAAAAAAACTGAGATCCACTACTGATAGCGCAATAGTATGCAATAAGCAAAGTCATAGACATTGCTGAAATTGGAATACAAGACTTGGCTATGACTTTAAAACCACATTTTGGATCTTTAGTAGAATATAATTGCTAAAAATTGCTTTGTTATATTGATAAGCTTAAAACCAGTAGCTATTTATCATAAACTTCTTACAGTAACAAGAATTCTACATAAACATGTGAAGTACTTTTGCATTTAGACCAGCATTCTAATGACAATCAGGTTCAGCCTCTGTATGCTGGACACAGTAAAGTGAAGCTGGATTTTGGTCTTTTATTAAGTACTCATAATTCCTAATGAATTTCAATAAATCTGGGGGACATGCGATTGTGTAGAACTTGAGCATCTAGTATTCACATTATTGACACGTGGTTTCCATTGCTGAAGAGCTGAAAGAATATTGTAACTAACAAGAAGTAAAGCATTAGGAATAAAAATAAATTAAATCCCCCTCAAAGAGGGAGCTTCTGACTTCAAACTTGTTTTAACCCATTCTTATTTAACCAGATCACAATCAATAAGTCATACTGTAAGACATACCTGAGAGGTCTTCGAGAGTAGGCTGTCCAGTTTTGACATAAAGAGCAGAATCCATGCTGACCCCTCCTGTGCTGGCCTCGGCTGTCACGTTCCCTTCATTGTCTGTCTGTGATCTAGAAGGCAAAACCAAACAGAGATGTGCTGTCACTCTCCATCAAAAGTATTTCAAGTATAGCAACCAGGCAATTGCACCTGCCACCAGACACTCTGGCCCTCTCTCCAGAACAGACCAGCAGACTGATTTTACATAATTTATTAGTCCCATGTTGAATTATGTCCTAGAAATGGAAACAAGCACTCAGCTGTGAAAAATAAAAAATTCATAGTCAAAGATAGGCTTCACAGCTCTTCAGACAGGGTCTGAAGACACTTAGGTTTCCACCTAAATTTTAATCATCTGTAACATCAGTCTAACATCTAATCTGATCCTCTCTAGTGAAGTCCGTATTGCAGAAATCTAAAGCAGGTAGTGCATGGTGACACATTACACTCCTAGTTTCCCTTCAATAAATAGCAGCGTCACTCGTTTGTACGTGAAAACAAATGACTGTGTAAAACCAATTTCCAACTCTAATCTATTGTCTCACATTGTGGCTGTCAGGTGAGGTCCTAAGAATCTATTGCCAGATTTGAGTACTATTATCTTGACTCATTTCATTTTAGCAGTTGCACTGTGTTTTACTCGTAGAGCCTCATCAACAAGCAGCTGGAATTTCTGTCCAAAGGGTGAGTGCTGTGCAAAAGTGAAAACACACAGAGGCATTGCTATTACAATATTCTAAATTTTAGTTGGACTTATATGAAATGTAGAACAATGTATCATGTCTTTTGCTTGAAAAAAAATATAATTAAATCTATAGGCAGCTGAACTGTTTAAAGTAAGCTTAACTGATAGCAGAAAAAAACCTGACTGCTGCTGTAATGCATTATCAAGTGCATTTTGCAGACTCAAAAAGGTGTCTGGATAGTAAATGTATAGTAATGCTGTATGTTTGCCTTGCAAATCAATACAACTTGACTTTTCTGTTTCTTTAAGACAGCAAGACTATAGAGTTCAACCTTTTTCCTCCACCGCTGTTAAGTAAAGGTTATTTTTTTTTCAATTTCTCAGCATTTTCTCCAGCTGCCAATAGGTAGTTTCGTTACTGTTTTTTGTAAAAAGTCAAATCAATACTGCTTAGGGTTTTATCAGTATGTTCGGATTATAGGAAACATGGATTTCATCTGCTTTTACACTTTAGATAATGATTTCTATATCCAAACTAAGACGAATACCAAGTAGAGTGCTTTTTACTTATCTTTTGATAGGACATTGTCGCAATCAACTTAAAAACCCAAAGCGTCATGAATGCATTTTTGTGCGTTATGAGGAATAAACAACAATACAATCAGTCTGCAATCACAATTTTCTATTAAATTATGGATTAAAATAGTATAAACTGCACTGGCAATTTTTAACTCAAAACAAGTCCCCAAAAATTCCTAGCAGTAGATCCACCTTCAGCCAAAGACACAGCAATAACACTGATGTATTTAGACATAGTAAGACTGAAAAATGATAGGGAAGTGGAACGAAGATGACCAGAGAGTGGGAACAGCATCTCTGCATGTGAAAACTGAACAGGTTAAGACACCTGAGCCTAAAAAAGACACATCTTCAGGGAGGGAAGGATATTATAAAGGTCTCTCAAATCATAAGCAGTAAGAAGCAAATCATGAGCAGCAAGATGATGCTGAAGACAAAACACCCACTTGCATTCTCTTCCTATGAAATAATCAAGCATTGTCAAAGGAAACGAGGAGATGGCTGTCAAAACCTAAAATCCCACCATCTGACTCAGAAATTTCTTGCACCATGGTCAAGCTCGGGAGCATGCCTTTAGGAAGCTTTGTTATTGATTTCCCTCTTATTACGCTTCCCTACGTATCCTCTATTGCTGTTGTCAAGCAGAAGATGTCGCACTAGATGAAGGTTAGTTGTGAACCCATATCGCTGCTCTCATGCTTATCTAATTCAGGGTAAATGCATGGAACAGTAGACTGTGCTTGGCCTCACCTACACTAAGGATTTTTATTTTTACTTTATTACAATTTCCCATTACTGCTTACAGTGAGGCAGCTCCACCGTGGATAGCCACAACTAAAGATAGTGCGTATATGTCATAAATTGGCATTGCTACAACTTTTAGAGCTATGATGCATTAAACAAACCTAATCCACACAGTATAAAAAAAGACAAGAGCAGTACCTGATCAAGAAGGTGTTAGCATTCTCAGCTTAATTGTTAATAGGGTTGGATACAATTATGCACCCTCCTATCTATTGCAACTTCTTATACATCTTAATGTGACAGCCTTCAATCATTTTTTTTTTTCAGTGCTTAAACTGCCTACTCTTAAAGCAAGCAACTTTTACACAATGCGGCATTCATCCTGCTGCCTTGCCCCCCTGAAAAGGGTGTCCACAATGAATCTTTCTATCTAAGTGTCATGTTCAAAATGGTCCATTGGAGAAGTTCACTGTACCTGTACATGAAGGGAGCTACCGTGGCCGTGTTCGGGTGGCTGTATTGCTGTTGGGGATGAGGTAGCTGAACACTCACAGTATTGCTCCCTGTGGTGTGTGTTGTTGCGGCAGGTCCGTTGACAGCGTGGCTGCTGCTGCTGTTGTTGAGGCCTCCGACGCCTTTTCCTTCTGAAGAGGCTAGGCTGGATGAGGAGCTGGAATGCCTGCTGTCCAGCTGAGACTTCTGATGAGAGAGCCCCGAGCCAGCTTTCCCGCTGCGGCTTCTCTCGCCTTCCTTTGCAGGAACGGGGGCACTTGAGGATTTCCCTGTGGTGTTTTTCATTCCTGGTTTTGGTATTCCACTGTGCGAAGGGGCAGAGACCTCCTTCTTGGCACTATTCAGCTTTCCTCCTTTAGGGATAAAGCTTGCGATCTTGGAGGACTTTTTTGGCATCTCTGTTATTGCTAGTGGTGTCTGTTCTTCTTTTGGTTCCTCTTTCAGGTCCAGCTTTTCAGTGATAGATGTTCGCTTTGCAATATCTTTACTTTTATCCTTCTCTTTCTCTTTCTGTTTCTCTTTATCCTTCTCATTACCCTTTGGAGAACTTTTCTTATTAGTTAGTGCCCGGCTAAAAGTCCTTTGTGCAATACCCTTGAGTGCAATTTTGGGACTACTGGACATTGATCCCGGATTGTTCACATTCTGGTTCGTGGCATCAATTTCTTCGCTTTCCTCAAAGCTGAGAAGCATCTCTAGCTTTTCACAACTGTTGTCCTGAGATCCCGGACACTCAAGCGTTGTCCCTCCTGCTTTGGAGCCTCCTTTGCTATTGAAGAGTTTTAGTTTTTCAAGCATGGATTTTTGACCGTTGGGAGTTGTTTTGGCGATTTCCGACGGTGGCTTTGGAGGCTCCAATACAGGCTGCTTTACGGATAACATGGAAGACGTAGCTGTGTGCTTAGCACTAAGGGACTTGCTGCGCCAAGGTTTAATAGCAGAGCTGGGCTGTGGGATGGCTGATGAGTTATTGCAACTAACAGTACTGCTGCAGCTTTGAATTGAGGATGAGCCATTTTCATTCATTCCTGTGGGCTGGGAGGCTATACTGTCTGCAAGCTCTGGAAAAAAAGAAGGAAAAACAACCCAAAAATACAACACGGTAGTACCTGATATTATAGCTAGTCTGAGATTCTTTCTGTAATGAAACATTAGGAATTTCACACTAGTAGCGTTAAAAAGGTAGACACATATCACTATTTTCAACATCAGTAACCCTTAAAGAAAATAAAAGCCAGTTTTCTTTTCCTACCCAGAACAGCAATGAGCTCCTACTATGTAATTTAAGTTTACTTCCCATTTCAAGGAAAAAAAAAAAAGAATCGCCTTCCAATTCAAACCAAAATGTGTTTTGCAATGTGTTCTCCCTTATTAAGTCCATAATACTTTTTCATTAGCAAAAACACAGCTCTATTTTCTAACTGAGGGTTTCCTCTGCTTTTGGCAAAATATCTGCTGTCCAAGTTCAATTCTGAGAAAAACCTCAAATGTATAAAAAATGCAGAGTAAGGAAAAAATTAAAACTTAAATTCTTTCAGTTACTGGGGGTGTGAGATCTTCATAAGCAAAAGGTAGAAGAAAACTCCATGTAGAAAAACAAAACCAACTGCATCCTTATGCAATGAACCTAAATTAAGTATTACCACATATCTTAATCCAGCTGTAAGAGAAATGTGGCAGTAACTGAATAGCCCTCCACCCTCAAAGAAAGCAAAACTTGTTTTTATTTACTTCCTTTTAATGTTATTTGTTCTTGTTAAGAAATTTGTTCAGAGCTTAAAGAGAGCTTGAAAAATCACACTCACCTACCAGTGGCCACTTCTCCTCTGAAGTTTCTCTTTGCAGAGTTGCCTTTCTGGAGACGTTACTCTCTCAATTATCACAAATATGTTTTCTGTTAAACTCCTCATGTTTCCAATTAACTTTTGTCATCTATGTCTGTTCGCCTGCCCAGCAGCCTGCTGGGGATTAACGGCTCTTACCTATATTTCCCTGCCCTCTAGCAATAAAGTAAACTGTGTACAGAGCTGCATTTTTTTAATTCAAAAATCAACAGCAGTTGAGAGTGTGCGTTTTCGGCAGCAGGAGCAGCCCTGTGAATTCAGCCCTGTAAATGAGCAGCCACTGCAACCACACAGGGACTGTTTTACTTCACTTTCAGCTGCTCAGTGAAGATACGGCTCTGTTAACCTCCCTCCTCTGATCCAAACCAGATCTACTAAAGATTTAAAGCACATACATCTTCCTGACTTAGCACAGAATCAGGTTTCTAAGAGTATTAGAGACTTCTTAATAATAAGCTCAGTCATTTCACGTGGTTATGGATGAAGTGGGATAGCAGGAATTAATGATACTTTAAAAAAAATCACTGAAGTCAGAAGATTGCCAGGACTGTGTTATTAACCAATAGCTGTTATACTGGCTGGTCTTGCTAGTCCTTTTCCTATGGCAAATTACCCACAGGGAGCTCGAAGGAGGCAAGAGCCAGATTACAAACACAGAAAGGAATCATACTTGTTTTAAGCTGACTTCCAGGTCATTACTCCTGTTTTACTTTAGTACAGAGGGAAAAATCAAGCCACCAAATGTTCCAAACCACAATGCCACCTGGTCCTCTAGTTGCTTTGCTCAAGTCTGCTAAATTCAACCACATGGGTTAAGGAGGACTGAAGAAGTGACAGCGTAGGAGTAGCAGTGACTCATACTGCAAGGGGAAGTAGCGACCAACCACCACCGTCCCCTGCCTGCAGACAGGAGAAAGGCAGGAAGGTCACAAGTACTTCGGAAGCTGTCGGAAATGTTACTCTCTCTGCTTTCAAAACCTGTGCAGCACTGCTTTCTCCATCATGCCTCTTACCATACACCACTGCTTTATTACTATTTTTATTTCCTGAAGTCCTCCTATCATCAAAATCTACTTCCCATTGCAGCACCGCACCATTCTTCCTTTGTAAACCCAGAACAAGCAAGCCTTGGTCTCAGCCTCCCTCCCACAGAAGATGCCCAGCAACATAATGAAAGTTTCATGAAAACAGCAATTGTGCTTCATTTACAATTAATTTATTTAGTTGCATTTTAAAAAATAGCTATTTCCCTTCTCAATATTGGGATACTCCTATAGAGACCGGAGACTCACCGTAGTTTCACCAAGTTCCTAATCCAAATGCATCCTGGCCCAATGATGCTAAAAAGAATTTCAGTGCAAAGCATACTCATGCTCACAAATCATCAGACTTGTCTGTGATTCAGGAAGATGTCCAGGATGATTTTACTACAGGGTCATGTGGTGAATTTACCGTACTAATCAATAAGGGCAGGGAACCCTTTACTTTCCCAGAAAAACTTAGGTGCAAGGAGTAACGAGACTGGGACAATAAGAGGGTGACATAGAAAATTACTGGTAAGAGATGTGTTCACAAAGCACTGCTTGTTGCTTTATATACCTATAGGCAAGCCCATAAGAAGTGGAGAAGAGCTGGTTGCACACTCGGACACGGCAACACAAACCCAGCACAGGGTAAAACCCTGCTGAGTTTGAGCACGCAGTCAACTGTACAGACTTGGAAAAGAAATCTGCATTCCTCTCCAAAATATCTTCACCAACAGTTGGAAAAAATACAAGCAATACGTGTATCAGTATGAATGAAGTCATCCTGCATTCACCATAACTCAGAGCCTACACTGAGTCCTTGCATGAGCTGCGACCCACAAGCTGAAGCTGGAGAAGAGTCACAGGAATACTAGGCTGTGGTCCATAACATAGCTGTAAAGTCTGACTCCAACCCAAACACTGAGTTAGCTGTGAACACACTGCAGATCAGCTGTGGGAGTGGAAACCAGAGGCAACCCACATCAAAACAGGGTTCCTACCAGCTCGACAATGTTTTCCTGGAAGTTAATGGAAGGTGTCAGTTCATTTGGGACGTCAACTTCATCCTAATAGCCCAGGTGACAGTTCTAGTCCATGGACTTTTGGGGAAAAAGTTTTGCATGGATTAAGTGAAACAGCTCATTTTCCCAATACAAAAGCATGTTTCAAATTTATTTCCTTACAAAATCCAGGACTTTTAAATTTCTCTTTTCTTTCTATGTTTTCAGGATTTTTTTAATTTTATTTTTTTGAATTCTGTTTGGTCACTGAACTAAATCTACTTTTTTTCAAATTGTTTGTTTTTAAACACAGCGTACACTTTGTCTTCAAGTCTCCCACGTGCATGTTCCTTTTCGGAACTTCACTGTGCTTCTTGCTGCCAATGGTGTAGGATGAGTACAATGTAAATCCATTTACAGAGTTGCTTCTAATTTACAGACAAATGAGAGAATTCAGAATTAGAATAACAATACTATGATCATAACATTTAAAGAAACAAATAGATTTGGATGCTAATGTGATTTTCAGAGTTTCTACCTAACATTTTCCAGCAAGTGAATTCTGTGAGTGTTGGATGCTGCACATCCAATATGAAAAAAGAAAGTCTTAAAAACATACACATTAAGCTTTAGGAAAGGAGAGGAGATATTTTCTTGCACAAGTACAGTGGATTTTGATTCATACTCAGGTCAAATACAGTGAAACTGGAAATTCAAAGTCCTCAGGTTTTTGTTGCATTGGACCATGCAAAGTTAATGCAAGAAAGAAAACGTTCATGATAAAACACATTCATGAAAAATGGCCTTGGCTTAAGGAAACTTCAGCCTTTTAAAGATTGTTTCTTTCTTGCAAACAAGTCTGCTGGCTCTTTTACTTCTCAGACCAATCTTGGTAAATGGAAGGGTTTCTGCTGCCAGAATGTAGATTCAAATGCTAGGTTTCCTAATGAAGCACTAACATCAATACATGGATAACACATCAGCATGCAAAGGGGAAAGTTTTATTCAGCGTAGCATAGGCCCTTCTTTCATGAAAAGGAGAGGAGGTTTCATGCATTTGATTAATAAGCTTATTATTTCCCATGTGTTCCTTTGTGAGGGAGATATTTTCTTTCTTCAGCAACCTGCATTAACTAAAACTGACTATAAAAGAAATGTTTTCAAAACCAAGCTACAGTCCACAATAAATAATGATCGCTCTCCTCTTTTCAAAGTCAAATCTTGGCCTGAAATCTATTTTGTTCCTAGCGTTCCTGTTCAAAGATGTTGGTGGTCTACTTCCAGTGCCAACACGCACTGTAGCATGGGTAAATCTGATTTCGGCTGTTCCTGCAAAGCCTTAACTCATCTGCAAACCTACCCATTTGTAATGAAAAAAAAAAAGTCTAAAGGCTTATGATTTAATTCTTCCACTGAAGTCTTTGAGAGTTTACGTTATAATAAGGTCAGGAGAAAATATATGCAATTTCTCATCATTTGTCATGTTCACGCTAAGCAAGCGGACTTTGATTTGCTATAACTGAAAACTTTCAAAAACAATCACTATAAGCATGAAAGGCAACACAAAGACAAAAGATGTTCTCACAGTTACGTCTCCTTAGGAGGTCAAGAACTTAACAGTATTTGTATTCATTTTAGAATGTTTAAGCTGTCATTTTTTATTTCACAGCTATGGGAAAAAATAAGAAGTTCTCATGAAGAGAAATATCCTTTAGTCCAGCCCTCAGATTAGATAACCAAGTTAAAAGCAAATGCATAACAAAATTCTAATTTAGGAAGTAAAAGCAGTTTTGCTCTATGACATTATAGCGTCAGAACTGCAGAAACCACTGTACCAGTTTCATCGTTTCCCCTCTAGAAGATTAACTTGTGAGTCTTGACACCTCCCCCATCCACCCACCACAAGACTGTCCTTCAAAGTACTATAAGTAAAGAGCCCTACAGAGAAAAGCTTTTTAGCTGAGCTACTCTCTTCTTCAGTAACGATTTATCATGCTCGGCAACCCCCTGAAGTATGGAAATGCCTGTATTTCTGCCAGAAGTAGACTATAACAAAGAAAAAAACCCACAATCTTTCCATAAACCAACCACGAACAGGTAGAGCAGAACGTTCTCAACAAGAGCAATCTGGCACACAGCCCTTCCTCAAAATAAGCACAGCTTCTGGCCCAACGAAGTTTCTATTTCATTGGCAGTGCTTTGGCCGAAGAGAATCAAAGCTGGGTGGAAGGGACTGGCTGATTTAGCAGCTCTTGGTGGGCAAGAGGAATGGCCTCTTCCTGCAAGATTACTGAAGCCTTAGGTTGTTCTCCTCTACTATTAGACCACAATAAACAGCAACAAAATCATGTTCTTAAAGAAGAAATTGCCAGATAGAGAAACTGCATAACCTCAGAGAAGCCTAGGTAGGAAACATTTTGCTTTGCTGAGGACAAAAACTTCACCGGGCCAAGCAGAAGTGGTTCCTTCAACTTCCATCTCCCTGTTTTCTCTTTAGGAGTGACTTAATGTGTTGTAACACACGACAAAAATTACCTTTACTCCCTGATATTTTTTTTCTTTCTATCCTATCTACTTCTTCAAGCTCAGTGTTGTAAACTCTGTAGCTTCAATAGGAGTTCCATGTATTCACAGAAATGTTGTGCCTCTGGAAAACCCATACCAAAGCCCCTGGATATTGCAGTAACTCAATTTCCACATTTCTGTAAAGTCCCCTTCGTTCACACAGAGTTCCAGTATATGAAACAACAGTTCTGCTGTTGACTGGTCTCCATTGCCAAGCCTCAGCATTTTTGTTGAGGTGAAGGGGAAATAAAACTGGAGCACAGGCGATCCTTTCCTCATTGTCTTGACATAACCAACTAAGACACTTGAATTCCTTGTTGTTTTTGTTTAGTTACTGTAAAATTCAAAATGCTGTCCACATGACTGCCTAAGAAAGAGGTTGGAGGGACCTCTATCGACCACATACTGGTTAGATGATCATAAAAATAATGAAACACATTTACTATGCCATTCAAAACTAGTCACGCTCTCCATTTAATACTAGACAAATACCATTCTTGTTCATCGCTCTCCATTTTCTTCTCATCAGTTGTACAATCAAATCCCCCAAGATTTCCCATAACAGAGTTATTAAAAAATATTAATGAATTCCAGGCAGCAAGCTATTGGAGTCTTTCACTGATGTTATACGTAGCTGGCGTGGACAATAACCACACTTAGCAGCCTAACATATCTCTCCTACAGGTAGGTTGTATGGAATATGCCATATACACATTAGTGGTCTGAGAACTGTACTTAGGGAATATAGATTCTTGAGGTATATTTGGTTATGGGCAAGGAACAGGCAAGAGGCTCAGTAGAGAAGTCACAAATGGAAGGGACCAGGGATGCTAGATGATGCTTTTACCCAGGGAGTGGAAGCTTCTGCAGGTGTGGTAGAAACGTGCTGGCTTTTACTGAACTCTGCTGTTTGCCTTCCAATGATTTAATAGTGAACCTTTGTTTCCATGGCTGCTCTTCTGGCACAATCCACCCAGCAATAAATTTACAAAAAATTGTAAATATTTATTTTAAAAGGAAACCTCTAGGAACTGTAAAGGCCATGAAATGCTGGGCCAGCTCTTCAGCTGGTATAGATTAGCATGGTTCTGCTGTCTTCAATGCAGCTATGCAGATATACTCTGGGCAAGAAGCTGCTTCTCGACATTACATTTTACTTCAAAGTTCAAGATTTTCAGACTCATGAACTGTACAGTTAACAAATTGTCACTGGCTAATTTTTTTTTAGGTTTTTAATCCAAACCCCCCTTCATTTAAATACTTTTTTTGCCTTGTTTTAGATATTCCTAAAGCTTCTACCAACTATGGCAAAGTTCTGCGGTCTTGTAAAGTTCCAATTCAGCCACGACTAATCCTTCGACCATCCTCTGTTTAGATAAAAGAGGACATATTTCTAAATGCCAAATTCAGCCAGTTGAACAGTTGTAAAACTAAGCACAAATATTACTTACTGTATACACTTATCTTGTCCTATAAACGTGCCATACTGCTTGCTACGTTCTGACAGTTTTTAAGCTGTTTTATGGGCACACGTCCAACATAAATGTGTCACTAAAGATTCACCACGATGAGCCAATCTTTCAAAAAAATATATTCAATTAGAAAAGTGAAAGGATGCAAGCAATACCCAAGTAAATATATATATACAGAGATATCTATCTCAATTGCCCAAAGAGGAGTATTTTGTTTGATGCTAATGTCCCTCATGAGGGTTGACTTATGACATAAGTCAGTAACCTTCTGTTTGAGAAATATAGAGGCATTAATACATTTGGTAAACTGAAGAAACAGACTGAGTCAATAGATTACATTCATTGAAGTTGACTGAAAAGTTCTATGCTTAGAAAGGAGAAACTGAATGCCTAAATATAAAACATCAAATAGAAGTTACAATAGACCACAACTGCACACCTCTATAATATGACACTAAGGAAACACTAACATCATTCAGCAATGCATTATGAGTATCATATATAAGACAGAGAACATAAATATCCATCCTACTTGGCACTAGAGTAACGCATCAGGTGGAATGTTGTGTCCAGCCCCAGCACCCCTCTAGAAGAGATTGACAAACTGGAAAGAGACCAGAAGAGATCATCAAGACACGTAAGAGATTTATCACAAAGAACCTATGAGAAGAAGGTTTAAATAGTAGAGATGGTTTGGTCTGTAAGGGAGAAGGCTGAGGGGAGACATTGTAAGCCTTCAAATATATGAAGACTTATAGGACAGAGATCAAGGTAGAGCAACAATATGTGATTAATCCTTAGCCAAGCTTAATCCTGGGTTTCTTTTTTTTTAAAAAAAGCTAGGCTTAGGACCAAATAGATCCCAAAAGGGAGACACTTAAGGAGATCATGAAGTCCCTGTCATGAGACATTTCAGAACAGGCCAGCAAACACCCCTCAGGTATAGCTATACTAATTTTGCTTCAAGGTTGGAGCACAGATTCTCCTGGCTGTTGACAGACGCAATTCTATAAATATATAACATACTCTGAAAACATAATTCTAAGCACAGTTTTTTAAACAGAGTTGAAACCAGAAGGCAGATCTACACTACAACACAGCTGAAGTTTATGTAAGGATATTAGAAACAGTTTTAGACTAAGGGACATACCCACGCAGACCCCCCCCCCCAGGCCTGGAGATTCTCCCAGGAAGAAAATACAAAACAAACCACCTGGTTCTCAGGATATCTTTCAGATCATCCCACATTCCTTCATTTCTGTCTCTGCTTTTAATTTTTCTTTTTTTTTGTGGCTGCATCAAATTCATGAGCACTGTACTATAATTCAAGGCAAAATAAATCATATTGAACATCTGGTAAATACCTTCAAAGCAAATTATATTTAGAAAACTGATAGGATTATTCCAGCATATGCTTTTTGGTACTGCAAACAGCAGAATGAGAGTAAATATCGAATACAATGGTTATGGATTTGTCAAGACAAATTATGCAAACTTATTCTATCATCAGTGTGACTTGCAGGGAAAACCCCGGTCAGTAAAACCAGAAATCATTTCTCAACTGCCAGCACAGATGAGCAAAGGGGCAGCACCCTGAAAACTAAGCAGAATAAACTGTTTGCTTCATACCTGATCTAGATGAAATACTTTGGGTTTCAAACTGGAATTTGTTACCATATTCTCACTTATTTGAGCCAATTACATTTATTTCCCAGGGACCATTTAAAAGTTTCAAACTTTACAGACTCATGCCTCTTGGAAAAAATAAAACCTCTTCTGCTTTTTGGTCCCTCTCATCTTAGTGACTTTTGCACAGCTTTATCAAGTTAACACTTAAAAGCAGATATTAATACAGTCTTCTAAAGAGAAACCCAAACAGAAAATCTAAACATGAGAAGGCTATAGAACTAGAGTGAAAGTAACTGCTCCGTGAAGTTGAGTGAAGGAAATTTTTTTAAGTCTGTAACTTTCAGTCATGCAGAAAGTTATAAAAGCCAAATAAAATAAAAATAATCTTTAACTTACTGCTATCTGTTGCATGAGCCAACTGTTTCATTCTATAAAATCACTTCCCAGCTTTCTGACATCCATAGACTGTTCATCGATAAACAGAGGAATCTTTCCATCTGAGGAACTCTGCTTATTTTTGTTAGTCTCTACTGAACTGTTATATCTTTCTGCTGCTCCTGGTTTCAAAAGCCTTCCTCACTCCACCTCTCCCCCACCCTCCCTCAGTAGCTTTGACAAGCTGGGCACAGCGCTCATCCAGTGGCACTGTAACGATCTGGCAGCTTCTACCAAAAGGGTCAGTGCCTTTTCAGTATCAGCTTTAGTTTATCAGTGTCCTCAGTTGAATGTCACAGTCTATTAAGGACCCTGGTTGAGATACCAGGCTTAATAGTTCACAATAGCACTGGAACAGGCTCCCCAGGGAAGTAGTCATGGTGCCAAGCCTAACAATATCCAAGCAGATTTTGGTCAAATCACTCAGAAACATGTTGTAAATTTTGGGGTTGTCCTATGCAGGGACAGGAGTTGGACTCGACGATCCTTATGGGTTCCTTCCAACTTAGATCATTCTGTGATTCTGTGACTTCTGCCTTATCTAGCAAGATGTCTGTGTGCCAACAGATGTTGCAGTGATTGATTCAAAAAGAGCACTGAAAAAAAAGGGAGTCCTTCTAGTCCCCAATTAACTTTGTGCATTTCTATAAACTCTCTCTTCTTTAAGACATCACACACCTTACTACTTCAGGACCAGTTAGTCTTTGATTAGTAAAAGATGTCACTGAAAAAGCTAAGAGTTACTATAACAACTATTATATACACACATACACACACAAAACAAGTATTTTATATATAGTATAAAAACTGTTATAATATGTTATGATATTGCTGGTAGTTTCTATGAGCTACCAACATGACATTGACTTTTTAAAGAGATCAGGACATCACAAGTGGTTTTCAAATTGATTTAGAGAAAGTGTCCCCACTGGGCTCTCCAAAAAGCACCCTTTGTTACTACAAGATAGTTTCTGAATGTGACAGTCATCAACCACAGATCCTGATGAACCTCAAAAACTGGAGTTGTTCAGTGTGATGCCAACAGAAGAACCTTCCTCAATGCTCAAAACTCAACAAGTTGAATAGCACAGGCTCTATAATAACACACCTGCAAGAATAAATCTAGTGGTCCTACTCTTATTTTAACTCTTCTTATTCAGCCAAACAACCGTGCCTGATAACCTATCTTGCCTGATTTCCACAATGGACAAAACCACAAAGGACAACTGCTATGTTAAGCCAAAGATGACTTATTTACCAACACTGAAATGTTACCATTTTCTTCTGCAGCTGGATGAAAATTTTATGAGGTGGTTATAGGCTGTAGATACAAATGGAGTTGGTACGAATTGGAGAAAACAATTTTTTTTATTTAAAGTTTTTTTTCTCCTGGAGGACAAATGTATTTTGAAATGAGCTCACATCAGCCCGGGCTGGTCATTGACAAGCCCAGCACTGAAATGTTCAGACCATAGTTTGCACCTAATTGAAACAGCTAGTGGTTTTGTTTGCTTTAACTGTATACCTTATCCTGATTGTCTCAATCAGTAAATCATGGAATCATAGAACGGTTTGGGTTCCAACGGACCTTAAAGACTGTCTGTCTAGTTCTAACGCTCCTGCCATGGGCAGGGAAACCTTCCACTGGATCAGGTTGCTCAAAGCCCCATCCAACCTGGCCTTGAACACCTCCAGGTATGGAAAATCCACAACTTCTCTGGGCAACCTGTGCCAGTGTCTCATCACTCTCACAGCAAAAAATTTCTTCCTAATATCTAATACAAATCTCCCCTCTTTCAGCTTAAAATTGTTACCCCTCACCCTATCCCTGCACTCCCTGATCAAGAGTCCCTTCCCAGCTTTCCTGTAGGCCTCCTCTTAGTACTGAAAGGCTGCTATAAGATCTCCCCTGAATCTTCTCTTCTACAGGCTGAACAACCCTAACTCTCTCAGCCTGAAATATTTAAAAGAATAAGTTTTTCTTTGGCCAGGAAGAGGGGTAGATGAGGAGGCACCAAGTACTGTAACAGGCTGGCCATTTATATAGCTTCAACTTAGAAGCAATGGACTATTCAGCCACCCCAATAACCTTCTGTCAGCCCTGAGTCAAGCTGGCTAAATGCCACAGATATTGAGTTCGACGTCTCAGCTCCCCAGCCATTGCTGTCATAACTGTCCCTGTACCTGAAGCCAGAAGAAGCCTTTGCTTTCACATTCAGGCTTCTGCACTGAACACTACTATAAATGGATAAAAAAATTCAAATGTTAACTCTCTAACAGGAATTTCCATCATGCTTTACAAGTCTCAGAGCTCTTTTTTCACCATCTTTTTTTTTTTAACTCTTATACTACTATTTGGCACAAAGGCAAAAGCCTGGGTTTTGTCTCTGTTTATTATTATTAATCTATTTAGAGTGGAAAAACTGCATGAGTTTAAGCAGAACATAAGGGTTCCAGTGAGGAAGCTTGTGCAACACCACTTGACCATCCTGTACTTGGTACAGGAGCCAATCCCAGTCATTCAGAAGACCAAATATTTAATCTGGTTCCACGTGCAGCTACAGAAGAGGCATTGTCCTCCATTTTCATGCTTTAAATGAAAGATTGTTTTCATTCAAGAAACGTACTAGGATCATCTGAGTTGATCTTAAAGATAATATGGTTCAGAGAATTTCACTCTAATTTCTGAGCCAAAACTGTAACCTCTCTCTGAACATCAGCTTAGGGCAAATACTGAATTTTGACTCATTATGTCTGATTTAACCTCTTTTCATGGCTAATCGTTCTCATTCTTAAAATTTGTATCTGGTTTGTGGTCCAAATTGGGCTAATTTCAAATTCCAAACAAAAGGACACTTGTATGCTATCTACTGAGGTAATAAAGAAGCCTTATTACTACAAAACTCACTCCCCAGAAGTATCTTGCAGATAACCTTTCTTTCAGACAAAGAAAATAAATCAACCTTTCAAACACCTAATTGCAAAGCTTTTGCAAACCTCTAATTATGTAGTGCTTCTCTTTACTTTTTATTAGCATCCTTCTTTTTCAAAGTCCATTTAATACTGCTTAACATTTTAGCCTTCAAGACATCACCTGCAAGAACTCTGAGTCTTGATCTCACTATGCGCATCTCACCTTGCTCCTTGTAAGGACAATAGTATACCATACTCTTAAAAACTAACCATATCTTTAAAATGTAGAAGCTATAGAACATCCAAGTTGGAAGAAAACTCTGGAGATAATTCCTTCCAATCTTCAGTTGAAAGCAAAACCTTCAATGAGGTTATCCATGGCTCTGCTGAACCAAGTCCTGAATACCTCCAGACAGGGAGATTCCACCACTTCTCTGGATAAACTTCTCCAATGTTTAATTCTTCTCAGAGGGAAGAATTTTATTCCTATTGCCAGAGAGAAATTCCCCCAACAGAACGTGTGCCTCTTGTCCTGCTACCATGCATCCTTTTTGACTCCAGTAACAACCCTTTACATACTAAAAGACAGGGATTAAATACACACTGTGTTCTGTGTTATAAGGGATTACCTCAGATTTGAAAGAAATAAAAGAAAGGGAACATAAACCAGAGAAGCACACACATTTCTTACTCTCCTGCCTGTACGGTATGTCCATACCTGAAAATGGAGACAAGCAGCTAAGATTATAGCTGAGTCAGCAGGATCTAGCATCAGAACCCTGTCATGAGATTAGTATTAAGTAAATTGGCAAGAACACTGCTATTATAAGTAATTTATTTAACCTGAGTGAGTGAATCTGCACACATCAATTCTTTTTTTCTAATATTACCTCTTTTTACCTATTTAGGAGAAACATGGCTTTATTAGCACTGCCTTCTTCGTAAATCTGAATAATAAACATTTCCTTTGACCTCATGTGGAAATGGTCAAAGTCTTTTTTTCCTATCGACATTTTACCTAACATTCAATCCAAAAGAGGAGTGTCATTTTTCCCACAGACTTCTACTGCCCTCTGTAGGATTATCTTAAATAAAATATTAGGAACAAAACAGAAGGAGAAAATAAAAGAAAGCGTGTAAGCCTGTCACATTACTATGTCACTTCACAAACATACCAGAGGTGACATATGAACCTGTTGTTTCCCATAGATCCATAAGTTCAGGGATTTTATAAATACTGTGGATACAAATCAAGACACCCACAAGTCTATGGGGCCAGATGGGATCCACCCAAGAGTATTGAAGGAGCTGGCAGCTGTCCTTTCCAAACTCCTTTCCATCATCTTCCAGCAGTTCTGGCTGACTGGGGAAGTTCCACTGGGCTGGAGGCTGGCTAATGTTGTGCCCATCTACAAGAAGGGTTGCAGGGAGGATCCAGGGAACTACAGGCCTGTCAGTCTCACCTCAGTGCCAGGGAAAATCATGGAACAGGTGATCTTGAGTGCTATCATGAAGCACATGCAAGAGAACTGGGTGATCAGGCCCAGTCAACATGGGTTTACAAAAGGCAGATCTTGCCAAACTAACCTGATCACCTTCTATGACAAAGTGACTCGACTACTGGATGGGGGAAAGGCTGTGGATGTAGTCTTCTTGGACTTCAGTAAAGCCTTTGACACAGCTTCTCACAGCATTCTGCTTCAGAAACTGTCAGCCTCTGGCCTGGGCAGGCGCACACTCTCCTGGGTGAAAAACTGGTTGGATGGCCGGGCCCAGAGAGTGGTGGTCAATGGAGTTAACTCCAGCTGGAGGCCAGTCACAAGTGGGGTTCCTCAGGGCTCGGTACTGGGTCCAGCTCTGTTCAATGTCTTTATCAATGACCTGGATGAAGGCATTGAGTGTACCCTTAGCAAGTTTGCAGATGACACTAAGCTGGGTGGAAGCATCGATCTGCTGGAGGGTAGGGAGGCTCTGCAAAGGGATCTGAACAGGCTGGACCGCTGGGCTGAGACCAATGGGATGAGGTTTAACAAGGCCAAATGCCGGGTCCTGCACTTGGGGCACAACGACCCTATGCAGTGCTACAGACTGGGGGAAGTCTGGCTAGAAAGCTGCACAGAGGAGAAGGACCTGGGAGTGTTGGTTGACAGCCAACTGAACATGAGCCAGCAGTGTGCCCAGGTGGCCAAGAAGGCCAATGGCATCTTGGCTTGTATCAGAATCGGCGTGACCAGCAGGTCCAGGGAGGTTATTCTCCCTCTGTACTCGGCACTGGTGTTCAGTTCTGGGCCCCTCACCACAAGAAGGATGTTGAGACTCTGGAGTGTGTCCAGAGAAGAGCAATGAAGCTGGTGAGGGGGCTGGAGAACAAGTCTTATGAGGAGCAGCTGAGGGAACTGGGTTTGTTTAGCCTGGAGAAGAGGAGGCTGAGGGGAGACCTTATTGCTCTTTACAACTACCTGAAAGGAGGTTGTGGAGAGGAGGGAGCTGGCCTCTTCTCCCAAGTGACAGGGGACAGGACAAGGGGGAAAGGCCTCAAGCTGTGCCAGGGGAGATTCAGGCTGGACATCAGGAAAAAATTCTTCACAGAAAGGGTCATTGGGACCGGAATAGGCTGCCCAGGGAGGTGGTTGAGTCACCTTCCCTGGAGGTGTTTAAGGGACAGGTGGATGAGGTGCTGAGGGGCATGGTTTAGGGAGTGTTAGGAATGGCTGGACTCGATGACTCAGTGAGTCCTTCCAACCTAGTGATTCTATGAAGAAGTAATAAGCCAAATATTCCCAAACAATGTTATCAAACTTTTGAGACTGCAAAGGAAAACTTAATGTATGAACATTAGTGAAAAGAAGGAATACATAAAGTTACTCAGAGTTAGTCAAAACTAACCATCACTTTGCAGAACTGCAGACTGCTTTAAAGCACGTATCAAAAGACTCTCTACTGTGAGTACCTGAGCAAAACATTTAAATAAATTATTAAGAAAATCTACTGCATCAAAGTCTTTAATGACATTGTATGTTTTGATATTTAAGTTTCATTACTACCCAGGACACAGTTCTAATCCTTCTTGCCATGGACAAAAAATAGATTTCTTTATTTGAAATCACACCTGGAAATAAAATTTTGGTCATTTTTTTAACTTGGTGACAATTAGAAAGACGTGGTAACACGGAGCCTCAAAATAACTAGTAACTAATAATGTACAAACAGGCATAAAAAGGCAAAGCTCATTTGCCTCTTTACATTCCTTAGAAATATCTTTGATAATTTTGATGAGTGCTGTAGTGACCTTAGGAGGTGCCTGATGCTTTCCAAGCTATCATGCACTTGTGGCATTAAAGGATTTTAAAGGACAAGAAAGCAAACCAAAGGCATACCTTACATACATATGACAATTCAGAAGACAATTAAAATACTCCAGTTGCATGAAGGGATTAGGATGACATTAAAAATGACAAGCCTGAGCAGCTCATTATTTTCCCACAATCCAAAAATGTGATTAGACTTTAACTGCATTTTTCTTGAGAAAAAACAGCAATTACGCATGTTGAGATACCCCACCTAGAAAGCTACTGCATTATAAATGACTAATCACTGTGACAATAAACAAAAACTGTACCATACCATGTCACCATTTTATGAAATGAGGAATGAGGGCACTGAGGTTCCCATACATTTGAAGGGATTTTCACACATAAACTGCAAATTTTTGCTCCAAAAAGCAAATTAAACCTATCCTGCCCCAACCTCAAAGAAGTTGCCCATAGGACTGAACTAAGTGTCCAGGTTATTACTACTAGAGAAAAATTCTCTCTTCTCCACCTCTTGAATCTGGTTTTGAGACAGCACACAAAGACTAAGAAAGCAAAATAATTAAGACACAATGAAAGCTGTGGGTAAGCGAGATTTGCATCTCTATGTGTGCTCCTTTGCCAAGAGTCCATACGCATCTCACAACTAATCTGCACGCATCCAAGAATCTCTTATTTTCATGCAACAGTGTAATCACAGAATCATTAAGGTTGGAAAAGATCTCTAAGATCATGAAGTCCAAGCGCTAACACAATACCAACTTGCCTACTAAGCCATATCCCAAAGTGCCAGATCATGTTTTTTGAACCCCTCCAGATACGATGACTCCACCACTCTCTGGGCAGTCTGTTCCAATACATCACCATTCTTTCAGTAACGAAATTTTTCCCAATATCCAATCTAAACCTCCCTTGGCACAACTTGAGGCCATTTCCTCTTGTCCTATCCCTTGTTACTTGGGAAAAGAAATCAGCGCCCACCCTGCTACAACCTCCTCTTAGGTAGTTGTAGAGAATGATAAGGTTTCCCCTCATCCTCCTCTTCTCCAGGTTAAGCAATCCCAGTTCCCTCAGCTGCTCCTCATATGACTTGTATGCCAGACCCTTCACCAGCCTCATTGCCCTCCTCTGGATATGCTTGAGCAGCTCAAATAATTTTTGACCTCACAAAAAACCCTCTCCCCGAGAGTTTTAGAAAACCAGTAGTTTCATCATTAATTGATTAATGGAATCTTTCAAAAAAATCTAGGTTATTTATTTCCCAGCAGCTAGCTATTCCTCCATGCTCCATTTACTGTCCTTTTAATTTCTGATGTATTCTGTTTCAATTAATGCACTTTCATTGCCACAAGACACAGACGATTGACTAACAAGACAATTCACATTTGGAGGGAAAGGCCACAGATTAATAAAAGCTGAAAATTACAACCTACTTTGTAAGAAATTATTCAAACATAACACACTGAAGCCCACCTTCTGTCACCAAGTGACCACTCGTGCCAAAAGTCTGCCAGAACCAGGCAGATTTCCCTTTCTCCCATTTCCTTCTTCAAAAACATGCAGTGGAGCTAGTACTGGGTAAAGAGACGAAAACTTACCAGGACTGGCACACAGCATGGTCATGTAAGTCTCATTTCCTTAGGCGAAATACAGGATATGGGTCAGAAAATTTGAATTGTCTTAGCACTTTGACAATAAAGTTGGTCTGGCAACTTCACAATTAACTTAAAATAAGCCAAAAATGTGTCAGACCAACTGCTTTTGTTTCTCATGGACGCAGACCAACTTTGTGTCATGATTACATTTTTAATTAAAGTTCAATTTAAATAAACCCCCTTTATTTTTTTTAAGACCATAATTTATGACTGGAAATTTTGACCAGAGCAAAATTCTGAGCATTTAATGCAACTGATGTAGGCCATCAACCTAAAAAGCAGTAATTTTTCTTTCAGTCATTTGTAACATTCATAGGAAGCAGATGATCTTGTATGCTTCTTCAGCAATTGGTTTACCTTTCTAAAGAGGTGAGTCACAACGAGGAATAAGGGTTGACAGAAGTGTCTGCCTAACAGCAGCTGGTATTTAAGTTACTCAGTTAATAAATTATTATTTCTCTGCATATGTGAGGGCTTTTTTTTCCCCCTTTCTTTTATTTTTTTTTTTTCTTATTTAGTAATCTCGGTAAACTGAGAAAAAAACAAGATAGTTCAAGTGTTCTCTTCAATGCAGCCTAACAGCACACCACCCAAATGCAGGGAGGGATCATCTAGGCAACCAACATACATGCCAGGACGGGACATATCCCATACTCGAGTTTTGATGAGCAGCAGACAGAGGAATACTGGGCAGTTATCACACAGGAAAACAAGGTTTCACCGGTTCTACTGCTCATGCCATAACACCTCAGCTTGTTCCTGAAACTGAAAAGCCAGACCTAATTCAGATTTAGAGATGACTATTACATGTCGACATTACAGTTAAATCATTATTGTATATATAGTGCACCTTTGAAAATAGTAAGCATGGATTTAACAAGGCAGTATGTTGCTAATTTATTAGTATATTATGCTCATATATAATTACTATATTATTCAGCTGTGAATGTAATTTTCTTCCTATATAAGGTCTGATCAAATTGATTCAGGATACTGAGGACCCTCTATTGCCATCATCACAAGATGAGGTTTTGGGCTGCATCAGCTACATAGGGCAGTATTCCAAAACCTGATGACATACAGTCATAGCACAACAGTTCCTAAGGAAGGAAAAACACAATTTCCTGAAAAGAAACAAGCATGCAAACCACAGGCAAGTTGAATCAGACCAGTAATTTTCCCTCAAACAAAATCCTCATTACTGTTAACAGAAGTTATGCATGGACAAGGAGACTTGAGCCTAAAGGCTGTGACTGCCAAGTCACTGCACAAAGACGGTACTGAAATCCAACGCTGATCTATCTTTGTTAGGGACAAAGAATTAGCTGCCAGCGCATGCCAACAATTTGACCGTAAGAGACTAGAGCGGTTTGCTCAGTTCTGACTAGCCACGTCCCCCAAAACTCCACTGGTCAATGCTGTGTTACAGAGCTCAGAGCAATAAACTCAAGCTAATGAATGCTGTCAGATAACTAGCTTAGTGAATGGACACAAAGTCAGTAAATGTCATTCAGAAAAGCAGCTCTTCAGACAGGACAGGGTTATCCTGATGCACTGCCACTGGGACAGTTTCACTGCAAAATCTATAAAACTACAACTTGTTCCTGCCTTCAAATGCTTTGCTATACAATTATTGAAATGAGATTTAAATCATGTACTTTTGTAACTTAAAGATCATCCACAAAAGTGGAGGAAATGAAAGTAAATGTTACTATTTATCATATAAAAAACAAAGAAATCTTTAGTGGTCATTTTCCATTCCTGTCAAACTACTCATCAAAATGTCTTATTTTTTGATTAATTCACTGCCCCTTATCTGTGCTTCAAGCAAAATGAAAAACGTTTCACCAGTGCCAGGTTTTCTTGAAGCAATTTTGCATGTACCTTCAGGACAGTAAGTCACAGCTTCAGTTATAGTAAATAAGGACTCTTATCTTTTTCAAGAAAAGCCAGCTGGATTTTTAATTGTAAATGTCATGTTTACAAGTTTACAACAAATGGCTTTGACATAGTCTTACAAATTCCAGAGCTTAACAGAAATTCAATTTCCCCTGAATGAAGCCATCGTTGAGAAAAATCTGAGGATGCCAAAATCTCAGGTGCTTACCTTTATCATTGGTACTTGTTGGTGTTGGAGGAGGGAGCCCAGGCTTTGATTTGTCATAGTTGTTAAAGCTCTGACTGCGTCGATTGTTGGCACTAATAGAACCACGAGCTTTGGCCTCACTGCCTGCAGTGGACACCCTCGTGGTAGGGCCTGGAAGTCTGATGAAAGAATAACAGTATGATTATATATATTTAAAAAGTAGTCTGGGAAAAACTATAGGATACCATCCATAAGCAGGAAACCATCAATACCACAAGTACATACTCATAAGTGTCTTTATTCTTTTATAAGAACAAATCAAAAAATCATCCAAGAGGAAAAGTACATGGCAAATAACCTATACTTTCAATTATTTCACATCAGATAACACCCTCCAAACTTAAATTAACAGTCAGTTGCCATAAAACTTGTGAATCAAGATTAGTTGCAAGAAAATTCAGTGGAGCAACATCACTGGTACAAGGTTAAGACTGAAACACTGCTGTGCATAAATCAGATTGCTGGACACGTAAGGCCTACTATTATTTTGGAAATAACAATGAGACAGAAAGTGGCTGCCTTTTTCCTTGTAGGAAACACACATCACATCTCTGCTCTAAAAGCTACAAAGTGCAGCAGGCAAGCCCAGTGAAAATGTAATTTGGTTTAATTATTTCAATTTATTTAACAAAACAAAAAAAATCACATAACGCTTAAGTTCCCCATCTTAAGGCAACCACATTATCACTGAGCTGGTGCAAGCCACTGGTTTAAACTGGGTCAATCTCAGAGAGCATTTCCTTACCGTAGCCTGTATTTACAAGATTTAGCTGCCCACCTAGAAAAAAATGTAGTTAGGATTCTCGAGTAAGTAGAGAGGCAAGGAGACTAATTTCATGCTTTTCAGGCAAGAAGGGACAGGTAAGGTTTTTTTACAAAGCCCAAAAGAATTAGGAAAGCCACTGGCATTGCATCTCAAAACAAGACGGGTGTTTGAGTCCTTCAAAGTCGAAGTTCACACATAAAGTTTTCAGTGTATTTTGGGTACTAATGAGTACATATTTCTACATTACAAACAGATGAAATATTAAAAACTGAAAGATGTGATAGTTCCTCAAAATGCATACTGAAGAGAGGTAGTGAAACAGCTCACTGAAAAGCAAGGACATCACATTAACAACTGTACAATCGAACCAGTTTGTCACCTACTGCAGAGACCACTCTTTGCCTTCTTCGTATTTTCTGTATAGTGGGATCCCTTTAAATCTTCTTTATATAAACCACAAAAATCTAATTGTCTTAACTTGTGCTAGTAATAGGCTAAAATTAAGAAGTCACAGTGGTGAGAAAGAAAGGATGCAATCAACCAACCATTGTGCCTATGGGAAGGAAGAGAAGCCAGGAAGGAGTCTGACAGTGCTTCCGAAACAAACTGACTTCTCCAGGAAAAAATAGTAAATATGAAAAAAAAACATGAAGTAAAAGAGCAAAAATGTCAGCAGTTGCATGCACATGCTTTCAAAGAGTGAGAGAGGATAAGACATAACAGAATCATTCAAACACAAACCCAAAAATCAATTTACAAACTCAAACCACCACAAATCAGGCACAGCACTTCATGGTTCTGAGGCTGACTTTGCTGAAGCCTTTTAGACGATCCCCTCAATTTATACAGCATTTTTCAGTGCTAGAGGTGCTAGAAAGCTGTACATACTCATCATTTCAGTAAGGTGTAAACAAGAACACCCCAGAGAAGCTTCATCTGCTGGAGAGGAGACTACACAGGAAGAAGCAGAGGAAAACCAGTGACAAACACTCTTCTTGAGAACTTGGAAGTCACCAAGACAAGAAAGGTCATTAAGCTGGTTTTGGTTAACAGGAAACCACTGCAGGAAGGCTACCAGAGCCCCTAGGACTGGGAGATTCCTAGCAGGGTTTGGCAGGAGAGGAGGGATAATGTTCTTGCACCCATGTGTAAGAAAAGGCTCCCCACATGGGTTTTGTAAATCTGTCACATTTTAAAGTAAATAAAGTTAGTCAAACCATGTAACCACTCAAGGAGTGACAAGTTTTCAATTCAAGTCAGTATTGTCAGTGCCAATAAAAACATACAGAGTATAAAAAGAATACGTGTTAAAAACACTCTTAAAGTAGATAACATTTCTCTTAGACTTTTTCGCTTCCTGTAGTTTAACTGACTGGTTTTAAGCCTCGGCTTTTGGTGTTAGGCCAAGATATTTCACAGCAGTGCCTGTGAAATCTGGGGAAGAAAAATAGGTTCAGGGAGACATTTCTAGAGGCAGAAACTAGAGACAAGGTACTGAGCTTTGAGAAGCCTCACTATTACTGCACTTCAGCAGCTCTTCTAGACAAAAAGAAACTGTCAAGCCATAATTATCATCAAGAGAGAATATGAAAAGGAAACATGGCACATTTTAACAGGGGTTATACATTGCAGACCTTCACTGTTGTCAGAAAAGAAATAAGACAGGGGAAATATATCCAAATTATGCAGCAGAACTAACAGTCTCTACAAACTTGCCAAGCTGAATAAAAATCCTCAGTAACAGTTCACAAGCTTAACAAAAAGAAAGGTATAGTACAATTTACTGATGTATAACTATATTAAAAATTTTAGTAAAATATTTTAATATATAATAGTAATAAAAGTAAACATTATTAATAACCACTTTAACAACACAGCAGCCCTTATGATCGCTGAGATGAGATGGTCATATGAGCTGGCATGCAAGTCATGCTGGGATTCTGAGATGTGTTCAGCTTCAGAGCACTGGGGAGTGGAACTTTGATGGAAAGAACTCACACAGCGCTGTTTGAGCTTGCGTGGCTCACATGATGCTCCACTTACTAAGACAACAGCCTCATATTAGTAGTTTCAATAACACAGACCTAAATACAACCAATACAGATATGTGTGGTGGAGACAGAACTCCCAGAACCATGTTTTGTTCTCAAAAGCAAAAGCTCATAAGGACAAGAAAACCAAATTACTTTCTTGCAGGCCAAAAAGCATTCCACATCTTGATAAAAAGGAAAAAAAACCAACCATGTAACACTTCCAGCTTTCAATTGTTTGTAAAATGCCTAGTTACAAACTATGTTCAACAGGAACCCTAAACATGCATCCAGAAAAATTGCAAAAGTATTATTCATGCTTTGCAGAAGATGAAGAAATGCTAACCTAGAAGACTTTTTCTGACCAAGAGTGAATCGGATGATTTTGCTTTGAGATGAGTCCCTGGGAGATGCACTGTGGCAGGAAAGAAAAAATGGAACAGAACATTGAACAAAGAAACTTTTTTTTCGTTTGTTTTTAAGCCACTGAACTTGTAACAAGTTTTAGGGAGGAAAGAGTTTTTATGAATTTCACAGGAAAAAAAGCTTCTTGCCCAAGTATAACTTTATGTCAAACCTCCTAAAATCTGAAATGAATTAATTTTTATAGAATAATGAACGTGCAATTCTGCATGCAAACCCCAACTTTATTACCCTTTTCTTTCTCAGTCTTTTATTATAGGTAAATTTCTGTAGAATCTGAGCAATTTCTCTTTCACATACACCAAGAAAACATGACATTTAAGACCTTCAGCTCAGATATTTTTAAATTATGTGAAACCCAGCACAATCCACACAATAGACTGAAAATATCAAACCAATACTCAAATGGTCCCATGCGTCTCTGCATGTTTTTGAAAGAAATGTCACAGAAATATGTTTAAATACATCTTTGTTTTACAGTAATTATTTCTTGTACAGGTTTATACATGTTGTAGTAACTCTATGTTTTTTAAGTATATGAAAATACTGTTTACACCCAAAATGAGCATGATTTATTAAGAAAGACATAAGCAAAACCCAAATAAGCTCTGCGTGCTCTCATTTGGAAGGCTTTATTTAAACTGTTTATATCCCTCAAAAAGCAGCACTTAAGCTAGTGTTCTCCTTAATATGTGTTATTTTAACATAAATAAGCTTTAACTTAATTTGAGATTTTTTTTTTTTTTAAAAAAAAAGCCTTCATACCTTAGGAATTGTACAAATATGGCTTCAGGCTTTAATCCTGCATACTTAGCTCCACTAACACCCTTGCCCTCTTAGCAGTGGAAGGATCCAATAAGCAGAAGGCTGCGCATGCATTCACAATAGTGCTGCCTTCATAAATTGCTTTTTTTTCTCTCGCAAAAAGAACACCTCCATGATTAAAGACAGTCAAGGGATAACTCATCCCTCTATTCACAGAATGATTTGGATTGGAAGGGACCTTAACGGTCATTCAGTTCCAATCCCAGGTTGCTCAATTTATCTGTATTCTGATCTAGGAGTGCCAATAAACATCAGTTGTGAAAAACATTTATCATGTAAGCCAGCAGTGTACTATTTTTGACCAATAAAGCTAGATTTTATTTGGACTGTCACCAGCAGTGACGAGCTCTATTTATCTTACCACTGTCAGAGCCTTCCACTTCTAAGTGAGGACTGAATCCCTGTAAACTGAGAACCAAAGTTGCTCTTCCCATGCCCAAAGTATAAATTCTGTAATGGCAATGCCATACTTGCCTTGTGAATATATAAATGCAAAACAAATACTGAGAAAAATGTTCTTATAAAATCTGTGTTTACTTGGTCTGATGGTTATTTTACACCCATTGGACCACATATTTTCAGGACTTATATTTAAGCGCATCTGGTTTGACTTCCAATGGTGTGAAGTCAATTGCTATCCAGTATTCAACTTCTAACATATTCCATGTTCTAGAGCAGAACAAAAGAAAAAAGCCTCTTTGGCTTCTGAAGATCTTTAGCAAGAAGAAAGAGAGAAATAAACAATGAAAAAAAAAAATCTGAACTTAAAGGAAATTTCCCCACCTGGACTGCATTTCTGGCTGAGCTTTGAACTGATGCTGCGCAGCTTGCGGGGGCTGTTGGCACGGAGTCTGAAGCGAAGCTGGCACCTGCTGCTGCGGTACCCCAACCTGGCACTGGGATGGAGACCCTGCTTGATGGGATATTGGGGGAGGTTGCTGAGACGGATGGTGTTGCAGTTGCTGTTTCTGTGGCTGCTGTTGTTGTTGCTTGTATCGAGACAAACTGAAGAATAGGCCCAAGATGGCCTTTAGATTCCCATTCCTGATTTCTGTAAGGCAATGTACAGAAGTCACTTGTCAGCCACCAGTCCTTGATGCCCTCCAACAGTACAGCAGGTCAGCCACTGCACTTTTCACAATGTGTCTGAACTCAGTTCCTTTGGGATATGACAGGCATTCTGCACATCTAATCAGCATTACAGCTGATTACCAGTGAGCACCAACTACAAATAAATAACTCATTTCTCCCCTCTGGTGATTGCATGATGTCTTCCATTTCTGGTATCGTCTGCATGTCAACGCTAGCAAGCTTAAAAATACAGTTTCTCTAAATAGTTTCTTTAAGCTAAAGTAACCAAAACAACCACCCCACAACATGAAGTATATCAATAGCATCACATTGTAAATGATTTCTCAGTCCTAAATTTGCACAAGGAGGAGAAACTACTAAATTATCACACAGTCTATCATAATTTTGGGAATATCAGACTAATTGTTGCCACTAAGAAAACCTGATGCAAGTTTTGCACTAGTGAATATAAGTATTGGGTGAAATAACTGTATTAAAACTGTATTACCAGTTTGATACTATCACAAGCTGATACAGAATGGATACCCAAGATACCCAAAGATATCTTGACAGTGAATGAATAAGCATTTGAATTCCTAAAAGTCATTATGTTCTTCTGCACAGTATCAACGACAAAAATGTAAAACCAAACAGAAATACAAAAGATAAAGGCACATGCCAGAAGATGCAGCTAACAGCCGTATCATAATATGCAAGAGCGACAATTAAGTCTTGAAGACAACCTTAATAATGTGCCATAACACTATTATTCAGCATGTTTAATTTCCTAAACTAAAAAAGCAAATTCAGAAAGCTACATCAAATAGAAGAACTTTTGCATGTGCTATATAGACCACTTGAACTATTAAAACTAACTACTGCCCTATGCTTTTAAATCCCTATATACGGACTAGTGTAAGAGAGGAAGAAAAGGACACGTGGCATGACAGTGGCCAAGCATGAAGGTGAAAATCAGAATGTTAATTTCTGTTCCCAGTTCTAGCTGAAAGGTTGCTCTGACTTTGTAATGGGCCCTGCTCTACCCTTTATTTCCTTCCCAGTGACATTTCTATAAATGTTACTTATCTTTGCTGCTTAACGAGCTTCTGTTCTTAATCCCAAGCCCTTTACCCAGTAAATCTCATTCTCATGGCTTAAAAATTTTGCTCCCTTTTCTATACTAGCTTCTAGCTTTGGTATCCTTGTCTACCTGTGCCTGAATCTACCTTTTCTTTCTAGCCACTATCAAATTTACTCTGTTCCTTAACTTTTTTTTGGCCCATGCCAAATTCCTCAGCGACTCCTACATCTTATCTAAGTGGTCCTGGTCATCACCCGGTTCTAAGATATTCCTTTCCTTTCCTACTTCTTGACTAAATTTCCTCACTGATGTTTTCCTCCCTGCAGTCTGGTCCTTCCACCAGTGCTCTTTCCCATCACTGCCCTTGTTCCTTTGTTTAAACGATTATCAATCCCTTGAACAGCCATTTTCTGTCTTCCCTTGTTTTCTTAGCCAATTTCAGTCTTTCTGGACAGTGGGGTCCCACTGAATCCTTCCTGTTTCTGCTTTTCCCAGTCCACTTCTGCTTCCTCGCAGTGTTGTGCCACAAAGCCAGCCCCCTCCCACCTCCAGCAGCATCTGCATCAGGCAGGTTCCTTCTCTCATCTGCCTGTGCACAGCTAGGGAGGACATGAGTAGAAGTAGACAATAAAGTAAAACAGACACAAAAGACAGAAAAGCACAGTAAAAAGGATCTCCTTATCTTCAATAAAGAACTCAAATTACTCATGGGGATTGTAAGAAAAGTAGCACTTAATCATGGGCCAAAGCATAACTAAACAGAGCCAGAGGCACTGGGAAGCTTAACTGCACAAATACCACGCAGAAGATAAAAGAAATTACCAGGGGTCCGCATGTTTAAACTTAGCAAAGCTGTACAGAATTGTACTTGATTTCCAAGTGAAGTGAGATAGGACTATAACAATGACCCCACCTAAAACCTGTTGCTTTCCATGGCTGTCTATCTTCTGCTGTATTTGTCAGAAGAGCAACCTGCTTTTGACATTTTTCTAAGGTGAACAAAAACTAATAATCAAAGCACCTCTAATGAGTTTCAAAAGAAGCAGTCTCCTTCCCTCCTGACTTTAAGCAAAATATTTCAAATGGGACTTTCCAAGGTAGTTCTGTTTCTCTTATCTTAAAGACGGACCGAGATAATTCACCTGGCAGTTTGCCGCTGCACTTTGTACAAAAAGAGTATTTCAGAGAGCACTTCAACCTCATTGCACCCTGCCCATCACAGCATTCTCAACTGCTTCCCACTTTAAGCCCCCTCCAGTCCATGCATCAGCTTAAATATGCCTATTAACTTAGATAAGGACAAGCATTTCGCCCACGCATTTTAAATTTGGAACCAAAAATGACTTGTCTTATATATTTGAAACGGACATTCTAGATATAGGAGAGGAAACTGGAATAACGTTTTAATAGAATCCCCACAATTCTATTCTTTGAGCATTTCCATACTGCAATGTCTCTGTTGCTGCTTGTTTCATAACAGCTGGAACTTCCACCACCGCAGCTTGCCAATTGTCCTCTGTCACCAAAAAAACCACACCAAACTCAGTGAAAATTGAAAAAAAACCCCAAATCTATTCAGGAAAAGAAGAGGTAAATAAAATGGTTTGGGCTGGAAGGACATTTAAAGATCATCCATTTTCACCCCTTCTGCCACGGGCAGGGACACCTTCCACCGGATCAGGCTGCTCAAAGCCTCATCCAACCTGGCCTTAAACATCTCCAGGGATGGGACATCCACAGCTTTGCTGGGCAACCTGTTCCAATGCCTCACCACCCTCACAGTAAAAAGTTTCTTCCTAATATCTATTCTAAATCTCCCCTCTTTTAGCATAGAATTGTTATCCTTTGTCCTATCACTGCAGTCCCATGGTAAATGCTCTATTCAGGTATGCTTAAAAAAGCAACATGGGATATTCGAGCTGCAGAAACAAGAATTCCACCTTGACACTGGAAAGGACCTGAATCGCATGAACTACAGTACTGCAAAGCGTGCACACTGCAGTTCAGTTAACTACAGTAGTGTGAATGCCATTTCAGAGGCAAAAATCTAAACTGAACCATGGCTGATACAAAGTCTAGCCAGACTTTTTCTTTCATCACTTAATGATTTCATGACTTGCTCAGCTGATTGTTATCCAGCTAATCTGTTACCCAGAAGAGGTGCAGCTGCTATTTATGACATCAATTTGAGTTTCTCCTGCACATTTATGTTCTCCATAATCTTCAAAATCTTGGCAATGAGGAGATTTTATGTGAAGGAGGGCAAGCTTAGTTGGGCAGATGCAGTTCTAGGAGTCTAAAACCCAGCTTGGTGTGGAAACAAGTTTAAGAGCATGGGCATGGAGAGACAGCTCAAAGCAACAAATGATAAAAAACTGCAGCAAGGAAAAGAATTTTCCAGTATCCTCCATAGTTTTCTTTAGTAACTACACATGGAGATTTTATGATTTAAGAATCTTTGAGAGGGGAATGTCTTTTTGGCTCCACACTGCTGGGAAAGGGGTGGGCTTGTCTCTAGCATTATATAGTCATCATCTGTGACTGCAGGTCCTTAGCATCTTCATGGCATAAATTCATAAACAAAGACTACGTCCAAGTGGCTTGCACATATTAAAACTGATTTTTTTAATCCTGAGAGGATAGGATACATGAAATCCCCAATTATTTCAACATTTAGCAATCATCCTGATTCTCATTTTCAGTTGTTAACTTCCCCCCATCCCCCACTAAACCTGCAGTATTCAAAACTACAGGCTCCCAAGCAACCCAGGCAAGACTTGAATGTTTATTCCCCCTTGGAAGCAATCACAATCTTCTACTTCCTCCTAGATAAGGATCTGCCATTGAGGTAAACAGTTATCTGCACTTGACCTGCAGGTCTTGGCAACCTGGGCAGAAGCACTAGCTTATTTGGTTACGGCACTCTTCATTTTATGTTCTTAATTCCATGTTCTCTCTCTCACTCAGCTTCCTCCTCCTTCCTCAGTACAGTTAATGAATTTATTATTGACTTCAAATCTTAACTTCATTTTCTAGAAAATGTCCCTGCCCTCCCCTTTCTCTCGCTGTCACTCTTTTCCTTCAATATCAGTGGTGGAGCCAAGAAATGATCCCATTCGTATGTTGGCAGCAAACATTAGTGGCCTCTTCTTAACTTCCGTAGGACTTAAAATGTTAATTCCTAGACAGAGTAAAAGAAAGGAAGAAATACATAGTCAGCAGAAGCCACGGGATAACTTCTATCCTGCTGAGTCTGCCTTGTGATTTGGCAGGAGAGCGGTGAACAGGAATCATGCTGCCCCTTCCTCAGTGTGAACAACACCACACTGCCAACTCTGCACACTGAGACAGTTTTCCCATCAAGTCATCTGCTGTTCTTCTTAGATTTTGTATTGTATCAAACTTGACATTGTTTGCCTATCTTATTATATTTTTTACAGTATTTACAAATCACATCAAGGTCGAAATTGCCTTTTACAAGGGACTCAGTTGCATTTTCTTTTTAATCATTTCCTGGTAAACAAACTTTCTGCTGTTTTAGCTCATACTTTCTTTTCTTGACATGAGAATCCACCGGATTATAACTGAGCCATCAAGGCACATAATGCAAGCAGTACTTGGGTTGACCATATTAAAGCTTCTCTTTGGAGGAACATGTTTGTTATTGGTGTTCTAATCCACCTTGAGGATACACCACAGAAAAAGACAGATATCTTCAGCCTCCTGTTCTCCTACTAGAGGCAACAGCAAGTTAGAACAATGCATATTAAATATCAGCTACTCTGCTTTCCACTCTTATAAAACACCCCAAACTTAGTGAACTAACTTTCTGAATGCATATCTTCAAGTGGCTCGTAAGACTCAGACCAGGGTGAGACAGGGGGCTTCCTTTCAAGGACAGCAAGGAATTCTTTACGCTATTTTCCAAATCACCAAAAATGTCATTTTAAATTGTAAATTTTAATAGTTTTTAAAAAAAGAATAGCTGTAATTTTGTGACAGTTTTTATATTTCTGTAATTATTTTAAAAAATGCAAAGTACATACATAAAACTTGCGTACATGATGGTTTTGGTATAAAGTTCATTCACAGTGGTTATCTGGAATACATTTCCTAAACATCGTTTACCATCCAGAAGGGAAAACGTGCTTCAGCTAAGACTTCAAATCATCATCAAGTGCATGATGCTGAGTTTTGGATTTGTGACTGTGTTCATAAGTAAGGTGCCAGCATTGGCTACTGCTGAGCAATCCTTGTTCAGTGCCAAGGCTTTCTGTTTTTCCCACACTGCCATCCCTCAGCGTACAGGCAAGAAGCTGGGCGGCAACACAGCCTGGACAGCTGATCCCAACTGACCAAAGGCATATCCTATGCTATAGGACATCACGTTCAGTAATAAAAATTGTGGTGGGTGATGGGAGGGCGTTGGGGAGGTAGCCAATGCTTGGCAACTGCTCGGGCATTTGTTTGCTTGTGGGAGGTGGTAAATGATGGCTTTTGCATTGCTTCTTTTGTTTTTTGCTTCCTCTTTCCTTCACCCATTAGACTATATTTATCTTGACCCATGCACTTTCTCACTTCTGCTCTTCCTATTCTCTCTATCCCGTTAGGAGTGAGTGAGCAGCCGCATGCTGCTTAGGTGCCAGCCGGTGTCAGTCTACTACACTCACATCCTTTCTTACCTTTATTATTTCAGCTGTAGGATCTCCTCAGAGGAAGAAAGCACAGCTTTAAACATTCAGGCAATGAAGTTATTCACACGCAAGTAAAGCTAAGTGTGTGATGTGATGATATAACTTTCTCCTCAAAACTAAGTTTGCAAAGAGACTTAGTCACCAAATCTGATTTAAAGTCTCACCTGATGCCACACATCCAATTACTTGTTCTGTGAAGCTCTGAAGGGAATGTCATATAATATATTCAAAGTTTGCCTTAATAGCTATTGGATCCAAGTGGTGGATCCAAGAGTATTTAAATGAAAGTACAAGTGAAAGCTGGTGCTGAGTATGACAGAAATCTGTTCGATCTCTTAATAAGAAAGCAGTTAAACAGCTTCTAAGCCAAAAGGTTCCATACATCCTGTCACACATCATACGCAGGCATAAAGGAACAGAGTATGCCGAGTCATATTTGGGCTTGAGAAAAATTCTGGTGCATTTCAAAAGCACAGTGATTAATGAGAGTCAAAATGTCTTTTCCTTTTCTGTTTCGGTTCAAAACATTTGGATTTTATTGCTTTGTGCATTTGGGGATAAACCTTTTTTTTTCTTTTAAAAAAAATTCTTTAAAACAAAAGAAAAGAAAGTCAGATACTTCTTCAGGTAAGAGAATAATTGAAAAATGAGGAATTAAATTTCTCTTTCAAAAGGCAAACAGCTGCCAGCAGTTCTCTTTAAATATCTGCAAACTCTACACTCCGATCAATGCAGCAATTACAGAACTGAGATGAGAAATTTCTGGTTTTTAACGTAAAGAAACAAAGAAATCATTGAATTATAAGTCGGTCTCATTGATCATTCTAACAAGTCAGCTGTGTAGAGATTACATATGTACTTTTACCCACCTTTCATATTGAGGTGGGGAAAAAAAGGAGCAAAGACTTCCAAAAGTTTAGATTATCCATATTAATCTTCCATTACACCCCATGTGCTGGTTGTAATCACAAGCAGTAATTCAAGTTCCTCGTTTAAAATGGAATTTGAAACAAATGATTGACTCACCTTCTGCTGACAGTCCCTGTATGTTAATCCCCTTAGCAGCCAAGAAACTCAGGCATGCATCTATGTTTTCAATCTGTTCAAGAACAAACAAACAAGAAGAGAGACACAAAAAGAAAATGGATTGTAATAATCATTTACTTTCATCTCCCGCCACCCTTTAACGCCCTCAGTCTTTGTACCATGCAAAAAGTCCCTCTGCTTATTATGTGGAAACCATAATATGAAACCTCCTCTGTTACTAAGGTCCTAAATTGATCGAGTATTACGTGGGTCAGGACTTTTTTGTTTGTATTTGCATGAAACGAGTTATTTAATACTCTGACCACAAAAGAGGATCACTATGTATCTTACTAAAGGGTCAAGGATGTTATGCCAGGATTCTTAACCTACAATAAGACCAACAAACACAAAACTGAAAATAAACATAGAGCCACATTTGCTTGAGAAGGCAGATTGCCACTTGCTCTTAAGTTGACAGCTGGCAAAAGTTTCTAGCCACAAAAGCAGTCAAATATAAAAACTGTAACTGGAAACCTCAGCTGGAATCCAAAAAATGGTCGTTCGCGACATGCTCTGCATGTCATAAGTGACAGGCAACTCTGGTTGCTCACTGTGAGGCAAATTCTGCCCTTCAGAGAGATGGCACAATGGCATTCAATTGCATAGGAGAAAACAAATTTTTGCTATTACCGTGGTAATCAGCAAGTGATAAAATAGGGTCTCCATGATCAAACACCTTGCAAACATTAACTTATTGACTCCCAAAACATCACAACCAAACACTGCTTTCACTTTTACAGATAAGAAAGCTGACAGACACCAAGCCCACACTTGCTATCAGGTAACTACCTTTCTTCTGTGAAGTCTGGAGACGTGAAAAGGGATTGTGAAAGATCCAGCTTCCCTGTCAGCACCTGACCTGTGCTTACCAGCCTTCTTGAAGTAATAAATAAAGTCACAAGGGAAGCTGCCAGAAAACCTCTAGCATGGATTGCTCTCAAAGTACTTTCATTTATTGTCTAGAATAATAAAAACATCCTCTTCTGTCATGGAAAAAAAAATAATTTCCATTACCTAACTGTGAATTTAACAATTATAAACACTGGTGTACTCAAAACTTTTATCAACTTCATTATATTTCAAGTGTACCATATACTTCCAAACCTAGATAGATACCAAACAATACATTTCCTGTAATGTGGAGACCTTAAAGCTTGTAGCAGGGTGCAGTTCAAAAGTTCAATATGATACAACAGTCAATCTCTGCCTGTTTCCTTCCTTAGTGCTCAACAACCCTTTCAAGTTTTCCAAACAGCTCTCTTATTGAGATGATTTGGGACTCTGCCGGAAAACCAAAGTTTACCTTCTCAAGAATAAACACCACACAAAAGCATCAGTCCTTTTCTATCACCTGCACTTACAAAGTCTTCATCATTCCAAGAACATTTCCAGCCTTCTACAGCTGTGGATAGATTTCTCCTCTCCTAATAAGAAGGATTACTTAGGTGATACTAAGAATGTTACACAGTAGAAAGACAGGAATGTGAGTGATTAGTTGATTTTTAAGGAGAAATAGAGCTCAAAAAGGAAAACAGGAAGAAATTCGGGGAAATTCAAGAAGAAAGTGAAACATGGAATGCAGGTCTATAGCCGAAATGATTAAAACTTAATGTTGATAGAAATTCAGGATGCTACCCACACATCGACTGGCTGGTAGCCAACATAAAAGTGACTGCTACCCGACTCCAGTGGGAAAGGGTTCACAGTCACTTGGCTCTTTGGAGACTCCTAAGAGGGAAAAGCCTTGAATGCTCTACCTGGGGATGGTCTTTTACCCCATGAGGTGCCAAGAATAAAAAACAGATGTTGGGATGTATGAGGGATGCAATCCCTGATTTTTACTACTGTAAAAATACAAAATCAAGACAGCTACTAAAATCTTCATATGGCATGAATACTAGTTTGTGGCCACCAGCCTGAGTGAAGAACCCTAAGCTTGTTTGAATTAGTCTAATGCATCAGAAATCATGTTTGAAGAGAAGTGTTTCCAGCGGTATAATATTTAATTAATTCTACCTATAAGAGCTCCAAGTAAGGTTTCTGTCCCTTAGACTCTTAAAATAAGAACTATTTATTATCTGCAAACAATGTTTCAGAAAGACAGATCCACCAGTGTACACAGAGTTGAAGATAACAAGCTATTCTGAAGTAGCAGCACAGCAGGCAGACTGCTGTGCATACCTAGGACATAAGTGACGTTTCTGTATAGATATCAGCTAAGGAAAGACCTAGTGATCCTGTGTCATTGTGACTCCCAACACAAAGTACACTCGTCTCCTTGAAATTACAGTATTCGGCAGCAAATCGTCACTGAGACTCTACAGGCCCTTTCTTGGATAAGCCCACATATTGCTTAAACCCTTTAAGCAGATGTGAAAAGACTGGATTTGCCAAAGGGGAGTGTATATTTTCTTTTTCACCATGAGTTACAATTGTTTTTTGGCTGATAATTCTGATTTCTCATCTGCTTTGCCAGCAATGTTTAATACAGCAGAAGCAAGCAGGAATCACAGCAGTTGGATGCTCTCATTTCTCACCTACTCAAAGTAGGGGAAAGCCATACATAAGGAGGAGAAAAACCAAGAACAGACATCCACAGTGATTTTCACTTGAATATGTTACTGGCAGTGTCCAAACCTGAGCCTTGCCTTGTTGCACTTCCAGGCCAACAGCATCAAATGAATTTGCAATTTTGAACTGTTGTATATAAACTGTTTCTGGCATAGTCAATTATCAAACAGCATTATCATTCCCACACCATATACAATAGGTATTTATTCTGAAACACCCCTAAATGCCAACCAAGGACGGCTGGGCCCACACCTACATGACCACCTGCCATCAGAGATTCCTCCTCCTTTCTTATAATCAGGAGACATTAAAAAAAAAAAAAAATCACATGTCACAACTCCCATCCTCATCTTCACAGAAGCAAAAGTTGTGTTTGAGTCAGCTACCTGAAAACTTCCTATTAACATGGATCTTTGAGTGGCATTTGCTACCTAACAAAACAGGAGCAGAAGGCATCATGGCTAAGAAGCATAGAACATGCTCAAACACCAGACCAACAGCAGTTGCTTTGTTACACTATTAAGGCCATCAGCCTCTTGCTTGAAAAGCAGGATTAAAAGCTAACAGTTACATACGTTTACTGACTTCCAAGTACTTTTTTCATAGAATCATAAAATGGTTTGGGTTGGAAGGGACCTTAAAGCCCTTCTAGTTCCAACCCCTTTGCTGTGGGCAGGGACACCTGCCACTGGATCAGGTTGTTCCAAGTCTTATCCAGCCTGGCCTTTTAAAAGACATTTTTATTCCCACCACATCTGCACACTTCTTGTTCCTTCCTAGATTTTACACATATGAAACAAGTAGGCACAAATTTAACATCTTCACTGTATTCCTTTGTGTGGATCAGAATACATTTATTTAAATCTCATTCCACTGTTACTTTCCCAGGTATATGAGTCAGGTTTACCCCTATTCTCAAATGTAACTTACAGTGCATTTCCAACAATGCTGGCTACCAGACGCACACGAGTTTTTGCACTTGTCACGTAACAGCAATTTCAACTTCTATTCTTGTTGGTGCTAGAAAGAGAGCTGGGAAATGTGCTCTGGTCTGTACGAGTAGAATAGGACACGCCAGGAAAAAAATACACAAATATTCTCAGCCTGTAAATGGAAACCCATACGTGGGCACCAATGTATGTTGAACGTCAACTATATCAGACAAAGACTTGATTATGGAAACCGTCTACAACCAAAGCTGTCCACATTCAACTCTGCCAAGTCAAATACACCGGGTAAACTGTACCTAGTGCTGTCCTTGCAACAGATACAGATGTTTTTCTCAAACAAAAAATTAAACTTACTGTAGGTTCCTTCACTTGGAAACCACAGGAAGTTTCTCATGTTATGATGCGAGACTTCTGCTCCAAACTCTTACAGTGATCTATATGGTGTTTTCATGAGCTTATCCAGAAAAACCACTACTTATATTGAAACCAGTGCTTTCCATTTAACTTGAGGCTCAATGTTATGGCCAGTATATTAGTTTTCAAAGGAAAAAAAGAAGATTGATTTCATATGAAAGTTTTTCAAGTTTCACAAACTCCTAGGCTGTGTTCCAACGGACTTCACATACAATGTAGAAAAAAAGGAAAAACCAAACACAAGCTGTTTTCAGCAAGCTACTTATTAAAGTAAAACGTATTCCTTGTCTGTATTTTCAGATCAAGCTTTTTACACTCAATATTTTTATGTCAAAGCGTAGGAAGAGACTTAAAATCTTAAGACATTACGTTGACAATCCTTAAAACTCCGGAGTTTTAGAGGAGGGAGGTTTCTACCCCTAAATGTCTCATATGCACTATTTCCTACACACAAGTATATGTAAGGAATACCAACGCAAAATAGCAAATTCTGCTTTCCCCAGAAGGATATAAATACTATCACTTCTTCATTAGTAGTTATCCCAATGGAAACATTTCTTTTTTTAAGTAAAATAACACCTTTTTCCAACTGTTCATATGCTGCTCCTGACTATTTGGATAAAAACGTATCTCAAAATTAAGTTTTGAGATATCTATGGAATTTGGTGGGTATCTTAGTACTGAAATAATAGATGTAACATATGAGTAAGTGAAGCTAATCCAAATTCTGAAGCCAGGTTGCAACAGATCTAGCCAGGGAACCAAAGATGTATTACCAGGGCTACACTGTTTTCACATTTATATGAAGAGCCAATCCTCTATGATACTATTCTATTCTTTTGTTTTTTTTTAAAGAGAAGAACAGTTTGGGCCCTGATCTAAGGCTAGAGAACCAGCCTAAGCATCATTGCTTGCATTCTTTTCTTTCTGACCGCGGGTAAAACCTTAGCTTTCCTGTGCCTCTGCTATTCCTCGGAAATAACAGGACAAATATTCAATAGTTACTCACAACATGCCTAACATAAATAGAAATGGGGGCAGTAAGCACCACAGAAAAAACTGTGATTCATGATGACCAAGATTCCTAATCACATCAAAGAGCATCCAAAAGGCGTTCTTGTCTTCTGAATAGTTTCCAGCAATCCTGGGCAATTCAAGGCTTGCCAAAGCTAATCTGGGTCTGGAAAAAGCAAATAGAAGGGTTGTAGAAATTCTCCTTGATTATTCCAAAACTCAGCTCTTCAGAGATTTTGTAGGTTTATTTATTCAAAACTAAGTTTCCTACGGATAAAAAACAAGGTGGCACTTCTTTGAAAAATATCCCTGGGAACAGATTATGCCGCAAACACATTTGAAGAGTTACAGTGGAAAATTTGTGCATAACAGGAATTCTTGAGACATCTTAAATTATGATTTATTAAGCAACGAGTTCAACTTCACAAAAGAAATATCATCAGTGTATCCTGCCTCTGGAGAAACGTTAATTTAGAATACAGATTAAACTCTTAGTTGGTCTCAATAGACACTTGATTAGATTTTAGCACATACTACACTAACTACGTGTTATTGGCACTAAATCTCTGCTTACACATAATTGAGATAGGAACAGATGAAAAGAAACCATGGCCATGCTCATTAAACACATAATGAGGGGATAGCAAGTCTCATGAATCCTCTTCTACCTTACGTCCCTGTCTGCAGAAGACCCTTTTCTACCTGAGGCTCCCACATTTAAAGTTACTTTTCTAGTACTGTGCTGTTGGGATTAAATATAAAATATTATCATTATCTGGTGAAGATGGACTTCTTCCCAAAATATTCTAGAATTCTACATGAAAGAATAATTTTAAAAGAGCGTAAATGCTTAAAAGGGAGGATTGACACTAAAATCTCTCACTGCAGTACAGTTATATTTCCTGAAACTCTATTTCCTAACTCTCGTACAGTTATATTTCCTGAAATACTAGCCCAAGTGTTGAAGGCTGTGTCGATCATTAACTTGAATTTGCATTGTGGATCCAGAATTTAATGAATAGAAATAACTGCACAGAACATTGTATCACAAATAGAGGTTTCACCTCAGAAGAGTTTCATTTTAATACTGCTGCACTCTATTAAATGATTAATTATGAAAATAACCTACCTTCAATACTCTATTTTAATTAATGCACATGAATTGCAGATTAGCTCTTGGAATGGGACCAGAGGAGGGCTGCAAAGATGATCAGAGGGCTGGAGCACCTCCCAAATGAGGACAGACAGAGAGTTGGGTTTACTCAGCCTGAAGAAGAGAAGGCTCCGGGGAGACCTTATAGCAGCTTTCCAGTACCTGAAGGGGCTACAAGAAAGCTGGAGAGGGGCTGTTCACAAAGGCTTGTGGTGATAGGACAAGGGACAATGGGATAAACTGGAGAAAGGCAGATTTAGGCTAGACATAAGGAGGAATTTCTTCACTATGAGAGTGGTGAGGCACTGGCACAGGTTGCCCAGGGAAGCTGTGGCTGCCCCAGCCCTGGAGGTGTTCAAGGCCAGGTTGGATGGGGCTTTGGGAAACCTGATCCAGTGGGACGTGTCCCTGCTTATCGCAGGGGGGTTGGAACTGGATGATCTTTAAGGTCCCTTCCAACCCAAACTATTCTATGATTCTCAATTATTACAGGGTGACAAGACACCAGCAAATGATCTGGTTTTGTTACTCAAACACATGTAACTAAAGCAGTTGTAATGGTCACCTCATGTTTGTACCACGTGAAGGGACTCTTGCAAGTCATCGTCAGTTGTTCCTTTCTAAAAAAGGTCCATGGGAAGGGAGGTACCATGCAGCCCGTTCCCAGGCGCAGCGTACCCTCTGTCTTGGCTTACACGCATACTTCTGTCTTGAGGCCTGAGGGTCACAGCTTCACCTGTTCCCAACAGATTTATCCTGGTGGCTGGAGGGACACCAGCACATATGTGCCCCCTCCTTCCTTGCACCTGCATCCTGGATAACATCTCCTACCAAAATTCTCCCACATAATTGCTTAGGACAAGCACAATAGTTCTGTTTAAAATTACACAAGTAATCCTACATAAAAAAAGCAAAAAAAAAAAATTTGTTGGATGTGTATTGCCTTCACAGAGTAATTACTTACAACAGCCATTATTACACAGTTACAGCGTATAAGTAATATTTGGAAATCAAGTATTTATGACAAGACACACAGATAAAATATTTATTTCTCTGGGCTGTATAAAAGCTTTGTAAAAGCTATGATCTGATGATCTCAGAGGTCTTTTACAACCTTAATTGTTCCATGATTCTAAGAGTGAAGAGGTTACTGCTATGTATACTGTAAAAAAAACCCAAAGACCTAGGAACCAGAAGAAACTGCCACACAAACAGCTTTCATTCTTACACCACAGACCTGTGATTGTAAATTCAAAACATTCCTCTTTAATATGAAGTGTCACTGTACTGTTTTTAAGCAGTGCAGCAGACAGTGGGTTTCTCTCTGTAGAGAAACAATGAACAACTTGGAAACCAGAATTGACCTGTGTAAACATAGAATCACAGAAATAGTTCGGGTTGGAAGGGACCTTAAAGATCATCCAGTTCCAACCCCTCTGCCATGGGCAGGGACACCTCCCGCTGGATCAGGCTGCCCAAGGCCCATCCAACCTGGCCTTGAACACCTCCAGGGATGGGGCAGCCACAGCTTCCCTGGGCAACCTGTTCAAGTCAGCTCTCTTTCAATCTTTCTCAAACCTCACACCAATTCAGAGAAAGATGACATCCAAGTTCTTGCACCACTGTGCAGAGCAAAGAAGTGGAGCACACCCTCATGGACCATGAAGACAATCCCAGATTGCAATGACAGACTGCCATCAGCAATGCCTCCAAAGGTGGACAAAACAGCATGCAGAGAGCCTTATCTCTCATCTCCACAGGCAGAAGAGTATTGGAAGTCTCCAGAAACTGAACAAATACCTGTTCAGTGACACTTTATCATGCCTTTTGGCAGGGAACTGTATATATTGCTTCTTCCCAAACCAGTCTTGCTCTATTTATCACATTGTTTTCTATTGGGGGTGGGGTGGGGTGGTGAGAGGGTGGCTTGTGGTTTTGTTTAAACTGTGAGGTCTGCAAGAAGCTATGATCCAACCTGTCTCACTGGTAACGATACACAAATGGTAAGCATAATAGCAAAACAACAGTTTGGCTCTCTGGAAGAAAATCAGAGACAGCAAAACAAATCTTATCTAGGAACATTATAGAAGTCATTATAGAGTGAGGAAGGACATCTAAGAACAAGTAACCTGACAGTTAACCTCCACAGTAAATCATTCATGTCTACGTGATAAAACAGCTTCATACATGACCAATAGAAACACAGGAAGCTTAGAGAAAATGCTTCAAACGTTCCTAAACTCAGTATTCCGCTAAGCGTCTCCACAGGCAGTTGAAGGAGCCACACTGGTGTCTGCCAGTGGCCAGGCTGGCATGGCTCCAGGTGACATCTTCCCCTCCAGCTGACCTTCGACTAGGAGGAAACACACCACGGCTTAGGGCCATTTGTTACTGTAGTAACATTAACGCAGATTAAATTGCTAAACATATACCAACAGCAAGATACAAACTCCCCAGGCAAAGCAGGGGAAAGGCTTACCAGAAGACACAAAAGTTCCCTTTACTACACTGCTGCTCTGAACAACTTCAGAGTAGGATTACTTGAAAATATACGGCTATATTTAACCACAGGGATAGGTTTCCAAAAATCCTATGCTAGGAATTTGCAGAGGGAAAAAAAAATGCCTGTGATGCTTTTGATCTTTCCAGAGGAGCTGCTCTCCTGAATTAGCAGCACAAGCCCAGGCAGCAGAGTCTTCAGCTTCGGGGAACGGGCAGACAACTGACCAGATTTCAGCCTCACCAACCCGGAGAGGTTTGGAGCTACAGCTTTACAGATTAATTGCAAGTAGCTATGGTAACGTTTAGACAACATTAGGTATATAAAAATACTTAAAATGTTTAGAGGAGCAAATTAAAGTGGATACCGGCTCTTAAAAAGCAAAGATAGAATTATCTTCTGTGAGAAAAATTCAAGCAACTAAGATTATTTACATTCTTTTTCTATTTTTAGCATTTACAGCAGTCATTTTTAGCTATTAGTACAAAACATCAGCTCACCCACTTAGTGGATATTACACCCGCATAGTTAGCTGCTCAGGTGGCTTCAGCTCATATTATTCCTGCTAACCAACTCACTCATGTGTGCCCATCTACACCCTTTAAGTATGGGCCATATCACACCAGCATTCACATTTATTATTTCAATTCACGGAAGTGTTCTTTAAGAAAAGCACACTTGAAGCTGAGAGGAGATGTAGGTTAGATGTCAGGGTTTTTTTCCTGTGAGGGTGGTGAGGCACCGGAACAGGTTCCCCAGAGAAGTCGAGGCTGCCCAACCCCTGGAGGTGTTCAGGACAAGGTTGGATGTGGCTTTGAGCAGCCTGAAGTGGAAGGTGTCTCTGCCTGTGGCAGGGGGTTGGAACCAGATGATCTTTTAAGGCCCCTTCCAAGCTAAATCAACCTATGATTGAAGAAGAACACAGAAATACACATAGCATATGCCATACACACAAGCACTAATGAAGATTTCAACATCTCATGCTCTTTTCTCTAGCGAAAAAAGATTCATAGAGCAGGGGATGGAGCCGGCAAGGGTCACACTGAGGAGAGAACTGGACTAACTCTAACGACTGAATTAAAACTGCCAGTGGTGCTCATTTAAAATCCAAGAGGTCTGCCAGACTAGAGGATTTCCACACAAGCTGTTCTTTGACTTTGGGCGTCACATACATTATAGACCAGTTCTTTCTCAGAATACAAGAAATGAGTCAAATATAGTCATCAAATTACCACGACTGGAGCAAGGTTTCCTTGCAAATTAAGTTATTGTATTAAAAACTTGGCCTTCATCTCAACTTTCATGAAGTCCTTGGGAAGAAACACAGACTTTGGCCCATGTTGCAGTACAAGATTTTTAATGTTTGCAAGACAAACAGTAGTAGAAAGACTGAACAGTATTATTTTACTAGTACGGCTTGATAACTGCATTAGAAAGCAACGATTCTTGAAAAACTTCTGGTCAACAATCACACACACACAAAAATAATACCTCTTCTCTGTTATTTAATAACACTGATAGTTACATACACAAAGTGATCATCCTTAAAAGAAAAATAAAACCCAGCCACAAGCCCACACAGGAACCACAGTTATTTCCTCCTCTGATTATAGGAGGGAACTGTGGTGTTGGTTCAGCCTACGTTCCTTTCTGTTGCTCCAAATTCTTGTCTTCGGTGTCCCACAACTTCCCCAGCTCAGCATGGGAAGATGAAAGAGTCTGGTACAGATCTTCCCACCCTCTTCCCTTCAGCACTGACAGCTTTGCTAACACTCTGCTCCTTCAGGCTTCAGTAACAAGGGCAACGTTTTATCACTTCTCAGACTTTCACACTTAAATTTTTAGTTCTTTTTAGACTATCATAATCTACGATTATTTTGTTTTTATTTTGAACCTCGGGAAAAAAAAATTGTTTTCTCACAAATCTCTTCTCATTCTTTTTTCATAGCCTTATCTCTTTCCACTGCCATATTCAGTATTTCTTACCTTTACATTGAAGGTGGGAAAACTCCTCCACTTCTCCTATAAGAAACATTGCTGCTGCTTCATCTACCCCTTCTTCCAGATCCTCAGCTGTGCTTCAATCACCATCTGTGTCTGCCAACAGATCCCCTCACAGGCAAGTATCTACTCTCTTCTTTGGCTTTAAGTTCATGTATTCAAAATTAACTTTCTTTACTCATCTCTGTCCCCAGTCACTGATATTCTAGCTGATATAGATCTTCTCTTTCCTTCACCTTACTTTCTACATTAATCTTCTGACCTTTCAAGCATCTTGTCCTTTGCCTTTTTCTTATATCATCTCATCTGTTATGATTTATTACTTCCATGTAATATGTAATAAAACAATCTCCCTCTCTCTTCCTCCTTCCATGTGATGCAAAGGATATATTAGTATACTGGATAATAAAATGCTCAGCTGCCACACTGTGCTAAAAAGTTGCTACGAAACTTCCTTCAAAAACTGTGACCATTTTACACAATGTATTTCCTCACAGACAGGACACAGCCCCTATAAAACAACATTTCTAACGGCTGCCATTAAGCCAGAGGCAATATAACAACTCCTTCACGTAGTCTATGTTTTTTTATTTATAATTTTACAAATGTAAATGCTATAAACTCTTTTAAAATAGGAAACATTCAATACTCACAAAGACACCTACAGCAATAAGAATAATCTACGCTAACTAGAAGAGAAGGGAGTAATCAATACCTTGTATACAGTCCAGATTCTGCAGGATGCCCAATGTTGAACTCTAATCTCACCCCCAAAACAAGGGGGACAGAAGGCAGAGAAGGGGCGGAAGGCAAAGGATCCCTGTTTTTCTGTAACCAAGCAATATTAAACAGAGCCCTACTCCAGCTTATTGACCTCAGTCTTTTTTCAGAAATGCATAGGCATTTTACCCTCCTTTGCCCAGTTATCAAGAACCATGCTGATATTTTCTTCTGCCTCATTCTAAAGAAACAAACGCAGTCTCCAAATCTTAGTCCCAGTGCCTATGGTCCATAATACTACATCATCTATTAACCACAGGCTATTCTACACATCAGTTGGAAGTAATCATCACAATTATAGGCTTTTGTTTAGAGGAATATCTACAGTACAAAAACAGAGGTTTGGGAAAAAAACACAAACCTGAAACGGGTCTTATGAAGAGGACAAGATATAGAATGGTCTATAATAGTTGATATAAAAGCCAGCCAACTTTTATCTGGAGCAGAGGAAGACAGGATACTCCTCACAGCAGAGAAACCCAGACAAGATGATGAAGGAGGATAGGTTCTCACCTAGCTGACTTTTCATGGAGCCAGTGGGAGTCCTTGTCATGTCATTTCTGGCATTGGGACTAGGTTGATAAGCACCAATTGTCCCTAATGTTCTGCAGTACTCAATTTGACAAGTCTTATTAGCACTGGCTTTGAGCCTGAGAGACCCAAGCTGTCTCTAATACTCAGCTTGCGCAAATTTGTGTGATACTTTCCAACACTGTAGCAATGGGAACAACAATGCAAAGAAACCTGATCTGGCTCTGCATTGGACTCTCTGAGGTTTGGCTGGTTTTACTGGCTTAGGACTGTGCCACATGGAAGCAAATATACTTGCTTTCACACCCTATTTAATGGGCTTGAAAGGCACAGATTTGCTCTAAGTCGATACATCTGGCTGGATAGGAGCTGGCTTTCACAATTCAGCTCACGTGTATCTCTGCTCACGCCATCCTGAGTCTACAAATGAGATAACCGCCAGATAAGGAATGATTATGGTAGAAGGCTTCCCTCTAAGCTCTATTTTATTTCTAGGTAATAAGCAAAGTTAAATCTTCATTTACGGTACTTCTTTTACTCATCTGTGAAATCCACCTTACAGACATAACAATGTAGATAAGGACACTTGTAACGGAAAGATTCGCTTGAAAATACAAATTAGCCATCACCTGGCTGAGTGTTTGAAAGGACTGGATAGCCTTGCCTCTGTGATCTCTTTGAACCAGAAGTACCAGACGCAAACACCAGTGCCCACACTCTGGAGAATGACCTTAAGCCATACTAAGAGGAAAGTACATTGAAATGCAAAGGACGTATATTGTTATTTCTAAACAAACAGTATAATAGATATATTATTCCCAGAATGCAGGAGACCTGCAAAAGGGCTGTCTCCTTCAATGCTGCAAGCAATTGCACAAACACCACCTCTACGATGATACTTACGTTCTTGCTAGAGTATCTTTACTGTAAGGTGATCAAGAGCTCTGTAAGCATGCACACATAAAAGCAAGCCATAAGCATAATCCTCATTTTTCTCACATGAGGAAAACTGCTGAGGATGCCCAGCTTTGATTGATGTGCTACATCTCATGAGCGGGGGACACAAGTTCCACTCACTGCATCCTCCAGAATGAGCAACCAGAATGACATTAGAGGAGGGAGCGCAAGGCAAATACTTCCTTCCAGCACTCTTCACAGTTCCTGACCCAGCACATGCCCCCTGCATGCCTCAGCTTATAACCAGATCGATCGGACTTCTGCAAGCAGCCTACAGTGTGCAACTATCCAACACAATACGGCTGTTCCTTCCTTGAGAATAATGATTTAAAGTGATTTCTATCTACAAAGTCCTGGAGTTTGTTATAGACTTCAATCCTGAATGAAATTCAGTTCTTAGCATACACTTGTGGAACACGAAATTATAGTAATCAACAAAATTTCCTCCATTATTTATACTCAAACCAGCTGCTGTGGCTAGAGCAAGAATAGAAACCAACCTCTTCAAAGCAGTAAAAAGTAGCAATGATAAATCTTTCAGACTGCTTTCTTTTTACGAGCGCTTGCTCCATAGGTTTAAGCAAGACTGAAGGCTTCCAAGAAAAAAAAACAAAAAGCCCAAACAGAAGAGCAGAATGCAGTGGGGTTTCTGACTTAAGATGGCAAACTCCCATCAAATCTTTCATCTTCGGTTTAACTGTGTGAGTGGTTGTGCACAAGCTGCAGTCATGGAGGAGGGGGCATTTGGGAACAGAGTCACAGAAATTAAAAACATGAAAGTGGCTTCAGACATAGAACAGGTATTCATTTATTCCAAAGTGAGTATTTGCAACAGAAACAGGAGGTTTTAGAATTCAGATTGTAAAAGAAGGTTTTTTCCTGAACATACACAAGGAAATAACCTTCTTTAAAATACCATAAATTTTAAGCAAACCTCTCCTAAGATACATTTGAAAAATCAGATTCTTCTTATTTGTGGCATCAGCAAAGTTCTGCCCATAATTTTAGCTTCACCAATACTCACAGCAGACATACTCCTAAGGTACTACACACTTTTAATCATACTGCACTCATGTCTGGTGCTTCAGTTTTAAGTGTTACATACAAGAAAGATACAAACCAACCCTTTTACACATTAAAACTTATCAGTCAAAACCAAGTTGCGTACAAAAACACCCTGAAGTTCTCAATTTGAAATGTCTTCATTTAGTGTATTTTGCTGATTTATTTTGCTTCTTTTCAAAGGATACCAGAACTCTTAATCCGACTTTAAAATAAATATCTAAGTCTGCTTTCTCAATACTATTGTCTATCTATAAGAACAAGGTTTTATTTTTATAAATTCCTTTTTAATTATGTGATATTAGAAAATACAGATGTAAAAATAAATATTGATTGTAAGTATGCGATTAATGGTAAGGCCTAATTCAATGACTGGGGAATACAAGAATGGTAATATTCACGTTGTTCGGATGATACCTTTGCTCTATGAAAAAGTAATTAAAAAATGTAATTAAAAGCCTCAGACTTATGTCACGCACTCTCACTCAACACTTGACAATGAACATGCAAACAACAAACCACTTCAATACTTACCATTTGAGATTTATTTTTTGGGCAGCCATTGATGTCTTCAATCTTTTCATTTGCTGAAATGCAAAAAAAAAAAAAAAAGGAAATAAAGTAAAATGCTATTCAAATGGCATTTATTCCAACTTTTTTTCCAGAGCACTTGCTGCTAGGTAAATAAAGCAGTTTCAGATTGTACTTGCCCAGTCAAAGGGAATGTGTGAAACACTGAGACACATCAAAAAAAAAAGCAGCTGGAGTTTCCTAGCGGGTCATGCCTCCAGGGACAGCTGGGGGCAGAAAACAACTGGTCTGACATCTTGTACAGTGACGGGTAACTCCTTTAAACTACTAAAAAGATTTAAACTCTGGAAACTGAATCACTGCTATGTGGAAAAGTGAACACTACGTATGTGTCGATGTCTGCATGTCAACTGAACTGCTTATAAAGCGAATATAGATTTTTAAATCTATATGAGAATTTATGACCAATAACGCAAATATTTTTTAATTATGTTTTTTTCAAAGCACAAACCAGAAGACGACTTTTCAAGCTTCTTCTCCATGGCTTACATGTAATACAACTTGCAGAAAAAGATATCGTTTCAATCTTTAAAGTCCCAAGTGCGATAATTAAAGTTGTTGAAGTGGTTTAATATTAGCCTTAGAGTCTTAGTTTGCTCAGTTTCACATTTCAGTGTTGGACCCCGAAATATCTTTTGTGTGCTAGAGTGAAGAACTAGCTATAATCAAAGTTCTGTTTCCCACAGTTTTTTCACTGTAATAAAGGTAGGTGTTCACGTCCGGTTTGACAAATCAAATGGACTTACCACTCATCAATTCCTTTATTAAAAGCTGTATTTTCTACCACTCCCTTACTCTCATCACATCGCTCAGAACTCCATCTCATTTCACATCATTCTTCAGCTAAGCATACCAGATTTGGCACAATATTCCAACTGCAGTCATAACAATGCTAACAAATAAATATAACATCACTCTTTTCTGGTATTCCCCTTCTTACACATCAAGGTGTCCCAGCTCATTATTATGCCACAGTAACGCATATAAGAGTTGATGCTGATATGACAAAGATTACAGCTAAACCCACTGTACTCTTCCCAGAGTGTCCTATCAGCCTCTACACCAGAAAAGCATGTATTTCTTTCTGGAAGTCTAATCTCAGGCTTGATCATACAGAAATCATCTTTTACCTGTTCATTTTCCTTTTCAAAAAAAAAGCATAGTTTTTCCTCTAGTCCTCTAGAATTTCCAAAGTGTTACATGATGTACTTAAATCAATGTTAGCAAACCATGAAGTTTATTGCCTGTCTCCTTTTTTTAGCTCTTGTATGCAAACTGCCAAGTCTGCCTACTTGAAAGCACCTAAGCTGTTAGTAACTTGCTTCCAAGATTCTGCATTTGACTCTTTCTGGGTTTCATTTACTATACAAATGTAGAAACAAAATCTTTACTCAACACTCCTGCACTTTGTGGGTGTTGCTACACATTCACACACTTGGAGTACGTGTTTGGTTCTACCTATACCCATAAGGTTAAGCCCATAAACCCTTTAACCTAACAAATACACCCTTCTATAATAAGATGAAATTAATGGCAAATAAAGATGGAAGGCACCTTAAATTTTTCTGCCAGGCAAAATTTACATTCCACACACACCCCAATCACTTGGGATGTTACCTCTTCATCCCCTTCCATTTTTATACTGTGGTTATATTACTATTTTGACCCAGAAATTATTCCTTTTGTCCTCATATCTTTCTATCAGCTTGCAAGATGTCATCAGCTATCCCTATACTCTTCTGACCAACTGATTTGTACTTTATTTCATTACTATCAGTTTTCTGCATCTTATTGTGCTCTTTTTTTTTTAGTTTTGTTTTTAAACAGCTGCTTTTACTTCCTCTCAAAAGTTACGGAAAACAAAGGCAACTTTCCCTGCAGGTTTTTGTCCACCAGTTGATGATTCTCCAACACTTCCCAATGAATAATCACTTCCTCTTTTGTTGTTGGCATTCTCTGCCACAGGTGATTGGGGATGTAGATGACCAGAAGTAGTTGGTGGGAATCAGAAGATTAACAAGAACTGGAGTTTCCACTCCAATTTACCCAGTCCATTAGGTTCTATTTCTGCTGAGCCCAGGCAATCACCTTTCCCTAAGCAGGTTTGTGCCCTATTTTTTCACCTCATAATCCATTCCCAATTCACCTATGGCTCTTAGTTCCTCCTTTCACTAGATTAATACAATTATCATCCTTTCCCTGCTGGTATAAGTTCTAAGAAAAGCAGATGGAATAGAGAACAACCAAAATAGCTGCTGGTGGGGCAAACTGGCAGGTGGGTTGAATTTAACTCATACCCCTCTATTGAGCCCTCAGAGATACAACCTAGGCTGAGGACATGCACCAAAATGTTCCACAGGCACTTTGTAGCGATCTGCCTAACTCATCACACAATGATTTTGATGCTCCCATTCCTTGGCCATAAACTGGACCTTGTCTTTTGCCTTTCCACCTAGCTCCAAGAACCACTGCTTGCAGCAGGTGTGAGGTAAGTTGCCTGTCTCGTGGAGGTGATTGTAAAGAGATTGCAGTGAATGAGATACCATGGTGTGCCCACAGGCAGCATGATGGCACAGTTCACAGCACAAGTCACTGAATGCCAGGGAATCTTGGAAACGTATCCAGTTTCACAGCTGCACAAGCACCGCTTTCTGGCTGAGATAAATAGGCAACTCACAGCTACTGTTTCTGCCTGCCATGTAAGAATACTACATCCGTTAGCATAAACTGGAAGTCACAGGCAATCCTAAAGGCTTTCAATTATATCTCAGCCTTCAGCAAGACAGACATTCACAACCACAAATGTGACATGCAGAGGATTTTTCCCCAACTGACTGGAGGTTCAAAGAGCTTCCCCCATCACCTTCTCCCCCCCTACAAATACAGTGAATTCGAATCAAAAGCCTTTAAGTGCTTGCCCATTTCTGCACAGGTTGTGTTCCAAGGTAGACAGAAGAAACCAGCTATGCTCTATAATGAATATAGTAATGAGTGACACCGTGCTTTCATTAGCTGGATCCAAATCAAAGGTTGGAAAATGGCTCCTAAAAGAATATTTGGGTTTACATATTTTGACAGGAGACATATTATGAAACCGCAAGCCAAAAGTATATGAAAACACAAGCGAAAAGGAAACTTTAGCATCAAAAGTTCATAAAAATTCTTTAAATCTGCTGCCCAGTCAGCTGTCAGAGTCTCATTTCTACAGGCACACATTCCTGGTGAAAAATAACTTCAGCAAATGACACTCCCCCAAGTGCCTGAGAAATTATAATCAGAACAAATCAAAAGTGTTTCAATAAGCATTATATAGAACAAAGCTGGCTATGTATGGAGGGTTAAATGATCCATACAAAATATAAGTGCATGCGCTTCATAATAATGAATTAAACGTTCTGTTACAACCTTAGCAGCTACTCTGCAGTCTTCAGTACTTTAGGCAGACCCTCGGACATTAGATTAGTACTTGAACACATGAATTAATATTGCTCAATACGATTCCTACATAAATGCAGGAATTGTCACAGATAGCTTTTAACTGAACAGCCACTCAAGGATTAGAAAAATGAACCTTTGTGTAATGTGTCATCCAAAACATGACAGGACTTCTGACTAGTGAGTACTTCTAGGCTCGATCTCAAGATTCTGGTTTGAAATAGAAACCTGTAACCTTCCCCTGCAAATGTAACTGTGCAATTTTCATGACAGCAGACCAAAGCTACACTGAGATAAGTCATGGTATGAATTTGAACTGGAATAGTTATCGGGAGTAATCACAAAGGACTTTTAAAACTAGAGCAAAGACCTATTCCATTTAAGTCAGTGCCATTAATTTCCAGAACACGTGATGCAGAATATTTAGATACACCTCTAAATCTGGCTAACTTGGCACATCCAAAGCATCTACACTAAACAATGTGCCTACCAGTTCTTATCCTTGTGTACTGATTGCCCAGCACAACACTGATGTGCACATTTTACTCCTACTGAAACTACTTTTATTTAGCTGAATAAGTATTTAACACTCATGCAATGTCTGCTTACCTATTTATAGCTTTTGTATCTCATCTGACTTTGGCTCTATCCGATCAATTGAAATAGTCCACAAAATAGCATAGGCATCAGTACAAGAAGTCCTATCGGACTGGATTAAAGTTTAATTTAAGCATTGATTTCAAGTCTTGAAAATTGAAGGTTCTCACGAGGAAGCAACTGACAACTGGATATAATTCTGGTTTCAGAGTATGCATAGACCCAGTCTAGCTGCATTCATGAATTTAAATATAGCTACTACGTTTATATGGCATTATTAAAGCATATATTGCTGACATTCTATTAGAAACCAATAAATTTTGAACCAAAATAAACGAGAATGCTAGGAATGCATTTTAATTAACTTCTAAACAGAAAAAACTGCCATCCTATAATGCTTTGATATTATCATTAGCAGTCTGAAGATCACACCCTCTAAGGACAAACAGTTATGTTTGGTTTCACATCTTCAGATTTGTTCTTTGTTTGGATGCTTAAGTAAAATAACTACCAAGTTATTCCTAATTTTAAAATGTTCTTTTCCTAAGCATACAGCTATTTCACTTAAGAAAGGTAAACAGAAACAAAGGTCACCGTACAACTGTTAACTCTTATGGAGTCTTCATTAAAATATAATTAATTCCATTTATTCTTTTTCCAGTTTTGAATATTAAGTAGTATTTCAAGATTCAACATCTGTGATGTAAGACAGTGAACACAAGAAAAATTGCATCGCTAGTAATTAAACCTGAATCAATTTTGATGACTTTGGATAATCTCCAGACATGTGACAAAAAGGAGGAAGGATCTGGGTGGCTGCTTTTACACATAGCACATAACATAAAAAAAAGAAAAACCTCTCCTACACTGCATATCGAGGCTTTCCTCGTATGCACTAGTTTGTCAGAAAAAAAGGTTGTCTTTTGCAGGCTACAGTTAAAGCTGCTACTTAGGTGTGAAAGTTCTCACCATTTCTGTGACAATGAGATGCAACATGCTCAAAGCCACACACAACAGATACAAATTACTTTCTTCATTGTTATGGAGCATTCAACTGAGAATGCTTAAATTTGAACTTTATTTCACATGGGAAATATTCCCTGAAAATTAAATCCCTCACATGCACTTTAACCTTTGAGAGCTTGCAGACCTTAACTTAAATATTAGCCAAACAGAAGCTCAAGGAATGGCTAAAAAGAAAAGCAAAGGTGGATCAATGCAAAATACAGTAAGCATTCTGCGTATTTTAGAGGGACCTATTTGAATTTCACAAGACTTTTCACAAGCGAATACTCAAACAGCTACATTTAAATACTTGGTACAACCGAGTTCACGTTTTGATTTTTTTACCCACACGTCCTTATGCAGCAGTTTTCTTCTACAGCATTAACACAGAATAGTTAGGTATGCATGGAAGTAATCAACACCCAAGTGCTCTTGGGTTTCCGAATCTTTTTCCTCCTATTAAATACATATAAGAAAATGGATACAGGATGATGCACTGCTCATACTGAGTACCTGTCAATACACAATCAGTGGTGGGTACGTAGAATGCTACTGGGATACGATGTTGCTCTACAAGACAGAGAGAAAAATCTTTTTTGAGAGTTAGTCCAGTGCAGCTCTAGTGGAGTCTTTGGAAGGATGCCCCTCGATTTCACCCCAGAAAAGGGCTTGCAGATTTGTATTTTAAACTAAGGAACTAGCTCGTTTGCAGCTTCTCAAACACATATAAATATGTATGCACTGATGTCTTGTTACTTCATTGCTATCATCTTAATTTGCATCTCAAATGCCTTAGTTTGCTTCCAACAGTAGTTGCCCTACTTCCCATTAGCAGGCTTTCTGCTTCCATCCATCTCCACGGGCTCATGCACGTTTCTTGTGGCATCCCAAGTACCAGATGGATGAGCCTGTGAAGGAACTAATGATGGATCCAAGCTGAAGAGAATAGGGAAAATAGGTAGCTTTACATGGGCCAGTTGATAAAATTGTTCAGAACCTTCATTGTCTACAAATATTGGTGCAAACTAAAGGAAATAATGGCTCTGAAGAACTGAGAGTGTGTTTGAGATTTGCCCTAAAGGTAGATGATTTTCCTCATCTGAAAACTCATCATGAACGATTTATTTTTTCTGCCACAAAAATTATAGCCCTACTCCCTTCCTAGGTGCATAGATGGATTTTCTAAATCCAGCTGAAAGCAGGAGCTTCAACACAGCAGGCCAATATCACCGTGAATTACGTTAAGACCAATGCCCAAAAGCTATCAAAAAGAGATAGTGAAGGCTAACAGCATGCCAGCAGGAAAAAAATGCCCTGTGAGTTGCTTATTTACCATTCAGCTGTGTGGAGCGATATTGCCGTGTCAAGAGATATTATCAGCAACATCAAATATTTTTCCACTATGCTTTAACACTAAGCTCTATCGAATAAATTTGCAAAGTCTCTGGAGGAAATTATCTACATAATTTCACACAGTTTGATGGATTCCCACCCAGAAGATAAAAGACAGTGAATTTCTGAGTAAGTCAGTGGATACTGGCAGAAAAAAGAGAAAGTCACTCACCTACAACCTGGATTATCTCTGCTAATAAGACTCCATCAGTCACATCTTGCTGTAGATCCTTGATCAATCTCTTGTGACCAGATTTGGCTAGATAGTGATTAGCCCAATCCGTATAAATCTGTCAGGAGAAAAGTAAACAAAAAGAAGTTAGTCATAACATCAACCTTAAAAAAGAGAGATCTTTGCTTCTCTCAGTAGCCAAAATGCTAATTTAAGATCACTGCTTTTTTTCCTTTTTGAAACAAGTGAACAACATTAAAATTCAAGGCACTGTGCAGAACAGGTATACACCTGACGATAGAACAGCTTTCCCTGTTCAGAAATCTGACATCAAAGCTCACAGAAAGCCACAACAGACTCCTGAATATGTTACAACTTGAATGGATCATCAGGCGGTCAACTGAAGGTTCCACAGCAGTAAAAAGCGTGAAGAAGAGATTCCCATTTCCACCCAAGTATTTTTTTGTCTCTTTCCTTTGACAATCCTTCTCTATATCTGCTATTGAGACTTTCTAAAGAAGAACCACTTCTGGTAGTAGATACCAGGTACATGGCAATTTCATTGTGAGGAAACTCCTTTGTTCTATTGTCCAACAAAACTTTTATGGTCTTAAAAGTCTTACCAGTTCTAATAAATTCTATCTCACAGGTTAAATAGGCCTATTAAGTTGACTTTAATCTCTCATGCAAACTTCTAATTGTTGGGGTTTATTTTAAAGTGTATAATCTGAAAACTAAGCAAACAAAGCCATAAAAATGCCTCTTTAATTTGCATTAAGGACTGCTCAACACACACTTGCACAACTTACCCAAGATGACCAGAAAACTTATAAAATCTTTTCATGCTAGGCATCAAAATGAAGGAAAAAAGACTTGACTGGGAATTTATTATGCTTATGAAATAAATAACATTACTTCTTTGTATAGAACAAAATTTCAGGGAAGAGTTTTTGATAAGAAATATTTATATTTTGAAGAAATAAAGTAAAACAAACAAAAAAATAAGGATTTTACCTTTCAAATACCCAGACAAGCATTAAGGTTCAGCCCTGCCCTCAAGAGTGTCTAGCATATTAGAAATACATTCACCCCAATTCAGTCTACAGTAAGCGGGAGTAGATTCCACGTACTATCTAGAGCATGACACATGCCCATCCTTCACAATCCCTATAAACCACCATGCACTCACTGTGTGTCTGTGTGTGTGTGTGTGTATTTGCTGCTTAAATTAAAGCACTGTGCTGGTGATGAATGACGTATTCTGTCCCAGGAAGCCCAGTGAAAGCTCTCTGTGTGCATTGCTCAGGAACTGCTGTTTTCCTTCACAGCTACTGAAGGATGGAAAGAGAACAAGACAAGGAGAGGGGCCCTACCTCTGGTGATCACCTGGTGATCATAGGGCTGTGATCACCAGGCTATGATGGCCACTAAGATCAGATTCTAACTGCTGGCAAAACATTGTTGAAACACACTATGGTTTTAGAGCCATTCCCCCTCCAACTCCCCAATGCCGAACTGTGCAGCTCCCCAGATGATTGCATATCAATGCAAACCCTTTAGATCACCGCCTCAACATCACCGACCATATCCATGGCTACTGATTTCAGAAGCACCTTCAGCATGGCATTGGAGGTGCAAGGCTTATGCCTTTCTCCTTCATGGGAGGCAAAAGCCAGCTGCCAAGTCTGAGTCAAATATCTGCTACATGAGAAGGAGGAACCTGGAAATAATACACGGATTCTAATTTCATGCTCCTCTTGCACTTGCTGATTCAACATTAATATGATAAAATGAAGAACAGATATTTTGACTAGAGTTATTTTGGTTATAAAGTCTTCATTTGTATTTTTTTAAAAACTTTTAAAACTCTACTGGTAGCAGCAATGAACAAATCACTCTAAATCTGAAACACATGTCCCTATTTTCCTTAATTTGTCCTCTACTTTCATCTTCAGAGCAGTCGGGTGAGCATTTCCTACACCAACAACATCACAGAACTGAACAGAAAAACATGCTGGAGTACCGCAGTGAAAAACAAACAAAACCAAAACAGAGCTGAAAAACATCTCAATGAAAAATAGCTCAATGAGAAACAGTTCAATGAAACCAACACTGAGTACCTGACTGATTTCCCTTGGTGACCGAAAAAAAGAGACGTGAAAAACACCACCACACTTTATACAAACCAGACATTGTGTTCCTTAGATCCTTTCATCAGAAAACATTTTCCATAACAGGAAGGTATTTTTATGCTTTAAGGAGCTAGAATAGACTTCAGTATTTTGCTGCCACACAGTTGTACCTTGCTTATCTACAAGAGAAGACATACCACGGATCAGGCTGAAAGCTACTTTGCAAGCTCAAGGGTCCACGCACCCCCCTTAATTGTTACAGGGGTTTAGCTGACAATCACCTCAAACACAATAACTACATTTCTTTTAACAGAAAAGCTGTGATTAATGTCCTTGTTTGTCATAGGACGACTTTCAGCAAATATAAGTTTGTATGTTGATGCATTAGTTCCAGCCTGGCTCATTTCCATGATGCAGATCATCATGCAATCCAAGAAATGCTGGAGTCAGCCCTGAAGTTAAGAGAGCACAACAGCAGAGAACGGGCAGAGCAGACTCCTCCTGGCAGAGCCTGAAATTACACCGCCAACAAGACCTTGAGAGGTACCTAGAATTGTTTTTTTTAAGTCAAATTACAGCGTGTGAACGAATGGCTGGCATTGCAAAACTGCTATTTCAGAGCTGGTTGCTACCACGCTAATTCCTACCACATCCAGGAACACTGAATCTTCTGTTCACACCCCGTAAATAAACAGAGCTGCATCAAAGAAACGCCTGACTCCCGCAACAAATTCTGCTTGTAACGAAGACAACCTGAAACACCCCCAAATACCCACAGTCTGACTCACTGTCTCCAACAACACAATCTCCCTCTCTTGGCAAATTATTCTTAACTCTACTATGTGTGCTGAGGTCAGTGCCCGTGTTTGGTATCAGAACTGCAAACAGCACTTTTATGTTTATTATAAAATATTCCATTAAATGCATCAATAACGTGTACCAGTACGGAGAAAATATTTGTTTCTGGGGTTCTTAAGTACGCGGAATATTATTTCATTCAACTATTGATTATGAAAGCCTTTTGCAGAAAAATATGAATATAATAAATCCGTGCTTCTCTTAAGAAAACTTTATTATACCACATAATTTTGCAATATGCATAACATGCCAATTGTTTTTGAACTGCCTGGACTATATATTTATGTGCTCTGAAGCATTATTATGGACGCAGTATTACCCAGGCTTATTGTAGTAGCTCTTCATGGTCACACCTCATTTTTATGGCATATATTAAGCTAATTATGGAAACTTTCCAGGATGTTTTCAAAATCTGTTTGTTGCAAGTCTTTGTAACTGACGACAAATACGATTCCTAATGTTTCTTTTCCTTTTCCATACAAACAAGTGAAAAAAATATGTGTACAATGGCTGCTATTTCTAGACACATGCAAAATGTTTCAAAGCACATAGTGTTTTCAAACATTCAAAACCAGGTAAGTAACTGGGAAAACAATAATAAAACAGCCAGGAAAACACTGGTGAGAAACTTTCCATTCACATACGCCTATCTCTGCTCATGAATTTTGAGTGTCCCTCGGGCATTTTCAGCAAATGGGTTACAAAGTCGCATGTTTGAATAGTCACAATAAAATCACCTGAAGACTCACTTAACTAAAACCCACAAAATCTTGCAATATGAAATATCTGACCCAGTACAACCAAACAGATACTGCCTTATTATATATACTAACACGGGCTTTTGAGTGATAGCGCACAATATGAAAATCATTGGAGACAGCTTCATTATTTTAGTCAGTAAAATGAGGCAAACAACAAGATTTGGGCATTATCACCATAAGCAGGTCTTTGTGCTTGAGACCACTTAGGTTAATGTTTAACTCAGGTCTAAGTTCTGGCTTCTGTTAAAAAGCTGTCTGGTAGCTTTATTTTCTCTGTAATCGATGATAGTTGGAATGCAATCATCTGGGAACAAATTAAAAACAAACGTGAAAGATGTTTTTTCTTCCCTCTTCCTCTTGCTTCTTCAATCAATCGAGTTTGAATTAAGAGTGTTATAGGTAAAGTCTGATTCCATTAGGTTTGAATTAAGGGCATTACAGGTAAATATTGATTTTGGAAATATTCAGTATACAATGATTCACAGCTCAAACACTACTGCGCAAATTAGTAAGGTTTTGAGCACCCCCCCCCCCCCCTAAATTCTAACGTTTGTGAAAGCTATCTGTAAAGAAGAAAGCTGGAAGATCACTAGGCCAGCTAGGAGACCTCTGCACTTTCTTGTCCCTTCAGGTCTGAGGTAACATTTCTGATGGCACTAAGAGTCCCCATCTTTCACACCCAGAGTACATTGCAGACCACCAGCACCATAATGGAATGCTGAATCAGAAGAAAGGGTTCCTTTGGCAACACAGGTTGCTTCTTTGGACCACGCAGCTACCATCAAGCACTTGTGGAGGGCTGAGGAATTTACCAGTAAAAAAATAAAGACCCTGAAGCTTCCATCCACTTAGAAATAATTCATACAGTCTTTTTAATCTTAGAAAAATCAACCAAAAAGCCAAATAAACCAGAGTTTTCCTAGCTAGCCATACCGGTCTGAAGTTGGCATCTCAAACTACAACATTCCTTTCTCCAGATACCATTTTGAGGCAACAGGTCAATACCTGAGTGCTCAGACATGCTGATGGGCAGGTTCTGCTTGAGCTGCTAACATATGGGGTCAAACACACCATCCATAGACCTATATTCCTCTGCTCCCATAGTCAGCCAAAGCCAGGAAACTGAGCATGGATGAAGTCATGAGGGCAACAAATTAAGGTGCCAGGTATTATCATGAACCCCGGAGTGTCTTTTAAATGGAATTCAGCCCCAAATGGGAATGTAATAAATAAGCAATGGGTTTTGCCACGCCATTGGTATTGTGAAATAGAAAGGGATCACACAAAATTACTTGAAAAGAAATTCCCTCTTCTATGCAATGAAAAAAAAAAAAACTGAGTAGAAAATACACCTGAATCTCTTTGTTGTTACTCATTTCCACAAAAAAAAAAATCTAATTATAGTAAATGCCCAAGTACATTTTGAAACCTTCCCTTCCCTTCCTCACCATGTCAGTTCCTAACTAATCAAACTCCAATTGTTTTCCTCTGATAATTATCACGAATCAGGCTCTTATGAATCTGGGAACAGCTGAAGAGTATCTTTTTGACATCATGTAGCATAGTTAGAGCAGAGCAAGGGTTTTTTCATGATTGAATAGCAGGGTTAGTCACACGCATGAACTCCATCAGAACACCCATTACAATGCAATGCCTGTCTTGCTGCTACCCAAACCACACTGCCTACTAAAATTCACAGCAAAAAACCCCTCTCAAAACCTAAAAATAGACACAACGCATTGAGATGATCCTAGTGGGAATGCCTGCAGTTGTTTAAATGCTATATGGAGTAGGAAAGCCCATTGGATACTCATTGCTGCTCAATGTAATGGGCTTCACACATGCTGAGTTGCAAAATCACAATTTTTGACTCGTAACACTAATTGCAGTCTCACGCTGATCCATGCTATGCTCCAATATAATGTTCTTATTAATAGATATGACACCGCAAAGCCCAGAGGTAAAGAGCTAAAGTCAAAGGCTTAGCTGGAAAACTCATTCCTCAGAAGTATCTCTAGCTCCAAGGAAGCACCTTGAGAATAATAGCTATGTTAAAGGTGCATAGGCATTATGGTCCTGACAACAATCTGGCTGATATTTTGCTGAGTTACTGGCAAAAGGACAACCAAAAGCACATGGTAAAAGAACCAACAGGTAAAATTAAGTTTAATGGCATTTGTGACAAACCTTTCATTAGGGATTTCTTACAATTTGTGGCCTCACTTGCCTCCGTGCTCTTCCTAAATCCTGCAAGAAGCCTGTATCGACACCTGCACCACGACACAAATCCCACTGTAAAAGGACAGTACCGGCTCTTCTAAAATGAGTAAGCCTTTCTGCTGGTATACAAAAGACTGTTTGGAATTTGCCTCAATGCAAGTTCTTGCAAGAGGAAGAAAAAAAAAATAAGATGCTGAAAAAGCAAGCACAGAATAGTGTATCATGTGTCATGTTTCTCCCTATTATTGTTGGTGGGCTTTGAGGAAAGAGCTGTATCTTCTCCTTCTCTTTAAGAATACTGCTAAAGGTACGTTTAGAGTAGAATACGAAGTGAAAATAAAAATACACTATCCTTAAACACATCTGTGAACAACGAGCGATCACCAGCTGTGAGAGAGATGCAGACATATGGGGTAGACAGCGAATGGTAAAGTCAGCACAGGCACATCAGCCTTAGGCTGCATCTGTTTCCTCTTCACTCAGAGATACTGGAAGCCCCCTGAAAGTCAGGATGAGAGCCTGGGGACTTGTCTACTCCATCCTTCAGAACCTTTGCATTACTACTAGTACAAAGGTTGGAAAACACCAGAAACTCCAAGCAAAGTGATGATGGGCTGAGTCCTTCTGATAGGCAGACGAGACGGTAAAATTACCTCCCTGAAAGGAATGTAACATTTGTTAACGCCTAAAAATAGTTGTTACTACTAATTAGTATCTAATATGATACCAGTAAAATACCATCCATTATCTAAAGTGCTGGAACTTTCCAAGTAACCTCAGCTATTGGGAACGCAGCTGTAACTGAGAGTTTGGTTCCCATTTCTCTAAGGAGACAGAGGTAACTCTGTTTTTTAAATTATTTACTAACTGCAACTAAACAAACTGATTTTACTTATGTGTATAAGCCTTTGTTGGAACAGCTTTAAATTAGTAGTCAGTTGGTAGGACATATTCCACTTAATATTATGTTTTACTGGTCAGTTACATACATTAATCCTTTGGAAGTTACATAAAAGAAATGAGTGATTTTAACAAACACTACGGACTACTTATTTCTCTCTCTTTAAATCCTTATTCCCAACTGGGAAGAGCTATTCTCATGCATATGACTACTATTCCAAAGTAATTGGCTGACTCACAGCACACAGCCAAGCATGTGTGTCAATTTTAGCTTGCAAGCGCTTCCAGGAATAGACCCTTAGCTTGTCCACACTTCAGGGCAGCCACCATTGCCTCTGAGTCAGGGTAAAGCAAATCTTTGGTCAATGTTAAACAAGTAGTATGCTTTAAATTGCCAATCTAGCACCTTTTTTAGTCTTACTTTACTGACTATTTTACTATATTTAATATAAAAGAGGAATAAAGAGATTTTTTTTTCCCCCTCCAGTCCCTGAACTGCACATATTCTGAACACTATTAGTGATAGGCAATGCCTATACAGAGAGGCAAATATTTCATACCGAAGCAACACTTTCCTGTGCACCAGCTAGAAGGTGAAGCAAGGCCAGCAATTGTGCCGGTATCCGGCAAGCTCTGCTCTCAAAGCTCCCATTATACATGTTTGCCATATACAGATCTCCTTCAAGTTGGAACCACACACTAAGCCAAGCAGGTGGCCACTCTCTTATTCCCACTTGCAAAACATTTTAAGTTCTGAATAGAAATGAGATTATATTCACACCTGCATCAATTCCTTTGCATATCCAAATGTGCAACAGAGTTTAGCTTGCTGAGCTGGTCAGCAAAACACATTCCGAGCCATTTGGCCACGGTGAATCGACTGAATTGATCTCATGCCAGCAAAACATCATTGACCCCAGACAAAAAGAGAAACAAATGAACTATTTTTCAGTGTTTTCTAAGAAGTTACCTAAAACACACACCAAATTATTTTCAATTATCACAGTTCTCATACATGAAATACACTCAGTTACATCTATCACACATGAATAGCAATAGAAAAGGGCTTATCTGAAAAAGTGACATATTTCTACTCCGAAGAGAAATCACGGAAAATCTTAAGAAGCCGCAAGCTGCAGAAGAATGGGGTGGGGGGAACCCAAATCGCTTCTGAGGCTGAGGCTGGTTCCTGTTCAATAGCCCCACTGCTGCTACTTTGAGGAACAAAGAGCTGCTTGCTTACTGTTTTATAATGGTCACAGGAAAGTTTACTTCTCCCACGAGCAGGAACCTGCAAGTTGGTACTACTTATTGGCATATTTAACATGAACTGCTCGAGTCCTTGCTTCTCAAGGTGTCTACAGTTAAATGGTTATGTATCTGCTGGCCCGTGAAGCATGGACAGTTAATTTTAGCTGAGGTCACACATGCACGGTGCTCAGATTTCTTACACTGCCACATTTTACAACTCCCACCTCTCCTGCAGCTCTTCCTTCACTCCCCACTGCCCCCTTCTCTTACCACTGTCTCTAACACAGAGGTTCAATGTTTGACATCAATTGCAAACAGGATCAATATATTTTACATACAAGCTCAAATAACAAAACTATTTGTAGCAAGCAAAGTTTAGCAGGTCATTCGTGTTAGACACTGTAGGCATTCATAGAAGCATAGAATGGTTCGGGTTCAAAGGGGCCTTAATGATCATCCAGTTCCAATCCCCTGCCACAGGCAGGGACATGTCCCACTGGATCAGGCTGCTCAAAGTCCCATCCAACCTGGCCTTGAACACCTCCAGGGAAGGGGCATCCACTGCTTCTCCGGGCAACCTGTTTCCGTGTCTCATCACCCTCATAGGAAAAAATATTCTTCCTAATATCTAATCTAAATCTCCCCTCCTTCAGCTTTAAAAGACAAATCAGCATTAAAAGACTTTGGGCATTAAAAGACAATTACTAAAAAAAAATCTTGCCTTTTTTTGTATGTTGTTTTGTTGTTTCATTTTTTACACAATCACAAGATTTTCTACCCATTATAGAGGCAATCATCTTCATCTAAATGCTCCCAGAGCCTTTGGAAATCTATGAATCTGTGAATGGAAATACAAAATTTTGCATGCCATCTCTATATTTCTAACAGGCCAAACCAAAGTCCTGACATATCGTTTTCCAAAACTGGAGCATTCACAATATTATCAAAGGTCTGAAAGTTGTATCTGCCACAAATGCAAAGTAAAAAGCACAAGGCTGAACTAGATCTGAAGTGAACACCTGCACAATCTGCCTATGATCCCCAAGCAAGGTTTGGTACGGACAGCAAGGGCTGCCTGTCCTCTCCAGCAGGACTCCACCACACGCAAGTCAACCCAAATCCCATGGTCTGACCGCACTGCTGGTGTTCCTTTAAAAAAAATCAAATGGAGATTTGGTCCTTGTAAACTGCTTTGCCTGATTTTTTTCATATTAAAAAATGAACATTGCCAACACTGAGAAGGTGAGAGGCAGTGACTGCTTCACCTCCCCTCTTGCTGAGCTGAAGGACAGGTGTCAGACATTTTCACTGTTTCTTTTCCGAAAGGCACACTTCTGCCACAGCAAATCTATGTGGGTCTTTTAACTCCTCCGTGAAAAGTAAATAACTTGGTAGCCACACTGTCTCCAGATCAGCTCTCCTGCCAACAAAGCCCACTCAGGTCAGCAGAGGTGTGTGTTTGTTTTTGGGAAGTGGGGGATGAATGGGGCTTTGATGTTGTTTGAAAAGAATATAATGTCCTGTGACTATCCCAGACATGAAGAGGTTGCCTTACCCAGGCAGCACTGAGTGCTGCACCCCTGATGTCTCCAGGAATACTTGACTGTGCAACAAGAAACCACTTCTAATGCAGAGACAGGCAATGGATTGAGTGTGAGAAGGAGGGAGTTTTGCACATATTCTCCCCAAAAAACCCTGACCATTGAAGAAGGAAGAGGTCTAACTTCAGAGAGCTAGTCTTAAATATAACTTCATGCTATAAGCATCCAATACTGCAATACTCAACACGCTCAGTTCCCAAACCAAATGTAATTTTGGCACACTTGGCCTGTGACAGCAAATAAGTCTTCTAAACTTTTCTAATGAGCACAGACTCATTTTCTCTATTTGGAGAAGGTGTGACAGACTGTTCCAAACAGCTGCTATAATATCGTCAGTATTTTTCACCTAGGGTCACAAATCTACATGGCTTCAGTATCGTGTCCTCTGGGCAGAGAGCCACGGCTACATCAAAATGGACAAACTACCACTGCTGGACTGGACTTGGAGAAAGAAAGAGTAAGAAAAAGAGTTCAAGAGACAATAACAATCTGATGAGGGCTGGAAATGAAACTTGACGTGCCATGTAGCATCTTAAGCACAAATTCACTCCCCTATTCCATTTTCTCTTGGTTGCTTTAGAGGATTAACTTACCAAAACAACCTTTGCAGTTGTGAAACAACTCCAAGTGAAAGTTAGATTGGTCTCAAAGGCACATGACCCTAAATCATTTTGACTTCTAGTGACGTGTGAAGATGAAAGTTATCTAATATAAAAAGTGAGGCCAGAAACACTGCAAAGGCTTTTCTTAAATTTTAACCAAAGCAATTTGCTCTGGGGATCAGGGAATTAAAGAAATAGGCCTTTGTCTCACTTAAGAGATCAAATCCTAGCCCTCTTTTAGTCAACAAGATAGCCTTCCCTTGGGTCTGCTTAGTGCCTGATTGAAAAAATTGAGTCTTCAAAACCAGGGGCTGGGTAGGTTCAGTCTGAAATCATCAGCCCACTATTCTCTGCTCCCATGAACAGTATGTCTAATGCCACTCAAAAAACAATGAACAATTTGCACTGCCTTTCTCACTCTGTAAAACGTAATTTAGTTCAGTGTTCAAGATTTTTCACAAGTGGCAATGCTTCCAAAGTTACCAAAAGTTGGCAAGAGATAGGACTCTCTAACACCTGGATTGACATGAAGCAATATATAATCAAGATATGGAGGAAAAAAGTGCAACTGAGTAATGGAGGCCAACAACCTATTCATCAATCCATCTGCCAAGCAAGATCAATGCAAAATCTGGAGATAGAAGAAACAAAAGAAGGAAACAAGACCTAAGTCTGAGAAAGCACTTGAACACACACTTGCTTCAAGCATTATTCAAGTCTCAATTACTTAGCACACATCTGATTTTTCTCTACAGGAATGCTGTAATGAAGTTGCTTGCTGGAGAATGACACATTAATTCTATTACTTCTAAAGACTATTAATGGTAAGATTGAGAATCACAGAGCATCTCGAGTTGGAAGGGACCCATACGGATCATTTGAGTCCAACTCATGTCCCTTCAGAGGACAACCCCAACATTCACACTATGTGTCTGAAGGTGTTGTCCAAATGCTTCTTGGATATTGTCAGGCAAGGCACCATGATTGCTTCCCTGGGAAGCTGTTCCAGTGCTCCACCACCCTCTAGTGAAGAACCTAGAAGGAAGAGGTGAAGAACCTCTTCCTAATGTCCAACCTAACCCTCTCCTGGCGCATCTTTCTGCCATTCCCTTGGTATTCATTCTTTTTGCAGCTAGTAGAGAATCATGCCTTTGCATTCCTTCAACAACAACATTTACATCACTCCTTTATATATAAATGCTCAAACAAACCAATAACACAAAGAGATTTTGGGAAAAGAAATACCAGAAACAATGTAAATCAATGCAACCTTCTACCTAACTTCAAATCTTAAAGTTACTTTGTTCCCACCAAGTGACTTTGGGAAGGGAAGTCAATGGAAGGGAACATGGAGTGCAATGAGTATCAACAGCTGCTACACACACAGAAACAGGCAGTGGTCTGGGAGCGCTATGCAGAAATAAGAGACCAAGGGATTAGGAATTAGAGGAAGGCCTAAAAGACAAGACAGAGATTTGGGGGAAAGAACGGGCCAATTATCTTCCTTAAAAAGTTTTTGTATACTGTACCCATGCTTCTATTTCTAACAACCTTCTAATGCTACTCTTGCTCTTTGGCAGTGTCAGAAGTGGGACAGTTGGCTAGACAAATCTTAGGTATGACCTACTTTTGAAAGATCTATTTTTATTTTAAGCTGCATTTTCAAGATAGCAAAAAATACTTCGTGACAGCTGAGCACTACTTTGCGTGGCAAAGACTCAGTCCCAAATACGCACAAAAAGGCAGAGAATCTCAGAAGGGTTCAGCATCCCAGTTAGAGCTCAACTTCCACATAGCCATCAAAAGAAACAACCAAATTTCAGAAAAATTCAGATACCTCTTAAAAACCTAAAAAAAGCGCTGAATTTCCAGCATTTAAAAAACCCCTAACCCTCACTTTTAAGTAGGGGAAAAGCAAAATATATATATTTACACCAACACACATGGGAGACACCACCAACACAGGTGTCCATCCCTAAACATTTTGCTAATGACATCTTGAGAAAAAGATCTTCTTTTTGAAAATACTGACAACCATTTATCCATAGGTGGCAGCATTTCTGTTTCTCTTATGTTAGTATTTTGCTACACATCCTAGAAATCACGCTACAGCAAAAAGCTTTCTGCATACCCAGGGGTCACCAGAGTTTTGCCATGTTTTACACAAAAGAATAAGGTGGTCTTCATCCATTGCACCTGCTAAGTGGTAACCAGATAATACAAGTGAGTCGAAACAAACAAATAAAGTGCAGAATTAATTTCCACAAACATAACAAACGTAATCCTATTATCTTGCAGTTGGCCATCTGTTTCACAGATAAGCATCTAACTGAATGTTCTACTGCCCGATAACTTTCTAAATTAAATTGTCTATGCCGAGCCTGCTTTCAGCTTAGTTATTCCTGCTTCCACTTAAGGGATTTGGAGCACTTTCTATGTTATGATCTATATACCATTATATAGTTAGAAGACAATTGGTAAGGGTTAAAGCTGTGCATTTGGCACCAGATTAAACTCAAACATGCAGCATCCCCGTCCATGATGCCGACTAAGGGAACATAGGAAAAAGAATTACTTAAGTACAGGGGTTATAGTAAAAACTCTTTAGTTCCCCTTTCTCCACCATAATCTGTGTCACAAAACCAGACCTTTTCAGTCAAATCTATTTGTAGATGTACGAAGAATTTAAGAAATACCCCTCCGTGAGTAATTAGAGTTTACAGCTATAAAAAAAGATAAACATTTTTAGCCCTAAAGGCTATTTACAGACATGCTGGCCAAGACCCCAGACACCAATTCACTATCTTTGGGATCCTCTGCACGCTATAAGAGGAAAACTCTCCTTCTTCATTCCCTGCTGACCTTATGCATTACTGGGGAAGGAGGGAGGGTGAAGGCTTGCCTCCATCCAAGCCAGCCAGAGCTGGCGCTGCTGGAGGCGGGATGCTAGATTCAGAGACTCAGCAGACCATCAGTCTGATCTGCAAAGGCAAACCCTATGCTCCTAATTAGAGAGGTTCACTGACATGACAGCAGCCTATGCTTTCATTGATCTGGCAATTAAAATCAATGCTATAGGGTTTCACTAGAATTTCTGATACTGAACCCTTGACACAGCCTTCTACAAAAGGAAAAAGAAATAATCCTGTACAGTAAAATCTGAAGCAGGCTAATGATTAATAATTTACAACAATATTTTATGGCTGATCTAGAAATGAAAGTACAGGCACCATTCCCACAAGCACAGAAGGTTCAGGCATCTCTCGAGAGCCTCCTTGCACAGCTAGTGGCCACTTCGAGGGCTCTGCATCATCCTAAAAAAAAAAAATCACTCAAGCAAAGGAAATCATTTTTGCACCACTCCTGAAGCTTTATTCAGAAACATATATAGAACATAGACCTTTTAATAGTACTGTCAGGAGGCAGATCAATTGTGCATTTCATCTATTCTCACCACAAAGGTTTTTAACATAAAGACATTTAATGGGAATTGCTAAGTCTTGAACAGCATGACCTCCCAGGCTAAGAGTTTATTATTTTAGTTCCTCATCATCTCTGTTGATACATACTTTTTCCAAATGTGGATGGCTGAAATATTTCTATTATTATTAACACCCTTTTAACAACTATATGGCAGCTAGGAGCTTGATCAAAAGCTCTGGAGAATTCACAAAGCACAATGCAGTGACAACAGGCAATGCTCACAGGGGCCTCCATCACTCAAATTCCTAGGTAATTTATGCACACCTACATAATCCCTTTCTCTGTGTGAAATCCTGTATTTAGTTTCCCATGGCAAGTCCTGCTTCTGCCAGAACACCTACACCTAGCAAAGCCTTACTCCAGCAAACCTTTGTGCTTAAAATTAGCTGGGTGACAGGTTTAATGAGAAAAATAACATGGAATTATAAACCCCTGTAACGAATCCATTGTGGTCATTTCGCTGTGTTTCAGGGCTATTCAACATTTGCCTCTTACATGTAAAGAACTTTGCAAACTGTTAATTTTCCTGCAGACAAGAACATTCGCTATAGCATTCGTCTATAGCATCCACGCTATAGATGTGGTCAAATGTTCACACATGATGCAGGTGAAAGGACTTCTATGTATGAAACCAAGCATGGTTTAAAGGAACATCAGATAACAGCACTGGCTTAGCTGCAGATAAAATCAGAGCAATTTACTGGTAATCATTCGGGAGGACAGAGCTTACCCAGCATAGAAATAAGGCTTATGGACATCAGCAAAATCAGTTATTCTTTTTTGCCTGGAGCAAGGGTTGAAGGAATGCAGAACAAAGAGCATGCTGCTAGTTTAAAAAAAAAAAAAAAAAAAAAAAGACAGACAAAAAGAAGGACAGATGAATACATATATTCTAAAATCTTAATTTAAAAACAAACCACAGAGAAACCAATACTGAGGGGAAGGGGAGCCATCAGGACCGGTTGTCTATTTTCCTGCTCAAACGCAACTAATATTTATAGCATTACTTTCTTCAGTTGTCATCTGTATCATCTTAAAGCTTTAGAAACAGGCCAAAGAAAGAGAAAGATTTGCAATTGCTGTTGTAGCACAATGTCGAGATTATAGGTCACAGGCCATTTTTTTTTCCAAAAGGAAGGGTGAAAGCATTGCCTAGAACTTGGAATTGTAGCAAATGAATTAAACCACAGGCAGATGGTTTAGTTGTGAATGAAATTGAAAATTACTATTACAAGAAACAGGTGGCTTGCTTGGTGTGGGTTTTTTTCTCTTGTGTTTTGTTTTGTTTTAAAAAACAGTGGTGATTCTACCACACAATCATTTGTACAATGTTTTTTGGACAATCATTTTTGCAGTTTTGTTTTTAACACCTTTGGCAATACTTTTGTTCCAAGTTTTTTTTTGTCCAGTCTCTTAACCACTACAATGCTATGCATGATCCATTTTTATCTCTACAAATAAACTCAGAGATCTCTCTTGCAGGTTTTCTTCTGAGCCATCCGTATTAGATTCTTGGAGAGCAAGACTGCTGAGCATTGGACTTTCCACGATCGCATTTACCACCATAACACATACGGCTGGCTTGGCAAAATGACGAATACATTTCAGAGCACTTAAGCTGATGACACCCTGTGCAAATCAGAAGGATCAACTCGGGCAACTGACAATTAGTGTGCGGTTCTGGGCATTGCAGCTTGGACATGGACATCAGCTTAAGGACCTCACGGAGGTGAGTGACATTTATAGGCATGCATTAAAGGAGCGCATGCTTGTCCCTATCAGAGTGATTCTGACACAATGACCAATAAAGAACAAAAATCCCACTGAACTGTCTAAGAGCTGACAAAGGCAGCAGCTGCTCTGCTCCACAGGGCAAGTTTATGTTTAGAGTAGGATTTGGGAAAAATGGACCCTTACAGAAATTAGCGTCAGTTCATCCACTCTGGCTACAGTGCTATCTAGGACACCCAAAGATTTCAGGAGAAACTAAGTGATGAGAGCACAATCTCATGTTTAAAAAGTGAGAAGCATCTAAATTCAATAGTGTTCTCACCGATTTCTTTTACATAAAAGTCTTAAAAACAGATTGGTTGAAGTTTTCTTTTAAAACCTTAAGATCCATTATAAGGAATCCTGTACTTTAAGCTTTAGAAAATAAGGTCACCATAAAGTGACCATGGCCATGGAAAAAAAAATTATCATATTTCATTAAGAAATTTACCCTAAACACATGAACATCTTACCAGCTTTAGCAATAATTCCGTTTAAGATAAAAAGCAGCAAATCAATACAGGTTGTATATTAAGTGTTCTCAAAATTTCACGAAACCACCAACATTTAGCTTTGTGCCGAAACACCAGGAGCGGCTGAAGCACAACTTCATGCTCACTACATTTTCTGGTACTCCAGTGAAAGTGTCATCTTCTACAGGTTGACCAGGAAAATTAGCTTTTGCCATCCCAATTTAAAAGGTACACTAAATAGCTCATTGGTGATGACCATGCCAGACACTGCCCCCAAAGGACAATTTCTCTGCACTTAAAACTAACACAGGCAGTAACTGGTAGGAATTGTGATTACTTTAAAATCAAGCCATCTTAGATGTTGAGATTGTAGCCAGAAAATAAAGAAAAACAAGATAGTATGCAGTATGAAAAATGGCGTGGAAAAATGCTGATGCTTAGTACCCTAGATTGGACTTGATCCTTCTTATTAGGCAGTAAAGCCAAGCTACACTCCAAAAGAGAAGTTAGCACTTGCCTGTTGTATAAGGGGCAAAGTCTGCGCAGTTTTATATGCTGACATTTGTCCACTGTTTCGCAAACCAGTAAAGCAGAAAAGAAGGTCTTATCAATAAAATTCTCAACTAAACTTTTACGTATGATAGAATTGTTTAGCAGATCTCTTTCTGTATTTCTCCATTATGGATTTTTCTTTTTTTTTTTTTTTAGTGTAAAGAATAGTAAATAGCACATTTAAAGTATTCTGACAAGATAAATGAGTTAGGCTTTGTAATGTTTTTAACACTCATACCTCTTTAGTATGATCTTTTACACTTTATATAAACTACTATGTTACAACACTTAGTAAGAGATAAAGATAAGCGAGGGCTTTGTAAATGCTTTGGGGACACCTGCTTCACGCTGCTGACATTTTGTTTTCCCAACTCTGCAGATGCTTTGCTCAAAAAGCAAATAACCCAAAGATCAGATTAGCAGGCTGATATTTCCATGGGCGCAGCTAAGACTGGCAGACCTCATAAAAGTACTTTCTAGCCCTGGGACCAGCCTCCACCCTCACAGAAGGATTAAACACAATTAGCATCAGTTGTGCCTAACCAGTAAAGCAGATGTCTAACAAAGTAATAAACCTATAATTTTTACATAGGGTTAAAAATAACACTCTCTTTTCTAATATTGAGCAAACGATCCATGGGGCCCTAAACGTGTTGCAAACTGCTTTATGCTATCTTGAGACTCCCTTATTCTCTCATCAGTCAATTTACCGGCAATCACTTGTCAGCAAAAAAAAACATAGCAAAAAACCTTGTTGAGCAAATGTCAGAGAACATTAAATTAATCAGTCTAAGATCAGCAATGAACAGCTGACACCAAATTGAACCCAGCACATGGCCCCATTCACATTATTATTACACACATGTAGCCAACCCTCCAATTGCTCTACCTTCAAAATGACATTAAAGGCTCTTTAATTCATAAAATAAAAAAGTTCGTTTAAGACTGGCTAGTAAGCCTGATATTAAGTACTATCATAAAAAAGAAGCTATTACTTCTACGCTGTTTGGATTCAAGGTACTGTTTGACCTCTAGAACAAACTAAATTTATCAAGCATTTTCTCTTTAGCTTAAAGTGACCCTGAATATATTTCTGTGCACTTCTATTTGAATAAAAAATGTAGAATCTTACAGGAGGGCTGCCGAGGCACCCAAGTCTGCAATGAATTTCCTGCCTGCTTCATAGGGTCAGACTGGTTCCCTCAATGAGGAGATAAGTTATGCATATAGTGTTATTACCTCATCGACTACAGTCTTCAAAATAGGTTATTAAGACACACATCTAAGAATAAAAGATTGAAGGTATCATCGTAAGCAGATCTTCTAATGTTAAACTGGCAGTTATTCCTCACTTGAAAAGCTGCAGATCAAAAATCACTACATGGCTGAAGACACAACACACACATCACACACCTTGGGGAGGATGGGATCTCAGGTGCAACATAACAACAACTCTTAAAGATCCCACCACTGTCATGTGAAAATTAGCTGGGCTTAGCAGTATAGGTGTGTCCCAAAATGTCCTGGTGATTGACAGCATCTTTAAGCTTTCTTCTCCCAAAACAAAGATTTCTGATTGTCCCATCAATGTACACTTTCCCCAAGAGCACATGCGTTCTTCAGCCTTGCTGTGGAAACCTTGACATGGACCTCAGTGGAAACAGGATTTGGTCCAGCGCCTGATGACTCCAGAGCAGAAAAATCAAGTACCATGCAATATTAATACATTAAAGAAATCAAGCAGCTTGATGGCTTTCTCTCCTGGCAGCAAAGGCTATTCTGTGCTGTAGCTGTTAATCAGTTAACAACAGGTTATCTGGGGACAAAGAGATATACTTGCATGTTGGTGTGGGGGCAGGGTACCGAATTACATACACCCATTCTCTCTCAACAAAGGAAAAAGCCAACCGGACAATATTTCCCATATTTTAAACACAGGTTGTTGAAATTGCAGGAAAAGAACCCTATCTACATTAGACCAAGCTGCCAAGTATCGCAGGTGTGTTTCCTCCTCTTATTCCTTGAAAATAAAGTTTTCAGCCCTGAATAAATCTCTATGTCTCTGTGACTGTCACCCCTCCTACCCCTTGCCTATCTTATTTAGGTAATACTTCGCAGACACATTTATACTACACGCCTCCAGGGCAAAAGCTGCTACTCTTATGTTTCAGTAGCACTTGATGCAACATGGTTGTGATCTCAGTAAGTGAATCGAGGCAAGATTTCAATAACGTTTCTCAAAGGCCAAAAATTTGCCTACTAAATGCATGCTTCATTGTGAAAATAAAATTTATTTAGAGAAGGACAGAACAGATTAATTCTCATCTCATCCTTCAAAATCCTGGCATCCTATACTGTGCATCTTCTTCTAATGTAAATTTTCCACTAGAAAGTCTTAGACCAAAATCCAACAACAAACACTTCTAGCTTCTAAATTCTAAGCCACACATGACAGAGCTCACAACAAGGCAGCACCTGCATGGTTTTGGAAGCCTCTGCCAAAATCAAGCCAGAATCTGGGTGATCCTTTGAAAATGCTGACCTTTTCACATACACTGTATTGAATTCAGCAGTGGTCTGATTCCGAGTCCAGATTATTTATGTGCACTTTGGTCTTAAAAAAAAAAGACTTCTAAAGACTTTCTTTTCAAAAAAGAGAGAAACAGCCCTTAAGAAGAGGTTAGGAAATCTCTGAATGGTGTGCCACATGAAGCACAGAGCAGAAAATCAAGTTGCTTTATAAAGCCCAGCTATTTCACAGGTGACAGTCGAACATATTACAATCTAGGTAAGAAGGTGTAAGGTGCTAGAACAATGATACTACACAGCTATGAGATATCCAGGAGCGCTCTTGAAGTCCTCTAATACCTCCTTTAAGAAGATATTGACAAAGAAAGAGATACATAATAATTTCTTAGTTCAGAAATCTCTTTGAAGTTCAATGCCTTTCCGCACCAAAATAATGTTCCCTCCTGCACTTTCACAGCAATTACCCTGAAGGAAAATTTAACAGAAGTTATGTGGGGTCATTTTCCTCAGACAACAAGATTAGGATCATTATAATAAAATCTAGGAACTGCCCAGATAATCCATAAGGAGTTTACATTTGTCAAATAAAACTGCACATTTCAAAATGACAAAGTAGATCCATTATGACAAAGAAGCTTATCGAAAGGGAATGATGAATATTTGAAGTAAGACTTTTCAGACAGACTGGCAGAACAGAAAACATCTGAGCAGTCACAGCCTCACCATAACGACCCTAATCATGAACCATCTGCTAATAAAAAAAAAAAAATGCAAGTACTGCTTGGCTGAAAGACTGAATGCTTACTCAAATGTAAAATTTTTATGAATATTAAGACACATTCCTCATTGTACAATCCCCGGTAAGCTGCCACCTGAAAAATCTCATACAGTTCTTAGTCACCAGTGTTCAAGCAGGTGGAATTCAGACTAGAAATGGTACAGACAAGGACTTGGGAAATTAAGAAACTGGCTTGCAAAAGAACACTCTAATAATGTGGTTTACTTAAACTTCACAGAGTAAGATGTTGTTTGCCTAGGAACATCGGGGAAGAGGAATAAAACAGCCAACAGACATACTGGCAACATCACTCAAATGCATGTGGATAGGCTACGCGTACATCAAAGCAGAGGAAGCTGGATGAAGATTTTGGGGCAGCTCTCCACAAAGAGTAAAAGAACACAAGCCAGTTAGTTTTAAGATTTTACATCCACAAGCATTGTGATATCCACATTTTAATCACTACGCTGTCACAGTAAAGTCTGACTTTGATAAAAAAAACCAAAATTCCCTCAATCCCTCTGTCTCACATGCTATTAAACATCCGCCATCTGCATCTGTGCCTCTGTGCTCTACAATAAAGAAGAGTTAGCACAAAACCACATGCCACTGGGAGGCAAAGAAATATTCTAACAAAGTTCTTAGAATACTTTATATAATTTTTCATCTTCCCTCAGTGTCCTGTGAGGGACAGAAGTAAATAAACTATAATGAAGTTGTACTCCCAAAAGGGATCCCACACCAGAACAGGAATGTTTTTCGAAGGGTAGCCTACCTCAATATCCCTTTCCAGTCTGTTTACTGCCATAACAGAACAGAATTAAATGAGGCTCAAATCTCTGCACCTGAATTCTAAATTAAGGTGAACAGATAAGTGTGGAATATTTCAGAAAGTCTTCAACAAAAAACATACATGTTTAGATTTGCATTTCTGAATTTCCTTGTATAAGAATTATTTTTTATGATAAGTGCAGTGAAGTGTGACACATACAGCTTGTAATAAAACAGGTGGTGTGTATTTACATTGAGATATAAACAACTGAATATGCATATTAAAGCATTTAACATGTTATTGAAATAGTTTCCTAGATTCTTTGATTTCTGTAATGACGTCAACCCCTCATTTAAAACAAAGAACTCTGCTTAATACAATTTCATATATTTAACATTTATATAATATTTACACATCTCTATATTGTACAGAACAAATACACACTGTGTTGAACTCGCTCTGGCCAGCAGCTGAGCACACGGCTTGCTAAGAAGAAATTTAACTCCATCAACTCCATCCCAGCTGGTCCCAGTACATACACAGACAATCCCAGTACACATATGCACATGTACCAGTTACCAAATTCAGAGCTTCTGGAGTTAAACAGGAACATAGCCTGGAAAGTACCTGTATCTAGCACTTTAACTAACTATACGACACAACTGCTGTTGTAAATTGATCAAAGTCTCTCCTAGAAGGCACCCTGAAATTTACCTCTTTGGAAGAGATCCTGTTTCAATACCTGCCCGTGTTGATTAGAAACACTCTGCTGATTTCTGATGTCTTTACAAAGAATACTTATATGCCTACATTGTTTTCCTGGCAACAGGCTTTTCTTTCTCTTGGTGAACGCACAGCCCTTTTTTCCTTTTAAATGACCTTTCATAAATGTTACCACAAATTGCATACAATATTCTGTATGAGGTTTCTCCTGCCTCTTGGTAGTTTCACCATATTCCTACTTCCTTATCTCTACTGAAAGTACCTTTCCTCATACTCCTTAGGAACAACTTTGCCTTTTTCACAGACTTATGATGCTGCAGTTGACAGTCGTGTTGCCATCTCTTGACTGATCCTCCTGGGGACAAAGATGTGTGCATCCTTGCATGCTCACAGGCTTCTGTGTCAAAAGAACATTTATTTAACTGGGATTAAACAGAAGAGTGGGAAACATATGATCGTATGAATGGTATCTTTCAGAAATATCTTAACCTCTGAAACACAGAATTGTACTTTGCTATTTATTTTAATCTTTGTAGCGTGCCAGTGACTAAGCCCTCAATCTAAACATCTATCAGCTGGCTGAGGTTCCAAACTTTTCAGCTTGGAAAAGCTCTGTAGTAGGCTGTGATCCGATTCCAACATCAAGTCAATTATTGGCTGCAAGATAATGCTACGACAATTCAAATAAACTGCTTAGAAGTCACTAATATAGATGGCAAAAGCTTAGGGAACCGCAGTGATTCTTTCCCTTACTTAAGGAAAAGTATAGCTAAGTCAGCTAGCAAAAATAGGTCTATCAAACTATAACTTTTCAAACCTCTTATCACCGCAGTCAATTCTTCTGTTGCAGTTTAAGTTAAGCACTTGAAAAATCTCTTCCAGAATGAAGTGTTTCTTCCAAATAAGTATGTTTTCTTTGCTGTTTGCTACACATTAGTCCAGAAGGCACATTGAGATAAGAGTATTAAAGTGAAATATTTAATAGAAGGGGAAGCCATGTGTAAACTAGGACAGAAATTTTATACATAGAGATAAATCTTTTAACATTCTCTTCACAGTGAAAATTCTGAATTAAACTCATCAATTTACAAGAACAATTTTTTTTTTTTTAAAGGAGAACTTTTTTTTAAACCTAGTGGTTTACTAAGCTTACGGCGCATCAACTTTGGCAAAACTGAGGTGCTGGGTTAGTTGGTACCATTCACCTCCTGGCACATATTCAGAATGATGCTGAGCTACATTGTTTGAGCAGGAGACATCTACCTAGCCCCTGTGGAGCAGCATTTTCCACCAGCCACAAGGGTACGGGATGAAGACAGCTCAACTCCTTGCACTTCCTGACCCTCAGCGGGAGCAAGTCTCCTGCTCCCTGCAGCTCTGGTCTTCTGTGGTGCAAAGGCAAGGATAGCAAAACCCTCCCTCTTCCCTACAACTCATGCTTGAACAAATGCAAGTGCAAACAGCCCTCACATCACCATCTTCACAGTAAGGACGAGATTCTGGCTGGATGTACACTAAGGTACATCCCCACCAAGAGTCTGTTTGCTGCTACAAAATGAGCATCTGGTCCTATCCATTAGCTACAGGTTTCTATGTATAAAGCTGTTACGTGAAGACATGCACAGTTCTCATCTCCATGTTATTCTACATGTTAAGATCTAAACAGTAAAGAATCACAAGGAGATAAACCCACAAACACTCTTCTATCTACTTAACAGTAAGTGCCATTCAAGTTTTATGAACTGAAAACAGAAAGAACAGAGGTGAACAGAGAAAGCTGAGCAGACTTCTGTTCAGTTTTCTCCAGCTGTTTTCTCCCTATAAACTTAATCACAACTGAGAAAAGAAAAAAGCAACTCCCTTTCTAAAAAATAAAGTTACAAATCAACTACATGAAATAAAATCCTAACAAGCTCAGATGTTTGTGTGCCTGAAAACTGGTTTTGAAACACTTGTTTATGGTACATTTCACAATAAAATGTTCCTGCTGATACTAATACAGCTCTTCAATCAAGTTTATTTTATTCCATCTAAAGAAATATAACTTTAAATATGGTCTTATTCCAGGGTTATTTGTTACGGGGTGTAATATTTCTTCTTATTTGAGAAAACATGCGGACCATTTTCATTCGTTAGTTGCTTCTAGGCTCAGAAAAACCCCAATTCCAAATACAAAACCCCCTGAGAAGGTTATCTACTGCCAGTTATACCCAGGTGGATTAGCAGTAGCAACCACACTTCTACTCATACAATAGTAGGGAAAAATCCTATAAAAGACTGAAACCTTCTCCGGTTTCACAGTTGTATAGACACTATAAGGCTGGGGGCTGCTCAAAACCAGAACAATTTAAACCTTGCACGAAGGAAAAAGATCACGTGCTTTTTACAACGACCTTCAGTCATCACCAAAACAATATATTACCCCTTGCAAATTCTCAAAGCAGTGAAACAGTGAGTGGGAAAGATCCTTGTTTTGATTACACTAAAAAAAGCTGTTTGCATAAGGTGTGTAGCTGAGTCATAACAGTTAAACAAAAAAAAAGAGAGAGGAAGCTTTTACATTATATGTTAAAATTTTGTCCTGCTAGTCTCAAAGGTAAAACAAAGAAAATCAAAAGTAAACATTTATTTTTAAAAGCCCAGGAATAGGGAGCTCCGGTGTCAAACTCCGTAGTTAACAGCCTCGCACAAGTCACTCGCCATGAAAAGGAGCAAGCCTTGAACCTTCTTCTCCTGAGAGTTGGCAACACATCAGAAAGCCAACACAGCCTCTGCAGCCAAAGGTATCTTGGTTACTGTCTGGCCACTCCTCTAAATGTCCATAATAATATTATTATACTTCAGAAAGACTGGGAAGAAACCTGTCAGGGTTGCCCAGGAAATACACTCAGTGATAAAAACAACCTTGTATTACGCAGGTAATTCAAGATGACAAATAAATTTATACAAGCATTTTGTCAGGGTTTTTCTCACCTTCCCAAACAGATGATGGCCATAAAAACTACAGGTTTTTTTACGTTTTCCAAGATCAAGTCTGGAATGTTTCAGGAACTAGATGTCAGTTCTTGCAAGGTGACAAGCAATGCAAGTGAGGAAAAGTGCTAGCAGGAGAGGGAGCCATGTTTTCTCAGCCTCTGAAGCACAAGAGGCAAGGTAGGAGCTTCCACTGGAGAAGATAGACGACAGAAGCAAACAAGCAAGCACCACAGGTTCTATCAAGGGAAATTCTGGATAGAATTAAGGCAAACATTTCTCCCTGTGGAAGTGTCAAAACAGACACTGGGACAGAAGCTGTGCATTTCTGGAGCTTGGCAAAATCAACTGACCAAAGATACATCAGGTTGCTATGGAAGCGAGCTTGACTTTGAGCAAGGGGTTGGCCTAGACCTTAAGGACTCTGTGGGAATCAGGCAGTAATCTCCAGATCTTTGTTACACTTCTTTGCTTTAAGAAAAAAACACTATTTGCCTCCTACGACTTTCAGAAGATGTCATCAATTTGGTTCCCAAGTTAAATTAACAGATTAAATGTCTAAACCGAAATGGTGGCTGTGAAGATAACACGATTCACATACAGCCTTATGCCTGGTTGGTTTACCCTCAAGTCCATTGTCTACAACACCATAGCCAATACGGCAATCATTTTCAACTAGGACTGTCACAGAATTCACCCATACCCTTTCGACTCGGTTTTTTTTACACTACTGTATTGAGAATCTATTTCTACACCCCACAGCAGTAGCAAGCCAAATTTTTCAATAAGTTAATCAGATTTTGACCCGTAGTAGATTTATTAGTCCTCCAAAACTGCATTCCCAAGTACTTTAAGTTCACACAGCTTCAAATAATAAAGATGCCCCTTAAACATCAAAACTCCCTTGATGAGTTTCATAAAGCAAAAGAAAACACTCAAGCGAAATGGATGCATACTAGTATGTAACAGAAATTAAGCTCCCACCCCTCAAAATTATTCAAGGGCAATATTTTGGAGGAGGAGCTACCAACAATGAACTGCACATGAAGTTAGGCATCTATTTTTGCATTGCACTCTTATAGCAACATCCTAGTTTCTACAAACTTAACTAACGCTTGCGGGATGGGAAATCTGGGGACTCTGACAACAGCAGGTAAAGGGATTTATCCCTGGCCACTTAAAAATAACTACTTTAAAAATTAGGAAAAAACTAACTTTCCGCATTCAATCTTACACTTTCAATGACACACAGCGATTCTTTCTGCCACCATCCAGAACGCTCAACACTATCTATGTGGTTATTTTTGGTATCATAGCCATAATCAGCTCAACCTAAGCAAATGCTGACAAGCATTTTCTCATTTTCCACAGAAACTTCGCTGGACCAAAGGAAGAAGGAGGGAAATAAAACACTGGGGAGATGAGGGAAGGAATTGGTAGGGCATGGTGCTCTGCATCTTTCAGGCCCTTTAAGTCTCCATCAGCTCCACCGATAACACCAGCAAACTTCCATCTCTGACTCAAAGCCAGCACAACGTTGATGCAGTTCCTGCCTTCAGCTATTGCAAAAGTCCTGCTGCCCACTCCTAAACACAGACAGAGCCTTCACCTGCCTTCCAACAGTAAGGAAGGAGTCACAGCACCTTCTTCACCTGTAGGGATCCAGTGGGAATTATTTTAAGATTCTGTGAATTGCTGGTGAAGTACTTGGAAATCTTTTGAAAAGTTATGCCAAAGAAACAGGGAAAATGGTAAGAAATATTGTATCCATTAAATGTATATTGCATAAAACTTTATGGCCAGAGAACAGAAAAGTATAGCTTCACTGGTTGTTACAAAAGGCAATTTTTCATTTGCACCTAAGTACCATGACAAATGGCTGAGCACATCTCATCCACTTTATTTCCTGCAAGATATGCAGTTATTTATTTGTTTTACAGTTTATTGATTTGATTTTTTTTTTTTAATTTAAAATTCTGGTATTCAGTTCCTCTTTTCAGTTGTTGTAAATAAAAAACTTTTTTTTTTTTTTGTAATATCAGATGCCTAAAACATTTTCATTCCGCATTGTCTGGTCTATTTACTCTGACGCTCCCTTAGCTGAGGATTCTCATAAAAAATTATTATTATTATAAAGCCGACTTCCTTTGATCCACTTTATCGCTACAGCCCAGCCAAGGCCTACCAAAGAACTCCACACAAAGCTCAGCTCACCCCAGTGCCTTAGGCTGAGCCTTGCAGGACCTCTGACACAAAGCCCTCCCTGCCCTGGCCCCAGCAAACCACCCCCTCGCAACCACCAAGAGCAATCCCTATAGTTTCCTAATTACATGGGGCAATAAATGTCCACCAGTTTACATGGAGAGGGAGCTGGGAGTAAGGCACAGGGTGACAAGTTTTATACTTTTCTCCAGCTGCCAAAGAAGCTGGTAAATCCAGGATTCCTCTAGCAGGCTGGGAATTACTTGCTTAGATTTTGTTGTGCCTTGAATACTAGCAGCTATTTCATTTGTCAGCTCACATCTGCTTTTTTTCTGCTCGGTTTAATATGCTCAGCCCTGACAGGTGCTTATTCTGTTTCGGAAGTCTATTGGCAGCTGGTTTACAAACCAATGTATATGCAAAGACTTTTTAATACACCTGTGTACATAGCTCACTGCTTCCTAAGGAGATCTTTGCATATCAAAAGGGAGAGAGGGCTCCTTTTTGCCTCCCTTTCCAAAATACTTGCCTTCAGCTGGAACCCAGCTTGAGCAACCTTCATGCTAAGCCGCCTGTTTTCACTGCCAGCTCACAAATTCATTATTCCAGTGGCTACTCATGCATGAAATAGCTGAAACTATCTGATCCCACGTGAAGAGCTGCTTGGCTATCTAGAACAGAATACTCCTTAAATAACGTGTGTTTATCACCTCATTCCTTGCAAGGAAAGTATGTAAACCCAGAGATTGTGAAATTACGAGATGCACTATGAATTTCTGGGATCAAAGAGCCCGATATAAAGAGGTGCTGGGTACACTTGACTTCCACAAGGATTTCAACCGAGTTTTCACATATCAAAATTAAAGGATTGGACCTGTAGGAAATCCTTGGTTTTGATTATAAACTTCTTGGGAAAAAGAAATATTTCATATAAAAACTGCATAGGAAAGTTCTTTTCTTTGTTTAAATAATCTGCCAGAGAGACAGGGAAAATAAATTTAAAGTTAACTCCGACAGCCACTGCCTCAATACTCTTTACATCAAAAAGCTGCTCATGGGAAGTCTCCCTAAGTTTTGACCAGAGTTTAAATCTTGGTATGGACAGTAATTCAAACAGACAGGCAGATACATGGGTTTCCTGATCCTATTTATGCTGGAGGAATGAAGCAGCCACACACTTTCTACTTACAGGGAACAGTGGGGTTTTACTTTCCTGGAAGGAAAAGAAAAAAGGAATTTAAAAACAAACTGTTGAGAGCAAATAAAATCCCCAAATGCTTGGTAGGAATTATTCTACCAAGACCGAAAGAGTGTTTCTAAGAGGAAAAAGAGACAGTAAATGAAGGAAGGTGAAGGGAGAGCAATACACATATAAACATTTTTATTCTTTCTTTTAAAGGAGCTTAGCCACAGAAATCAAACAACATGCAGAACAACCTAAAGCGGTCCAAAAGATGAACTAATGAGTAACAGATCCCGCAGCAGCTCTATTGCAAAACTGCATTCCACTTGGAGAGAACATCGTTCCAGCATCAGCTTTGCCAGCCCACCTAATTCACCATTTATTAGGCATTTCTTTACCTCATCCGGACAAAAGCTCCTGTTTGCACACGAGAAACGTGCAGGGGGAAAAATGCCCTGCAAATGCCTTTTTCATTAGTCCGTATGAGCCAGCTTTCAGGGGTTTCCAAGTCCTTACCAGCTTCATGGTGCTGTTGTTCTGCTCCCACCGCCACAGCATCAGGCTCATGGTCCGTGTCGAGCACCTGCATCCCGGTCCCCGGCTACCCCGGCATCCCGGGGCTGCTCTCCTTGGCACAGCTACATCGCTGATGGGAGGAGACACAGGGTGTCCCCCTCCCTTTCCCGGGACAGTCAGAGCTAGGAGGAGGGAGCAGGAGGTCCCTCCTCCCACGGGAGCCTTTAACCCCTTCCAGGAGGGGGTTGGACCCAGCAAAAACGCGGGGAGATCTATTTAAAAGAGGATAAAATAGGGAATTAAGCGCACAGGGAAGATGAAAAGGAGTGATTTGTAAAAGTATATTTGAAAATAGAGCCCTTGTTTAGGAAGATGCCCAAGGGTACCAGCCACATATTAAAGCAAAACAGTAAATTATACAGGTTTTCACCCAAGTTTGACACTTAAGAGCTCGACTTCTAAAGCTGGCTTGTTTTATCAGCACGTAATGCAATCTAGGCTGCTTCCACTTAGGCTGTCGTCTATACTGGATGGGAAAGGATTAGACTTTCCCTTAGCAAAAGGGAGAGGAGGAAGTGGAGAAGAAGATACCACCTCAAAAAAAATGATTCAACATCGGAACATCACAGCTTCGGAAACATAAACTTTGCATTTCAAAAGATAAGTAGGAGTATTTAGAATATCCAGAATGCCTGTATTTAATGGCAATAAATATCAGTTTGTCGCATTGTCTGTATTGCAATGGCTATAAACTGGAGAAGGGCAGATTTAGACTAGACATAAAGAGGAATTTCTTCACTATGAGGGTGATGAGGCACTGGCACAGGTTGCCCAGGGAAGCTGTGGCTGCCCCATTCCTGGAGGGGTTCAAGGCCGGGTTGGATGAGGCTTCGAGCAACCTGACCCAGTGGGAAGTGTCCCTGTCTGTGGCAGGGGGGGTGGATCCAGATGATCTTCAAGGTCCCTTTCAACCCGAACTATTCTATGATTCTATTTAAGATACATCTACTGAAGATCAATGTAAATGTCAGTGTGCCACAGCTTCTCTGCTGTGTCCTTCTGAAATCCAGACAGGTGTTCTGAAGCCAGGTTGGATGTGGCTTTGAGCAACCTGATCCAGAGGAAGGTGTCCCTGCCCATGGCAGGGGTGTTGGGACTGGATGAGCTTTAAGGTCCCTTCCAACCCAAACCCTTCTCTGATTCTATGAACTCTCTCACCTCTTCCCTTGAAGCACATTGCCTTGCACAGCAGTCTAGACAAAACACTCAACTGTAGGAGGATTCATGTCTTATCCTGCCCAAGGTCCTATGAAATCACCAGTGGGAAAGGAGTCTCACACCATGCACTTGGCTCTTGCTCCTCACCCTTCCGCTCTGGAGAAGGTGTTGCACTTGATAGAGGTGCACAGCAGGAGAGGAGACCAGAGCAGCTCCCTGCACCCCAGCAGTCACCCCACAGTTACATCCCTGCTCTGCGGTCCCCAAGCTTGGATTTTAGGGGTGGGTTCTTTGGCGGCTTCAGTTTTGCCAGGCCACAAATAAATGATAGCGAACTATGGAAAAAAAAAAATGTTGGAAGAAATCCCAGGCTGCCCCTCTTCCCACACCCTCTCCTTAAAATATAAACTGTGAGTCATGTACAGATAACTTTGCTGGCTGCAGGAGGGGAGGCAAGAAATGACCACAGGCATAACCTGTGGCCAGCCGACTGTGAGCAGTGTGCCATCATTTTCTAAGTGTTAACCACTTTAACAGCCCTGTAAAAAGGTAGAATCCTTACACAAAGGCACCTAGCACTCTTTCTGAAAGTGAAGTGCTGGAGGTTTCAGCCTTAAAAACTGGTTGTTTCTTAGCTGAACTGCTTAGAGTCTCTTTTTCAGGATGCCTGCAAAACTTGAATCTACGATCCTGTACTTGGAACAGTCCTTCTCATGGCCCACAGTCATCTTCTGGGGCCAAAAGGAATAAGGATGCCAAATTTGTTCTCACAGTGCTGCTAAGACATTAAAAAGAGAAAGACCAAGTTGTACCCAAACTAATCACTTTCTTAGCTAAATTTTCCCCTATTGTATGATTTTATTGGCTAAGCTGTTTCATGTACCCATTATTATGTAGCTGAACTAATACTCTAAGTTAGTAAACAAGCATTTGAAAATCTGCCTATACACATTCCCATAAGAAAAAAAGCATGCATCTCCTTATGCACGTCTTTTCCCTAACAGTTATGCGTCTATGACTTGGATTGCATTCCTTAAGTCTGTAACTGTTATCTTGTTCTATTTTTTTTAAGTGATAAGGAAGAAGGAATAATTATTGAAATAAACAGTAATCATATTCCTTCACTGTAAAAAAAAAATTCTTACTAATGTTGGTATCTTGAATAGCTACAAATAGGAAAAGATCTGCACATTGAAAGCATTTAAGACTCCAGACCTACAGGTTACATTTGAACCACAGAAGTAAAATTTGAATCCCTTCCCAAGAATAAAGAACTCTTGTTCTTTCACTTCATGCCAATGTGGACCAAAGCCCCAGCAAAGCCAAATCTTCCCAGTCAGCCCTCTAAATAAGCTAGTACCCTGCTGAAAGGTCATTCCTACAACATTCAAAAGAGGAGAAGGTCATAGCCCATTTGAGGGCCTGAACATAAGATGTACGGTCTTCAGGAGGGTCACAGGCTGACACAATAACCTGCTGACAGACCCATGAATGAATGAATGAATGGACTGGGAGGGAGAAGCCCGTGTGTGATACTAAAAGGATTTTCTAAGAGCATCTTAGCAGCACCTCAGAGAAGCTGCCAGTGCCTGTAGCACATGCTTCTCACTGAGCTTCAATTTGTCCCTTCCCTGCTGCTGACACAGTAGAAACATCACAAGGTCTTCCCATCCATGCGCTGGCATCTGGCTAAATATCATGAGTCAAAGATTGTGCTCTGCTTCTGAAAAACACATTGACTTCAGACAAAAAACCAAGAGAGCTGAGGCACAGGGAGCTTTTACACTTGCAGGATTATGGCCCATACAAAGGGCCAACGCTAACCACAACACGAGTCACGGGAGCCTCAGACATCACCTAAGCCATTTAAAAGGTGGTTGATGATCTCCTCTGCCAGTTTGAGCAGCCAAAAGTTTTCAATTAGCCCTTCACCTGGCACAGAAACCAGGGACCATGAGAAGCAAAGGACAAGTCTCAGAAAGCAGCATTTTTTTGTCTACCATTGCAGGGGCAAACTCTGCCTTTGAGACCTTTTAATGCTACTTTAGTGCCTAGGGAACAGGGTAGAGCCAAACTGCCTCCACAAAGAAGAGCCCAGCTAGAAACAAGCAGATTAAAAGACCACATATGAATGGAAGGACATAGGTTTTAATTACTCTTCAGCCAACAAGTCTTGTTTCTTTGAATACAGTTTGCTGTCTGTTCTTACATTAACTGAAGTGTGGCTCAGATTTGGAGTATTTTCTCACATTATCCTTTACTGTGCCAACTGAGTGGAAAAGAAAAGAACACGGACAGAGAAGCTCGCACGTAATCAGTCTGAAATATACTATTAATGAAGCAAAGCTCCTGAGGTTGAAGTTTAAGGTCTGTGCCTCTCCATCACTTTCTGAATTAATATCCTTAATTAAAAATCTGTGTTGCTTTTAGAAGCTTGTATTTAATGGATTTTCCTAAGCCAGCCCTGATTTGGGATGTTGATCCTTAGAGTTCTCATAGGGTTGCCAGGTGTAACCGGAATTTATTTCATCCATTAAAAAGCAAGACTTTGGAGCTGCCTTTCATCCTCCTATCTCTCTTTTAGGCTCCCTTGACAGACTGAAAGAGATAAGATTGGGATTGAAGTTCGTAAAATCCGTGCATGACCTCTTGCCCCCTCTGGCAGCATCACGGTGGGAGTTCTCCCCGAGTGCAGTGCCCCAGCTTTGCCGACAGATCTGGGAGATTCCTTTCAAATACAATGCCCAATTTCAAAAGAGAACAAGGACGGAATATTTGCTTGTATTTTAATTCTTTAACCATAAAGCATTAGAGCCTCTAGAAACCTTTATTATAAACTTTAACAACATGTACATGATGATATTAAGTTGAACCTTCAAAAAAAGGACATTATTTACAGCTCTAATGGGAGTCTAAGCATCCCTATTAAAGGGCAAAACAATACACTTGTTATTCACTAGCCAGTCTTAAATGACAGAGAAACACGTATGTCCCCAGCATACCCCACACTCTAATGAGACATCATTCCAGTTCCCAACACTTCCCAAATAAATCTGTTGGAAAAACAGGAGGAAGCAGGTGTTGGAGACATTATGAATGAACTCGGGGCATACAGTCATTGTCTGTGCAGCATTTACTATGAAGAAAGCTTGGGGAAATCCGTTCACTAATACTCCATTGTTTGCCTATGAAAAATATGTGTGCTAACAGCAATCATTGAATGAAGTCACACTCTTGTACTTTTGCTTTTTAATCACATAACACTTTGTTACAGCCTTTCTAGACAAGGGGACACATTATTAGAAAAATGTATTGCTGCTCATCAATGCATACTGGTCCAAAATACAGGCATTTTTCTATTCACTGAAAGCTGGATTTTTTTCCCCCCCCCCACTAAATGCCAAGAACTGCCTCGACTTTCCTTTTATGCTTTACAAAACGGAAATATCTACAAAATTAAAATACCAGTTAAAAATATTGAAGTTGTCAATTTTACTGTGTATCATGTGGGAGAGAAGGGTAGATGAGATCACAGCATCATAACAGATAATAAACAATAACTTTCGTTCAAAAAAAGCTCTCACGATGGTGTTGAACAGCATCCTCTGAATTAAACACTTCCTAATGCAGCAAGTAAGACAGACTACATTGGGCAGTATTAGAGGACTCAATGAAGGAGCTACCCAAATGGTTAACGTTTTTATTTCCAGCAATTGTTGGGAGGTTCTGGAGGACAGAAAGACAACTTGTGCTAAGTATCAGCCTTCAAAGAGTGAGAATGAGACGGCCTTGATAGTCACAAGCCTATTAGCCTCCCACCAGTCCCAGACAGAAGTACAAAATGAGGGATAGCAACTCAATTAATCAACAGCTGGAGCAGATAGTGTTATTACTGGCAAATGAGCACCCTTCTTTGGAAAACATGGCTTGTTAAACTGGTATTTCTGCTGTGTTTACCGAAGCTTACGCAAGCGATAACACAGATGCGATTCTGCGAGAAGGCTCTTGCCTTTGTGTCTAATAATAACAAATCAACCTGGTGCACATCAGCTGGACCAAAAATGAGGTAACTGGTTTAAAAATATATGATAAATGGGAAATTATATTAAGAAAATAAGCAGCTCGCAGTTTCACTTTTCTGAGCAAGATCCAGAAGGGAACACTAAACAGTTATTAAATTTGCAGATGGCACATCAGTAATAGGAGAAGTAAACAACAAAAAATAATAAGAGAAAGTTAAAGAAGCCCATATATGCTAACTACATCCACAAACACATGCTTCAATACAGCAAACAGAATCTTGTAACAATAGAAACTAAGTATGTCACAGAGCAAAGGACTCTCCATGAATTCAATAAATCTGGAAAAGGCATCATTGACGTGATGCGCCATCACAATGCCGGGATTTGTGCTGTGGTTACAGGGGTAATGCAATTCTTGTACATAAGAACAAGTGGTTATCAAATAAGAATAGGCTTTATCACCTGCTGTTTTTAAAGCTGGTTTGTGTGCAACAGTTCAACAGGTTTATTAACATTTGGAAAGCCTTCAGAGAAGAGCCACAACAATGACTTACAGACTGGAAAATGCATATCACGGGACAAGATTCAAAAGGCTCTATTTCATTCGTCAGAGAAGAGTAATGGCAAATAGGAGATCATAACCAGAACTAATTAAAAAATGGAAGTAATTCAGGAGAAGTCACACGGACCGTTTTATGGAGGAAGTGAGAGTGAATTATCACATTTATTGTCATCTTACTTTATCATCAAAGCCTGTTTCTAAATTCCTCATGGAAGTGTAGCAGTCAGCTACAGATCTGTCCCTGCCAAGCTTTACACATATTTGTAGCTCATCAATTTCAGAAAGACTCAAGGAGGTGTAAGCAAAAATGGTGTTACAGCAATAAATCGTACTTACAGAAGAAACCACTCACCCCATGATCAGGTAAGACTGAGATAGTTTCTGAGAGGGAACACAACACAATAACCTGCCTTGTGGCTCAATCTTTGACATGAGAATATGTTTCAATGTAAATTTTATGCCTCTTGAGGAGTAGGAGGCTTATAAAGAAAGCACTGCTACAACCATACCTCTTACAGAGAAGGGAAGCCGGACAGAAGGACACACTCCTCTGTATTCCTTTAACAAACTCTGCAATACATCAGACACACACACACTCCCCCTCTAAAGAAAAGTACATTAAAAAGAAGGCATCACCAATTCAGTTAGCTTTTGATGTCTGCTTGATAATTCTACTCTATCAGGGCCATATCATCAAGTGTTTCTAACACACTTTGGCCTCTATTCTTCCCATGCACATGCCAACACAAGCTGAAGCAGCATAAACACTGCTAGACTCCATACTATCACCGGGTTCTGCCAGCAACCCAGTGTAAAATACAGCATCCTTCAAGGGTTAAAAGGAACACAAAAGCAGTGGAAAGCTTCTTGTGCTGCATCTCAAGTTCCAGCCTGATTGTACTCAACAGCTCATCAGTGTACCAAGAATTAGGTGGGGTTTGTGGTTTGGTTTTTTTTTTCAATATTAAAATTTCTTGATTCAGTACACAATGTGATGGAAAATGCTGCTAAATAAAGTAACAAAAATAGCAGCACCTTGAATAAGCCCTGGTTAAGCAACGCTGACATTATTAACTAGTGATGGAAAGCAGTAAATTCCCACTGTGGTCTGAGCAAGCCAAGTGCCACAGACACCAGAAATGAGTCAGTGACTGAAAGGAGCCTCTTTGAACCATCTTTGCCTCAGCCCTGGGTCTCCCTATTCCTCTCTTTTCTGTTCACTATCCAAGAGCACAAATAAAGTTTATAACAGCATTTGTCTACTTGTAGGAGTTTCCGGACAGGATATTTTGTTAACAAGTCCCCAATCCCACTCACTATTCATCCTTTACAGTTTATCCTTTTCAATCAAAGTGGGTATTTGTTTCCTTGCTACAGCCAAAGAAAATAAAAATATGTGAGAAATGAAAAAGGGCAGCTTTCTTGCTAGCTTTTGTCATAATACCAAACTGCTAGAGAAGCAAAGCAACTGAAAAAGAGAATCATTAGCTACTGATCCCATAAAGGTCTGAAAAGGACAATGATCCACAGGTCAGCTTTGCCAAGGAAACCACCTACAGATCCGACTCCAAAAATCTCTTACAGAGTGTTATCTTTAGATTATGACTTTCTGAATGTAATCCTATCTCATGCTCCCAGCTCTGTGACCTTATATGCCCTGTATCCAGTTCCCCAATATATAAAAGCACAGAATCGTTACCAAGTTGTAGAGATTTGGCAAGATTTCATCAATTGAAGGAATAGGATGCTGAGGAACTCTACCAACAGGCAGGTCCTCCCAAAGGCATTGTACTACAGGCAATATAATGCACCAAAGATGTTTAGGTCTTCTAATTTCCATATGTTTTCATGAGCCATATATCCATACAACCCTATTCTGCAGGCCAAAAGAAGGAGGCCAAGGAGCTCTCCTCCTCTTCTGGGAACTCTGTGGTGGCCTCCAAAGGCCAGAGACTCGGATATAAAGGATGGGTTACTTACACAGGATTAAGATACTTCAAATATTTTGTGCTGCCACTTGAACTAAAAGAGATAAGGAACTAAAATTGACCAGTGAAACTGTACTTCTGAAACAAGATGCAAAGACATAACAATCGTCTAATCTAAAAAAGACCAGTGGACAGTCAGAGTGCTAGAAAGCACTATCTTGTTTTAGCTTTTTTCCCCTCTTTCACAAATGCACTGAAACCTCAGCTTTTTCCTTCTCAGATCAGTGAAGGCAGAGGAAAAGAATAAGAAGATATTCTTAAAGATACTGACAGCATTTGTGAAGAGAGCCTTGTCCACCTGCATAGACAGAGCTACCACCAGCTTTATGCACAGCCACATTCATAACAGATCATGCTATATACAGTCATAAGCTATACATACCAAGAAGCATGAAGTTCTATAGTGCAAAGAAAGTCATTTAATGACTAAGCACTTTCTTCAATCCTGCCTTTTTTTTCCCCCCAGGAGCTAACACTCAACAAAACTTGCATGAAAGCATCCCCTTTTAAAATCTAAAAACTACTGCTAAGCATTTCCAGTGAGGGGAAAAAACTTAATACTATCAAACAAAAGCAGACTGACTTATTTGGGACTAATTCTTGATTCAGCTTATTTTCATAGAAAGATCAAAATACAGCCAGAAAAAGGGTTATTTGCTCTGCTTCTGCCGAGTTTTTGCTAAGTGCTTTTAATGCCAACAATAATTTCAAATTAATTAAGCAATCATTCTTCAGCAGATGCACAACAGGATGAAGCGTCTCAATTACAGTCTGTAGATAAAGCTGTTCAGTACTAACAAAAGGCCCCTCACCAAAACTTCTGAAACCTGTCCCATGAAAGAACGCACACTAGGATTTAATTAAAAAAAAGCCTTGATTAGCTACCCGGAACACTTGGTAATAACCAGCATCCACCAGTTCCTCTTTCCCTTTATATTCTCCATTAATTTAAATGAAGCAATTGTTAACTCAAGAGCACAAAAATGTGTGAGTAAAATGGCTTATATAGTAGATTTGAGCAGAAACATATTCTGGATTCTGTGTGCATACATATATAAGAATATGTACAGATATAGCGATTTCTACTAGCTAATAAGTCTGTATTTACAGCTGAAACTATAGAGTAGTTTGCCTGTAAATGTTGCAGTCAATTTACTATTGATGGAAGTGCCATAAGCACAATCTTTCCAACTAATTTGATTTTTAAGAAGTATTCCCAGCATCCACAGAAGTTTCTGGGTGGAGTTGTACTGACAACGCTTAAGTTCCCATCACCGCCTTCTGAAACTGCATCTTCAACACTAAATAAATACAATGCCCAGGCTTGTTCCAAGTGTATTGACGATGGCACAGAACAACATTAATGGATGAATAGGGCCATCCCATTAATTTCTGTTTGTTTATTAGAGCATTGCCTTTGAAAGATTTCAGCGTTGCCCTGCTTTCCTCACTGCACAGCTCAAGTCGGTGGCTGGCATCAGCATAGGCAGCCAAGGACAGTCCCCTCACCTCCCCTACTCAAGCAAGAGATGGGGCAGAGCTGCTGCTAGCTTTGCAAACTGCCTTCCCCAGCCTCGGAGGCAAAGATCATAGAATCACAGAATGGTTTGCGTTGGAAGGGACCTTAAAGATCATCTGGATTCAACCTCCCTGCCATAGGCAAGGATACTTCCCACTGGATCAGGTTGCTCAAAGCCTCATCCAACCTGGCCTTGAACACCTCCAGGGATGGGGCAGCCACCAATTCTTTGGACAACTTGTTCCAGTGCCTCACCACCCCCATGGTACAGAATTTCTTCCTAATACCTAATCTAAATATACCCTCTTTTACATGAAGTCTTCAGGGATGCATCATCTCCATTTCAGTCATTAGCCATAATCAGTCCCTTAGAGACAGCAATTTGGAGATATCAGCATAGGCTATGAAAAGCAGTCTATATTTTAATGAAGGACAGAGAGTAGATCTCATCTCTTGCCCAACATGTCAAGTCACATGAAGAAGGAAAGCTCTCGGTGCAGAAAGACACATTCCCAGCGGCTGCCCAACAACATTTGGTTTTAAAAGCCCACACATCCTAAGTAACTGTACACGTGGAAACTGAGGAAAAACCCTGGGCCTGTGTGAGGGATGCGTAAATTGGAAACAAGGATGCTACGGCGCCCCTCTCTCTCCTGAACAAAGTCACCAAAAAGGATTTTAAATGTTCTACAAGCTTTCTGTATGCTACATGAACCCTCTACCTGAAATAAGAAATTAAGACTACACTAAGAAACACTTGTTTTTTTCATATCAGGGAGTGCTGTTGTGAAAAACACAATTTCTTTATATTGAGTTATTTGATATAATATATCAATATATCATATATAGCAGAAATTAGTTCTTCTTCCCCTGCATATCCAGAGTATTCAGAGCTGTTGAATGCACGGATTCTTTTTCTTTACACAGAGAAATACTGAACTAGTTGTGCCTGTCATGCTATGGAGGCTGCAGTCAGAAAAGCACTAATTTGACATTACAAAACAAAGATACAGGGAATTAAATAATTCGAGCCTTAGTGACAGAGCACACTGCATGTCCCCTTTGATAATCTCTTGAACTCTAAAGATAAAAGGAGCGCTGAAGCCTGCATACAAGATGTGCAGTAACTGAAAGTTTCAAAGCGCAGTGAAACACATTATGGTTCCATAGTATTTCAAAAAGATTAGCCTGTTAAAGCAAAAGCTTCTCTCTCCAGTTGTCTGGGCTACTTCTGTTCTTTCATGTCTCCCTTCCAGCTTTTTTTCCTCTCATCTCCTCTGCCAGCACCCCTTGGCTCACTGCATTTCTGGGTACCTGGAATCATCCTTGATGTACTACTGCTCATGCAGAGGGGCAGTTGGCTAGCAGAAGTAGTAGCGAGGAATTACTACTTACCACGTTTTTCCTTACTCCTCAAGGTAATTTTTTGAGATTTTTTTTTTTTAAATACATCATAGATTAAGTCCAATGACTGAGAAACAAATTTTGCTAAACAATTTCTACTCTTCTCCCTTTTTCTGAGAATATTTGAAATTCATCCTTGCCACTTGCTTTCAATTTCTGTCTCCATTTTCATTCTGCATACATATGGCAATATCCTCAACCTTGTCAATAAAGATAACACCATGATAGCTGCAAGCTCAGATGACTACAAATAAACTAAAGATATTATTTAGCTGCTCTATCTCTGCAGGCTGAAATACATGCAAGGAACAGTACTGAGGACAGAAGCAGAAATGCTAATGGCAAAGGAAGAAATGCAGATATGGATATTTATCATAAAAAAAGTGTCGTAGGTTATATCAAATATAAATGCAAATACTATTTCATGCTGCAGGATAGTTATATCCAAATCTTAACCTTACTACTTTGAAGGGGGGAGATGTCTCTAAAAGGTAAACAAATGAGCTGCCTAGGTAGGGGTCCTGAAAACAACTTCTATCTAAGCAAAGCCTTTCTAATCACTGAAGTCGATGCTTCTAAAATGATTATAGCTTGGTTACAGAGAAATACAGAAATTCTACTGTGAAAGTTAATCAACTTGGTTTGTGGTTTTGGTGGACTATTAAAAAAGCAGAGCTATGAATACAGGTTTTAAATATAATCTTATTTTCCCATATATCATCATCATTAAGGATTACTCCCACAGCTCACTGGCATTGTTATTTTTCTGTACCTTAAAATATGATAAAGTGAATAAATATAAAGAAGCTACAGCATACCCCATTGCAAAAAAACCAAACCATTTTGCCTAGTTCACTGTATATTGCACTAGTGAACAGAGTGCATCCTTACCCCATGAATGTCAAAAGGAGATTTATTACCATTTTCAGTCTGTTTAAAATCACTCAAAGGGAGCTGGTCTGTATTGCCATGATTGTGGCAAAGACAGTGCTAATTATTTTAATCTGCTCCCCGCATTGGCCAAATCTAGACTATGATTTACTTCCTGGTCTGACTTGAACAAAGTAATTAGCATTTACTAAGATAACTTACTTATCAACAGCAATTTGAAATGCCTCTCCAAGAACGTAACATCAGTATTTTATCTGGGGGCCACTTAAATAGTTAATAGATTTTAGTTATGAAGTCATATTAGAATACAAGGCTATTTCCCACCCCAATTGCACCACTTCACATTGCTCGGGTGTCTAATTAGTTACATACCTTTGTACTACAATTATTACTAACCTGTTCTGAAAGTACCTTCATATCATGATTAAAAAGAAGAAAAAAGATCTAATTAAGAAATATCATATCTGACTCTCATTTGCCTTGAAGTTTGATCATGTACCTTAGCATTTCACCTTCATATTCAACTTGTGTAACTAGCAACGATATAAGCTACAAGGCAGAAAAGAATCAGACCCGTTTTATTACAGAAAATTAAATATTTCCCATTTTTATTAAACATTTTTTCACTGATGTCAGGCCAGGCCCTAAGGAGGAGATTCTAATGCTATTTTTAAGCTATTTAGCAGATTTTAATACAGTGTCAAACTATGCTTTGAATATCCTAAAATGTGCTAGTTGCAACCAAAATGTTTTGGTTTTTTTACAGTTACTTTAAAAGTGAGATAAATAATAAACCTTAGGGTCATTCTCTGGTAAGCCTTGTATGCTTCAGTGGTATTCACTGTGAGAGGAAGCAAAAAACAGATCTCAAGGTTTATACTGAGCAAACATGTTTATCCAAAATACACTTTATTATACCCAAGACTTGGCAAATCAAGGGCAGTGCCCATGTATTCAAATAATCTCTGTCTCAGTTGGCGGATGGTTTAGTAGGCACAGTGGTGTTGGGCTGACGGTTGGACTGGATAACCTTAGAGGTCTTTTCCAATGTTTGTGATTCTATGATTCTGTTTCTTGGCCTCAGTGGTTTTTTTGTTTTCCAAAATTTTTCAGCCAGCGAAGCTTTGTGTTCTTTACAACTGGAATTTTTCACCTTCCTCAAAGGTTAAGCAGAGTTACATATAAACTCTTCATCACAACAAGATGAGTTCAGGTCCTCCACTCCTCAAGACTTTTTTCTGTTGTGGACTCTTGAATAGATAGTAAGAAGGATAGAATTGCAAAGAATCCCATAAGCAGAACACAAAACATGGCATGAAATTCATTCCTGCAAACACAAAAATCTAATGCCTTATCAGCAGTGTTTGGTGTTTCCAGCAGGTGGTGGCTTCATGTCATTGATGAATTAACTTTTAAAAGACTAGTTTCCTGTTCTGAAATTGTACATAAATAAAAAGCTTTAGCTCCCAAACTGAGGGCAACGTATAGCTTTTTGAAGAGGTCTCAACATTATCTATCTTTTAATGTTGTCACCACGTCTGAGAACTTTGAGGAGCTTAACGCACTCACCTAAATGAAAATAACCCAAATGAAATCTGACTGCCTGTCAGGAAGATTCCCACTGCAATCCGTGGTCTGAGCCTGACATTATTAAGACAGGGCTTATATTGATTTTAGCACTGCCACTCATCGTTTACTCCATGTTGCTGATCAAAATATCCCTTCATAAAGTGCTCAGACACATTCCTCCTCACTGTAACACTTCTGGTCAATAAACTCATTAGAAGTGATGGTATAAAATCAGACAACTAATGAGGTATAAAGCAGTTTACTTTTTAAACTCCCTTAGTCCTCCATAATGTCCAAGTCAGCATTTACATTTTGTACCTCTCTTTGAAAAGCTCACCTGCAGAAATAAAAGCAGGAAAATACTATTAGCAGCATGTGTTGTATTCCTGCTATGCAATTCGTTTTCCAAGTACTGCAGGGATTAGACACATATGAACCAGAAGGAAAAAAAAATCCAACCATCATAAGAAATAAGGTCTAACTTCCATTTCAGGGAATATTAATAACCAAAATTGTTAACAACTGACTGACAAAAAGCCTGTTCTGCTTCCCACTGGTTTAACTGCTTCAAGGTGAAACTACAATTACTGCTAATAAGCCTAGAAATCAAATAGCAACAATAAAGAACAGCAAATTACAGAATAACTATGCTTTCTAGTCAGAAATGTCTCCTGCAGCTGAAAATACAGTGGGAAGGCCACTTGAAAGAGCCAAATGAAATCTGCATGTGATATTTGTGAGGGAAGTGACTTTGTACAAGGAGCGAACCATTTAGATGCATTTCAGGTCCTGTAAAATCAGCTCATTCTGCCTTATTAACTGCATTGGTAAAATCAAACAGGGAAAAGACTTTGCTAATTGGAGAAGGAAAGTAAAAATTACTAGAAGTGGCCCAAATAATGGTCTTGGGAGTCAGTACATTAAGTCCGGGTCCATATATCTGGTCTGCTGCCAGTGCAGATTTGCCCCGTTGCTACAAGGCAGCGATCTTCTGGGGTACCATGAGCTGTTTGTCTCTCGATTCCAACAGTGTTAGGGGACCTGATGCATCAGAAACAGAAAGTCCTGGGATGCTTCTTTGATAAGAAGCTACAAGGACAGCATAGATGCTTCAAAACCATTTTCTTCTCCATATTAAAATGCTTGTCTTTTATTCTGAAAAACTTAACATATTAAATTCCTGAACTGAAATCCCATGGAAGTGCTTGAAATTTTAATGGATTTGCACTTTTCCCTGAAATAGAGACTTTTTTTTTGTTTTAGCATCATTAGTGGCAGCTACAGCAGAGGGAAGGAGACACTCAAGTCAGCCTCTACCACAGGTTAGATCAAATGTTCATAGGCGACAAAGATAACTTTGGCTCCTGAAGTGCTGCCTGAAAGATCCCTAGCATATAATCTATAACAGTACCTCACTGGCAAAAGGTACGAAGCTCTGGAATACTCCAGCAAATGCAGATGTTCCATAGAGAACATCTGAGAATCTATGGATTAAGCTACAGTGTGGCTTTATCACTGAACAGGAGGGACTGAACAGGGATCTCCCTTTTTTCTTAGTAACAGCAAATTAATCTGTATTCCTCTACTAAAAGGATTGCAATAAAACTCTATATAATGAAGGGACAATTAACTCATGTTAAGTGCAAAAAGTCCTAATTTGATAATGACCCACTAATTTCAGCAGTAGAAGACACTAATCGCTTATGGAAATCAAATTTGCACTGGTAATGCAGTGACTGGACCATTCTGTAGCAGTTCAGAGATATTCATTAACTCTGCTTCCACCTGCCACCAAATCACAGTGTTTTTAATGGAGATGTTCTAAGGCTGGAAGGACATCACATCACCTTGTGTTCGATTTCTGCCATGTCACTCTGTACAAAGAAAGACAGATTCTGGGTTCACAAATCATACTTAATTTATGGGTTTCCATTCAAACAAGTATTTTTGTCTGCAATTCAAAGTGCGTCTGGCAGTCTGGAAACTGGTGCTTGCTGAAGTCAACCACCACCATTGAACTTATTACCATTAAGTTTAAGGATCAACGAAGAGAAATCAAAACACTAACCCCTGGCCTGCCACTGCCTCAGCTACACCTGAGTGACAGCAGCTCTACACAACATACGTTATCCAACCCACGTGAAAACCGATGGACTTGTGGCTACTGCCCACCCGACTCCAAGCCAAGTGACTCAGACAAGGCAGAGTTTTCCCCCGAAAATACCAACTTGGGTGGTTCAGGTCCTCCTTGGAGCAGATATTCTCCATCTGGGAGCCTGGCTGCTCTTTTTTTCTCCTTCTCCAAAGGGCTGCTTGCACTAACCACCTCTCACACATTACAACCAGCTTCCCTCCTCAAAACTTGCTGCTATTCACAATCTGATGACAATCAAAGAAAAGTTCAATTTTTTTTTTTCCACAGCATTGCCTATGCCAAATAAATGTTGGCCGTAAAATATGGTGGATATTTTGTTCATTGAATGAATTATCTCCGTGCATCTATACTAATTCTGATTGATACTCAATAGTTTCTTAATCCATGCAATTCACCTGAGGACACTGAAGGAGGTTGTCCTGTTTGGTTCTGTGCAACACCACCAGGTGGCAACAGCGGCTCAGCTATCCCGAGCAAGCGGCTCTATGAACCACTCGCTAGCTTTTTCCTTTCACTCCTTTTCTATGCCGAGCCTTTTTAAATCTGATAGCAGCTAAATTCAGTATCAGACAAGCCATATATAATAAAAAGAACCTCTATAGCTATATCTATTTAACTAGAGCCTAAAGATTTGGTCAAACCTAAGTAGCTCCCAAAAATCCATGAAGGATCTCCTCCAATTTCGCAAATCCTGTGCTTTGGTGCAGAAAGCATATCCATTACGTTTGCTTATTTCTGGGTACCGACACCCCTCTGGTGTATTTTGGTTCAGAAATGGAACAAGGTGGTGCTAAATCTCCCATTACCTTTAGGACACTGAATGTTCTTCTATGACAGGACACCATAACTTCTGTCACTTTGTGGAGCTCCCTTATGACATGATGCTCTATACTCTCATGTAATAGCAGGGAACACATTACTAATTCACTACCCAATCACCACATACACGCACAAAACCACATGATATCTGAAAAAGCAGGAAAATAAGATTTTCATGACTTGAGAGCGATTAGAGATATACCAAGCCTGTGTAGGTACAGAAAGCTTGATCAAAAAGCTTTCAATAGTTTTCTATATAACTGAGTTAGGTGTTATCTTACCAATTATTTTGTTTAAGTTTGATCAAGAGCAGAGGTGGCTTGGTGTATGGAAATTAATTCCCCTTGCAAACACAAGTATAGTTGCGGGCATCACACTCGATCATGTTGCTGTAAATCAAAAAGCAATCTGGGCTCAATCGGTATCCCAAGACCACAGGTTCTAAACTTCTTGGGCAATTCAACAAACAAATTTGTGGGTTTCCTAAGCCAAGTTGTAGGGAAAATACATTCCGAGGTAAATTGACATATAAAGTTACATCTTTATGGTTGGACTCGATGATCCAAGAGGTCTTTTCCAACCTGATGATTCTATGATCTGTCCTCACCAGTATCCCATTTGGAATTACAATAAGGTAAGCAAAAATCATGATCACTGATCTACATCTGCTTTTCACACTAAACTTTCAGTTTGACCCCGAGTTCTGTGTGGCTCCAGACTGACAATGACTCCCACCTCCAGCACCACCAAGAGCAGGAGCGCAGTCACCCCCTAGCAGCCCCACTTCTGGCCTGCATGGATCAACTTGCTGACAGAAAAGAAGCATTTTACACAATCCTAAAGCAGACCTTGAATAATGTGCATTGTAACCACAGTTGTCTACTAAGTTTTTTTTTCTGTTAAATGAAGTGGATTAACACCCATATCTCTTTCCACATCAGCTACAAGGTCATTAGAGGTCAGGAGTCATTCCTGAGCTGAATTAGAGAAAGAGTCTTCACAAAACATGAACACCTAATTATTTGAAACTGGCTATTTGACACAGACAATCTCTCCCCCATGTATTGTTTCACCAGCGATATAAACCAATTTAGATGCATATGATAAACCATAGAACTCTTCCAATTCTATACTGTGAGATCATGTAGAAGAGAAATCAAACCTTGATCGCCCTCTGAAAGCAACTTCTACCTGAAGCCTCCACTTCCTCCATCACAAACCAATGCTCTACACTGACTTTCCATGCTGTGGAGATGCACTGGGAAGCAAAAGGGAGGCACCCAGTTCCCATATGCAGCTTTTTAAGGCTGATTAGCAACAGCAGCCAGTCCCACTCAGTGTAATCAAAAAGAGCTGAGTTAGCTGACTGGGAAGAAGAAAAAAGGGAAGGGAAGGGGAAAGGGAAGAGGGAAGGGAAAAGGGAAAGGGAAAGGGAAAGGGAAAGGGAAAGGGAAAGGGAAAGGGAAAGGGAAAGGGAAAGGGAAAGGGAAAGGGAAAGGAGCTAAGCTACAAAATGTTAAGGCATGTCCACTAAGTACAAGACAGGTTGAAGCATTAACACAATATAAAGTCTTATCCTAAGACTAGTAAAGGAAACACGACTAAAGACAACAGAAGGTTATGGAAGAAAAGGAGGAAAGAGAATTATATTTCTTGGCTTTCACCCATCACTGTAGACTTCTAAAACTGAGCATGTTCATCTTTAGGATGTAAGGGATTTTTCTTCTGGTAGGTTCTTGTCAGACGAACAGCTGTTCAAATGCAAGTTAAGCATTGAAACTTTTTCTCCAAAGTTGCTTCGGTCTCTAAAACCAGTTCCAGTCTTCTCTGCAATTTTATTCAAAAAGCTAAATTATGGCTTCAACTGCAGGATATATTCTAGCTTCTTCAGAATGTAAAATAAGCAATCAGAATATGAAATTACCCACTGACTCCAGCTGTGATATACTTGTTATTTCACACTTTCACCCACACTCACTGGAAATTCAGTTCAAATATGACAACTTGAAAATTGATTTTAATGACAACTAATATATGAAGAGCTTTTCCCCCCTCTTTTTATTCCTTACATCCCATAAGCTCTGAAAACAACGATGTGTAAAGTGGCAGAAGGCAAGTCAAATACCTCCTGAAGGTATTTCAAAGCACCAGACATCTAAGTGATAGGTGTCAAGCTCTGCAAACCAAAAACAGATACCAAGAAACCCACAACTCACTTTAATCTGATCTATTTCTCTGGCCGTTCAGCCCCAGGCCTAGCACTGCAGCTATTCAGAGCATCCACTAATACTTCTGTGCCATTTCTAAGCCAGAGAACTAACATTCCCCTTTCAGTCTCTTGAATGGAAGCGATGCAATGCAGTATAACCACCCAGACTTCCACACAGAAAGACCACATAAGTAGGGTTTCGCTCCGTGTTCAAACTGGTCACATTTGCAAAGTTAAACACCAAGTCAACCTGCTGCACACAGCAATACGGTAGCTTTAGTTCTCTAGAAACGATGCTATTTTTAAACTGCAGTAGCAATGTGAACCGCATAAATTAGCATAAATTCAGCCTTCACAGATAGATAGTTCTCAGTTGACTGTGTTACATAGTATGAATTGACACTCTGCAGATTCCTTGCTTCTACTAACGCGGTCAATCATGCAATTGATGGGGCTTAAAATCCCCTATTTCAGTCCTCCAAAATCTCAACAGTCTTTTTCCACTCCTCTGTTCCTTTTCAGGGCAGTACTATCAAATGCTTGGGTTTCATTACGAATCACACAAGGTCTTCATGGGTAACTGGTGGTTATGCGGCTTCCTAACTGCAGGACATCCTACTATTTTCTCTGCTGGTGATTTTCTCCTTGTGTGCAGATGGCATTAAAGTGGAGTGCAGATGGTAACCCACAGCCCACAAACTCCTCATTATAATTCAAAATAATGTATGCAGCTTTTCGATTCTTATCTTCTCTTTACATTATTTTTGACATTAAAGGATAAATTGCTACTTTCAGAAGATACAATCAAAGTAATGATATCTGTTTATAGTTTAGAAGCTTCACCTGCAAAGAGGTAATGATGCACCTTGTATCTTTGCAAGTTTTATTTAAATCCATAAATCATTAGTGGAAAGGATTTTAAATCAAATATCTTTAGCTTTTATAAGTATGATCTTAAGGGAAAAAAAACAATAAATGATAAGGAAAAATCAGATCACAATGAAGCATGAAGGCTTAAGAGTCACACGGCTATTTAAGGTAATTTCATGGCTCTAGGTATCACTTTACCTGAGCTGCTTGGAATTATAATGGGATTTATCTCCACAGAACACCTGTGAGATAACCAAGTTGCTGCTGACAAACTGCAGTGGGCAGCAACGAGGTGACTAGTCCAAAGCCACGCTGATGGCCTGTGGGTCATCAGCGCTCACACTGTCACCACTGCATCCCCCCTGCCCTGTAGGGACCAGAACCCGTCTTGGCAGGAAAGCATGGCTCAAAATGAAGGTGCCATAAAAAATAGCCTTATCATTCTTTCAAGTTTTTTCACAGCGTGTCCAGTCTGGTGGAACTGGCTTTCCTAACCTTTTGACCAGCTGGAAAAGTCCTAAAAGCAGCAAGTTAAAAATATCTGTGGTGGAAAATAGCAAGGAATGAAACACTAAGCATTAGAGGTCAACCCTGGATCCCTGAAAAGTTTGCATTAATCAATGGAAATCTATTAAAAGAAATAAACTTATCCCTTAGTTATAAAAAGAAAACAAACAATACTTAAAACACCCAAGCAACCTGGTTGAAGAGCATTCACCAACTTGCAGGCAGCTTGTACACACAGCACAAATGAAAAGTTGGCCAATTTACTCCCTTTCCAGAAGCCTAGCGTCAGACTTGATAAAGACAAATAGCATTATTTGTTTGAAGTTTTTCCGTGGTGCCTGACAACCAATTACTAAATCACACCATTCTACTTTAGCTATCAGGGCACCTTCTAAACTGTCTCACAAAGTAGTTTCTGTCTGTCTAAAGGATGGGTACATGTTGCTTAATTAAATTCACTGCCTTTAACCATTAACAACCCTTTTCCTCAAATGGCTGAAATTATTTGCATATTATACATCAAAAACACTCAGATGTTCAACTGAGTTATGGTATAAATACACTAAAACAGAAATAATTTGACTATATAATCAAGGGCTATAATCTTCCACAGCACGTAGGCATGTTAATGATCTTACATATGGACAACATGAGATGAAATAATGAAGTATTTCATCACTGAGGGCAATTTATCTTGTCTGCATTCACTGAAGACAATTATAGGACGTCATCTTCTTAGTGGTTTCCCTTTCACAACAAAAAAGACAATAATCAGTTTTCATTAGGGAAGACTTGTCCTTTCTGTTGTACCAACATGACTTTCGTGTCCTATGCATGAAGTACAGCACTGATGTCAACTAAATAACTATGTGTCATCTTCTAACAGAAAGGTTTAGAAAGAGTAATAGGAATGCTTAAACTTAAGATGCAATATTGAAGGATTTTTACATCTCAAAAGAACTTAACAGATATGTTTTCTATCTTAGTGGCTTGTGCTTGAAACTAGTAAGGGTCTTCAGAACTGACCATCTGAAACTGGTGTTCCATGAGAAACCTCAGCTCAAATCATGACTCGAGAGAATAAAAAATTTCCAGAGAAAGCTCCATCATAACTGCCATAAAAAAGACCTGACTTTGTAGAGTCCCTCTTCATAGCACAATATCACACAGTTTCTCGAAAGGAACATTCAGAGCAGTTTCGCGTGAGAAGCCCATCGCCTATGGAAAAGCAAGAGAATTCTGACAGAGGATGAAATTCTGTGCCAGCATTTCTGACGGAGGAAGAGTGGCTCTATCACAAATACGTTCCTCTGTGAGAGGCTGAATCTGCCTGTGACAAGGTCAATTTTGAGAAGGGTTGGTATTAAAAGATTATGCTTCCTCCATCCTCTCACTGAGGCTGTGCTAATTATTTCAGGGAAATGAAGGAATTCTTTGATCCTCCAACTCTTCCTTCTCTCGCAAGGTGACTCTGGCTTCCCGCACAGCACCCATAGGAACAGTATGCCACGTCCTAATTCAATAATTGTGGAATTAGCCATTTTCAACCTTGAAATTTAACCCTAAGAAATTGAGTATGCAGTAATCCACGTAATCCAGGCCTCTACACCTGTCCCTCTCCTAACTAATCTCGCCATCCTTCATCATGTCACATCTTAATTTAGAGTCCTTTCAGCTGAGGTCAGTGTAAGTGGATGCTCAAGAAGTCGCACCAAGTATTTTTCACACGGCAGGACCGATGTCTTCCTTTGTGAACTCTGTGAGATACAGAAATATCAGCAGAGAGCAAAGCCCTTCCCCAATGATGCACAAACCATCTCCACAAGTGTTCTGGGAAGTAGCAAAGAGCTAGAATAAATAAATAAATAAATAAATAAATAAATAAATGCAGTGTAGCCCTGGATAATGCGATCTGCTGGTATTAAGTTTTCTCCTGAAGGAGTTAAGGATATACCAGCTGCTCTACATTAAACCGAGCTGGCATTTTAAATCATGCAAATTAACTGAGCTACCATCCAGTTCAGCCCAGCATTTAACAGCATTGCTGCAAATGATGCATAGTGCTGGCCAAACCAAGCCCTGCCATTTCAGCTGCTGTCAGAGAAGAAAGGAGGAGGCACGGTAATGGCACCGAGTGATGCTGCAGCTATTCACAAGATGGTTTAAAAGAGACTCCTTCCACTACAGGTACTGTTTAGACAAACAAAACGTGCACACGAGCATGGAAAACCCAAGGCTTTTATTTGTTGAAAATCATTTTATATAACCTAAGAGTCACTGCAAAATTATCTAAAATTAAATGGCTTGCAGTAGAGCACTGAACTTTCAAATCTCTCCTTGCTTAATGTCGCATAATAAACACTGAGTGGATCTGACGGACCATCGGCTCAGAAATGCTGACGCAGCAGCCTACGGGGAGCCCAGGGTGGCATCCGTCCCCACCTCAACATCTCACACCAACAGACATTTCTCAGACTATGAAGATGTGTGTTTGTTCAATGCAAACCTCTTTCCCCCTGAACCTCAGAGAGCACAGGAGGCAATAAAGAGGACTAAATCTTATCTGGTTCATGTTGTAGCCAAGAGATTAAGTTTCAGCACAAATCTGAAACTGTATAGGAGAGTGAAAGATCTGCTATTAAGCAGTCTAGGAGCTTTGTAGATTGTTTTTGTTTGCTTGTTTTTATTTCAAGTTCTTTCATATGACTTCCTTCCTTCCTTCCTTCCTTCCTTCCTTCCTTCCTTCCTTCCTTCCTTCCTTCCTTCCTTCCTTCCTTCCTTCCTTCCTTCCTTCCTTCCTTCCTTCCTTCCTTCCTTCCCTCCCTCCCTCCCTTCCCTCCCTTCCCTCCCTTCCCTCCCTTCCTCCTTCCTTCCCTCCCTCCCTCCCTCCTTTTTCAAGTTCCTACTGCAGCAACTAACCTTGATTCCTGTGTTAAAAATAAGATACGGTCACCTCGCTATTTGAGCTGATAAACTAACCCACTGATAAACTAATCCACAAGTATTACATCCCAGTGTCCAGTACTGCATATGCACCACAACTCACTTCACCTCCAACAGGGCTGATCTTCCAAGTCTTACCACCATAATGCCTTTAGCTATAGAATCATAGAGGCTGGAAAACACCTCTAAGATCACCAAGTTCAACCATCAGCCTAACACCACTGTGCCTACTAAACCATGTTCTGACATGCCACATCTACATGCTTTTTTTTAAAAGGGATGGTGACTCCATCGCTACCCTGGGCAGCCTATTCTAATGCTTCACCACTCTTCTGGTAAAGACATTTTTTCTAGTATCCAATGTAAACCTCTCCTGGCACAGCTCAAGGCCATTTAAGCCAAAATACACCCAACAAGAGGAACATCTGCTTCAGGATCTCAAAAGCAACCCATGGCAGGAGCAGCTGAAAGTCCACCACAGGATTCTCACTGACCCCCTAACACCTGAGGTTTGTGGAGATGGTGGCAAGGACAGTAGGGCTGTCCTGGGGTTCCCACAGAGTCTGGGGTCTGTCTGTGCTTCCCTCTGCTGCAGGCACCTACCACAGCTTGGCCAGTGGATCCCAAAGCCAAACATCTCACAGAAAGGCACTGTACCTCCAAATATGTCCCAACAGTCACAGGGTTTCCCATTGCTTGGCACAACAGTGAGTGACCACAGGGAAAAGAGGAGATCCTGGGTAAGTCTCGCTTGCAGAAGATGCTTCCATCATTAAATTTTAAGTGCATGACATATTCATTCACAAACAGATCCTATTCCAAATATTTCTGCTCCTTACAACAACCAGACTTCTTTTCACCAGTTTGGAGTCTAAGTATTGAATCCTATAAAACAAATCACTCCACGTGTTCCAAACTGTATCAGGTAAAAGGCCAAGAGGCTGACTCTTGCAGGCAACAGAAAAGAAAATCTCCATTGCAGCAGTGAGGGAAGTTTGTATCTGACTGCTTGGAAACAGGATCCTAGGCAACGACTGCTCTTCCCTCTTGAAAAGCAGAAAGTGGTTTTGTTTTGTAAATTAAAGCAAATTCATTAGAATTCCCTTGGCTCAGTTGTGTAGGGATAAATAGCATGCTGCTGCCTCCCTTTCCAGCTCCACACTGGAGGACAGGCACCTTATTGCCAGCTTTCCTTGGCAGTGATCATTTAGCACATTGCTCTGGAGGATCAGACCCCTGTGAGCTCCAAAGCCCATCTCAGAGGAGTAAGACACAGCAATGCTGAAAATACTCCTTCCCAAAATAATCCATCCCAGTTAGGCTACAGACAAGTCTGGAATACGTATGGCTTTTCTGAGAAGCAGACTGACCCATGGTTACTGAGCAAGAAAAAAGAAACCCATTTTTAAGCTATTGCTTCAAATGGCCAATGTACACTTGGTTTTGAAACACACATGACATTTCTTAAATTAGTTTTAAAGGCTTATATAGCTGTAAGAGTCTTTGAAATGAACAATAATTTCTAACTGAATCCAGCTTGTCTTATCAGACCAATCTATTAATTATTGTTTCCACCAGCTATATTTGTAGAATCATGGAATGGTTTGAGTTGGAAGGGAACTTAAAGCCAGTTACAATTCCCTGCCATGGGCAGGGCCACCTTCCATGAGATCAGGCTGCCCAAAGCCTCATCCAGCCTGGCCTTGAACACCTCCAGGGACGGGTTATCCACGACTTCTCTGGGCAAACTGTTCCAGTGCCTCACCACCCTCACAGGAAAACATTTCTTCCTAATAACTAATTTAAATCTCCCCTCTTTCAGCCTAAAATCATTCATAGAATCACGGAATAGTTTGGGTTGGAAAGGACCTTAAAGATCATCTAGTTCCAACCCCCCTGCCATGGGCAGGGACATGTCTCACTAGAATCCCTGGGTTGGAAAAGACCTTTGAGATCATCAAGCCCAATGGTACCTGTCTACCACTAAATCATATCCCTAAGCACTTCATCTACCCGTCTTTTAAATACTTCCAGGGATGGTGACTCAATCACCTCTCTGGGCAGCCTCTGCGAGTGCTTGACAACTCTTTCAGTGAAGAATTTTTTCCTAACGTCTGATCTGAACCTCCCCTGGTGCAGCTTAAGGCCATTCCCTCTCATCCTATCACCTATCACTCGGGCAAACAGACCAACATCCACCTCTCTACAACCTCCTTTCATCCCACTTCAACCATTCCCCCTCATCCTATCCTTGCACTCCCTGATAAAAAGCCCCTCCCCAGCTTTCCTGTAGCCCCCTTTAAGTACTGGAAGGCTGCTATGAGGTCCCTCTAAAGCTTTCTCTTCTCTACACTGAACAAGCCCAATTCTCAGCCTGTCTCATACGGGAGGTGCTCCAGCCCTCTGATCATCTTTGTGGCCTCCTCTGGACTGAAAGTTGCATACTGATTTTTGCAGATGCAAATGTGTCCTCTGCGTCTGTTCCAGACCTTTATCCTCTGACACACACACACACAGATACTGTTCTTACATTACATTTCTCTGATAAAATACAGCTGTGCATCATGCTACAGTGGCAAAGAAGGATTTCTGACTCCCAAAACCATGAATATTGTATTGCCTTGATCTTAGAATACTACGCCTGATAGTTGTCTATCTGCCAGAGGAAGCTAATTTGCTAGATCCCTTGTACAAATTGATGAGAAATTACTTCCTGGTAATTAACTGCCATTATCTGAGAAACAGCCGAAATAGATATGACATGGAAAGACAGCTGTTACAGTCTTCTAAAAATACCTGTGCAAAACCAGCATTTAACTTATCGGTACTAAATTTACCTGTACTTTCTAACAGTGGACATGGTTCAAGGGGACATGGCTAAAGAAAAAGGAATCAGCTTCTAATTATTTATTCATCATAAAGCATTGGCACACAAGCTAGATTAACAACATGAAACCCCATCAGGGTATTCATTTTGCTCTACCAATGGGCAAGTCCACAGAATTAATAGATGGTTAAAAAATACAATATAAAAATAATGCGTGGTCAGCTTTTGCAGTAGAAGATCCTGTCAGGAACAGTTCACCTTATTATGTGAAACAGAAAGGTATTGCTACAATGTTCTTTACAACTGAGAGCATCTCTCAGTTGTCCAAATGACAGCTCCAGCTAATGGTTTACAAGGAGGCTGAGAAGTTGGGAAATATTACAGACCCCCTCACGTGTTTTGGCAATGAGACCACCACACTCAAAATCCCCTTAAGTTTGAAGAGCAGCCTTTAAGAGCAGTGCCACAGGCTTTAAATACATTGCAAACTGCTGTATACAAAATGAATTACAATTCCAGCCTATTATATGCCTCTTCCATTTCTAGAAACAAAGCAGATGTGCCCTCAGACAGCCATCCTAGATGATGTTCTTTCTACATAACACTGAAAATCTTTGTTGCCTATTAGCAAAAAAGACTTTATCATCTTCTACAGCATTATTAGGGAGAGGAGGAACATGGAAATGATCGAGGAAGTTAGTTGAGTCCTTCTATTTGGAGAAAGCATAACTAAATCAACAAGATCCCAGCACTGAGAACAGCTACTTCCGCGGACGTGTATGTCAGTCAGGCCATCCAGGTTTGCTTTTGGGTTTTTTGGGTTTTTTTTTCCTTTTAATTTATTTTTATAACATGAGAAAGCCTGGATTTGTATGATTACCTAACTTTGTTGTCAGGCAGGTGGGGACAAACATCTCTGGGTTTCTCCAAGAAGGCTTTATGGCCAGTCCACTACACCCCTGGGGTCATCATGCTTGAGAACCCATTCTTCCCCCACCGCAGGCATGGAGGGAGCAGCAAGTCAAGTACCTTGGCCTCTGTTCCTGTGAGCTCCCAGAGCTTGAAGGAGGGACTAACAATATTTAGTACTTTTATAAACAGACTAAAATCTACTTTCAAAGAAAATACTGATGAATCCATCAACTTATTGCCCACGAATTCATGTTTCAGAGATCTGACCATGTTTTTTTGTCAAGCTACCAAACCAGTACCTTCCAGTCCCTAGTTCCTTGGTCTCTACAGTTCCTAAGTTTTCCTTCTTGCTTGTATAAAATAAAATCTGAACAACTACTGTTGGAAAGTAGCCCATGACCTCTCTTTACAGTTGCCACTTCTTCCAAAACAGACTTACTCCCGTCCAGCAATTCTAACGTCAATACAGTGAACATGAACTCATCACTACACACTTCTGTATTCTACCATGGTGGTCATTACGCAAAGGACAAGACTGAAGAAATGGAGTAATAGACTGAAGAAATGAAGCAATAATAGTGACAGGTCAGGTAAAATAAGGAGATATAGGGACTGTGGCCAACTATGAGAGAGAGGATGTGGCAACTTCCAGCTATAGCTGTAGAGAAAACACCCACACAAGCTGCGAATAGAGAGAGGACTTAAAGAAATGTTCAAGACAAGATGTGGACATAGGGTAAAATTTAAGAAGCCATGCGAATAAACAAGACGTTGACAAAATATGAAGATATGGCGGTCCAAAACTGAACACAAATAGGGGCAAAAGTCCTGGCAAAAGCATATTTTGAAATGCAGAAGTTAGATATTTTTTCTTTTCGTGTATTGTTTTCCCACACATTGCTTCCAATTCTAAAATAACCCTAAAGTAAAATGAAAGATAATCCAAGGACAACACACCTAAAAATACTTTCAAGAGGCGGAAAAATGTGGAATCAGAATAAAATTTTAGATCTCAGCCTGTTTTAAAATAAGAAGTGACCTGTTTTCTCAATTATTTATTTTAATAAATGGTTTATTTGTTTTAAGGTTTAGCAGTTATTTCCATGTCTATCCTTTGCAAAACTGAAGAAACTGAAAATGTTTCCACAAACCATTTCAGAACAAACGATTTACAGATAAAATTAGAGGCATATAAATTAGTGCCAAGTTTTCGACTGAGGTCCAGTTCTTGGTGAATGGAAAACCAGCAGCTTCCTGTTACAAAATGTACTAACAGTTCATATCTAATAATACACATAAAATCTGACCATTTATATACTTCAAATATAGATGTTTCTAAATGTAATATTCAAGCATGATATTTTTAGACAGGTAAACTTCTCAGCAGAATGAATCTGAGTTTGGTTGAGATTCTATAGTTTGCTGCAAGGAAAAAATAAATAATGCGTTAAATTTTAAGAGCATCTCCTGACACATTAAAGTAGATAGTTTAGTCCCAAACCTTAAATACACAGAAAGTAAATACGAAAAAATGAAAGAACAGAAAACACACCCTTCCATTAAAGGCCCAGCTATCACTTTATTCAAAATTGTATCTACTTAAAACAGCACTTATGATGTTTATTCCATGTTGTAAGTTTGGGAGGTTCAAACAAAATAATTATTGATTTAAATCCCTCCTTAACTTCTTCCACTTTGGCAGGAAAAAGGGATTTGTAGGCTAAAAGCATTAAAAAACTCTACAAGTTAAATAGAGGTTTAAAATGAGCAATGGCATTGAGGGAAGGAAACCTATACAGAGGGATCTGGACAGGCTGGACCAGCGGGCCAAGGCCAACCGTATGGAGTTCAACAAGGCTCAGTGTCGGGTCCTGCACTTAGGACACAACAGCTCCATGCAACGCTATGGGCTTGGGGATGAATGGCTGGAAAGCTGCCTGGCAGAAAAGGATATGGGGGTGTTGGTTGCTGAATACAAGCCAGCAGTGTGCCCAGGTGGCCAAGAAGGCCCATAGCATCCTGCCTTGTGTCAGAAATGTTGTGGCCAGCAGGAGTAGGGAATCGATTGCCTCCCTGTAGAGCACTGGTGAGGCTGCACCTCGCTTATTGTGTTCGGTTTTGGGCCCCTCACTGCAAGAAAGACATTGAGGTCTGAAGTATGTCCAGAGAAGGGCAACAAATCTGGTGAAGGGTGCGGAGAACAAGTGTTATAAGGAACTGAGGTTGTTTATTCTGGAGAAGAGGAGGCTGAGCGGAGACCTTATCACTGTACTACCTGAAAGAATGTTGTAGTGAGGCAGGTGTTGATCTCTTCTCCCAAGTAATAAGTGACAGGATGAGAGGAAACAGGCTGAAGTTGCACCAAGGGAGGTTTAGGTTATGTATTAGAAAAAACTTTCTTTACGAGAAGGGTTGTCAGGCTCTAGAACAGGCTGCCCAGGGAGGTAGTTGGATCAGCATCCCCAGAGGTATTTAAAAGACGTGCCGATGTGGTGTTTAGGGACACGGTTTAGTGGGACTTGGTAGTGCTAGGTTTACAGTTGGACTTGATGATCTTAAATGTCTTTTCTAGCCTACACAATTCCATGATTCTATCAGCTATCACTTGGATCGACAGAAAGACTTAATGCTCTTCTGTTGAAGCCAACTGCAGCTCAAAGAAGCCTTCAACAAAAAATGAGTGTCTACAGAGCTGAAATATAACATCTACACCAAAAAAGAGAAGTTCTGTGGAACACCTAGTGGCCAAACGATCTAGGAAAAGCAAGAAACAAAACTCTAAAACTGTCAAAGAAATTCACCACTGCAGCCAGGGAAGCTAAGGCAGACAGGGAGAAAGCAAGAAAAAAAAAAATTAATAATTAATTAATTTCTGGTTTCAAATGGACCAAAGCGTCCTGCATGGATGCTGTCATATATCAAGTGTCAGAGCAGAAAGTGACAAAAATTACTTGCTAAAACAGGGACAAAGAAGGTGAGAGTGTCCACTGAAGAAACAATTTTATGGAGTAAGCTAACAGTTTCAAGGACAGAGGGAGAACACGTGGACACCATATGCATAAGCATTTTGAACTGATTAACAAGTAGCAGCAAAGGAGAAAGATAATCTAATAGTCAAGGAACTAGCTAGAAATCTTCTATAGCACCGCAGACTTTACAACCTTGGGTAAGTCTCTTTGTGCCTTAGCCACTCATTCATAAAATAAGAATATCTCTACCTCTAAGGAGTGTTCTTAGATTAAGTACACTGAAATCTGGAAGCCCCTTAGGTATTACCTATTAGAAGAGATCAGAGAAACAGCATAAAATTTTAAGGAGGAAGCAGGAAAAAAGGTCACACCGAATGAGTGTTTCAAAAACACTAACCATGGGCTGTGAAAACCTGAGTGAATTCAACAGCAGCATTATTAGCTCCACAATAAATACATTTGAAAACCTCAACTCGATAGTGAAGGTACTGAACTTGGGAAAGAACATCACCCTATGTCCAAAGGCTCAAGAACTGTCACAAACTGAAATCAGAGCAAAAATCATTTTCACTCATTATCCAGTAAAATTAAAAACTGAATTGAAGACTTAATTACAAGTAGAATTCCAAGATCCTTTGGAGATTCTAAACAAAAACCCAATAGTGAAAAATCTGTGGAGTTTACAGTGGAATCTATGCTAACTGTATCCTGGGCTGCATCAAAAGAAGCGTGACTAGCAGGTCAAGGGAGGTGATTCTGCCCTTCTCATCTGCTCTTGTGAGACCTCACCTGGAGTCCTGTGTTTGGTTCCGGAGTCCTCAGCACAGGAAACACATGGAGTTGTTACAGTGAGTCCAGAGGAGGCCATGAAGATGATCAGAGGGCTGGAGCACCTCCCATACAAGGACAGCCTGAGAAATTTGGGCTTGTTCAGCCTAGAGAAGAGAAGGCTCCAGAGAGACCGTCCAGTATTTAAAGGGGGACTGCAGGAAAACTGGAGAGGGGCTCTTTATCACAGAGTGCAGGGATAGTACAAGGGAGAATGGCTATAAGCTGAAAGAAGGGAGATTTAGATTAGGTATTGGGAAGAAATTTTTTCCTGTGAGGATAGTGAGGCCCTGGCCCAGGTTGCCCAGAGAACTGGCGTCTGCTCCATCAGTGGAGGTGTTCAAGGCCAGGTTGGATGAGGCTTTGAGCAACCTGATCCAGTGGAAGGTGTCCCTGCCATAGATGGAACTGCATAAGCTTTAAGATCCCTTCCAACCCAATCCATTCGATGATTCTATCATCCTTTCTCACATCTTTTGTCCAAACACAGGGCACTACAACAACGTAGCTTTTTATAGTAAAGGCAGAACACTGAAAACTCAATGTTAATAACCACAATAATAACTATTTATGATTTTTTTTTTCTGGTAACAATTCATTTGGAACAACTCTTAACAATTTTTTATATATATATATATATATGTATGTATCTATAAACATACTATCAAAACCATTGTAATCATAAATAGAAGAAGAATTTGGTTACTTAATAGCCTCAGATTGCTTACAGTGCATAAAAAAAATCCATTAGAAAGCAAGATACAGCAAAGGTTTTTTTGTAAGAATGTACTTAAGTACATAAGTATAATTCCATAAGCAAGCTCATTAAAACTAATTTAACTAATTAACTAATTTAACAGTATTTTTGTGGTTATGTATTTTGATAGCCTGAAAGAATAGTTTTTAAATTTTCCCAACTTTTCAGTACAATTTCTCCTTTGTACACGTGACCTTATTTAATTTCTTTCAATAATGCAAAAAGCTGTCTTTCATGGTGAAGTTATCACTATTACTGACCACATTTCTCATGATTTCTTTTATAATGAGCTCAGCAGTGGTAGCGAGACCAAATTTGTGGCAGCTCACCTAATGGCACTGAAACCAGTCAATGTACATCTGACTTTAAATTTGGTTCAGAGAAAGATTTGCTTGATTCCTATCCCTTCTGCAAAATGTCTCCACAGTAAAACTGTGAAGCCCAGTATCACACGTAAAACCAGGTAATGTATGTGTGACAGGATGGCATAATTTCACTGCAGTGTGCTTTAGTAATCTTTGTCTCTATGAAGCTTCATATTAGCAAGAAAGTGATGTGGAGGGGTAAAAGGCTTCTGATAAATTTAATTAAAATACAGACAAGTAATTACTAATATCTGAACTATATGGCTTCCTTTGTATAGTTAGTTACATGGGAATGAGCGTAGTGTGGCAGGTTAATCAACAGCCAACTGGCTGCAAGTCTCTGCTTTTGAAACAGCTCATCTGAGCCTAAATTTGAAGCATGGAAAAATACTGGAGCAATGTATTAAGTGATTAGTCTGTGAGCAGCTAGAGTGCTTCAAGGCAGTGCAAAACTGACAGGAAAAATCCCTGATTTTTTTTCAGTAGAGTGCTATCAACCTAGGAATGGCTATCCTATAGATTTTTTGCAAGGATCTGTAATGGAGCTTCTCTACCAATTTCATTCCATACCGTTACCATTGACATAGACTACAGAGTGGTAAATAAGAAAAAACACCCAGGTGTTTTATCTCAATGGGTTTGCAAATGTTTCTGGAGCACACCCTGTATCTAGAACACCCCAAACACAGATAATCTTCACAAATTAGGAAAGAAGAATTAAGACTAGAAAACAGGGAGATCTGGAATGCTCCAGATCTAGAACTCCCTAGATCTGTAACATCCCAGACCATCCCAGATCAAGAACATCCAACTGAACACGACCTTCACAAACTGGGAATGCAATGTGAAGACCAAAGTGGTTTTATCGCAGACAATGGTATCTACCAGTTGTGAATTGAATTCTTAAAACAAGGTCTAGGAAAACGGAGAAGAGTTTTGCAGATAGCGCAAGGAGTTGTAGGATTTCTAGAAATCTTGAGAGAAAAGGTTAAAATAATTAGGTTTGCCTAGCATAGTGAAAGAGAAAAGTGACAGAGAACATGGTAACACCTAGTGAAAACCCACCTTCCATATCCATCAGGTGAGAATAACACCTAACTTTCAGCAAGTGAATATTGCAAAGACATTTGCAAAGAAATAAAAAATCCCAGCCCATCCCTCCACGTCAAACATTCAGGACAGTTGTGGGTAATTGCTGAATACACATCAATACCAGGTTAAATAGATGCCTATCTACTTGAAGTGTTTCAGTGGAAGGGTGGGACCAAGGACTGCTACAGTTACTTAAGATAGGCACAATGATTATTTTTTAGGTTCTCCAGAGAATGAAAATCAAGAAGCTAGAGGATACAGCATAGCAGCAATAAACACAGTAATTAAATCCATTATCTTCTTCAGTGGCTTTCACAATAACAAGGCAACAGACTGCATTCCTGGAACAGTATCTTTCTTCTTGCACCCTGCAGGAACAATTTTATCATGGACTTCTAATTGACAATGACTTCTGTCTCAAGTAACTGAAGCAAATTTAGTAGCCAAATACATACAACTTTTTCAGAATTGCTAATAAATTCCATTTTGTAGATGAGAGAGCACTATCTGGCTATCTACTTAACGGAAGTTTCTCTGGTAACAAAGTTAAATATTTCCAAAACAATGCTCTCTAAATATGGGTACAATTTATTGGCCATGTTTTCAAATTAGACAAAATAAGCACCAGTGCAACAGCAGGATACTGTTGTGGACAACACAGGGAATTTAATATGGAAAAATGAATGGAGTGTGTATATCAGTAACAATAAAATAGGAATGATACTGCCATGATTCATCGACTGAAGGCTTCAGATGAGCATTTACAAAAGGCTTGATGCTAAAACTCTCAGACCTTTCTTTGGAAAGTGCTTCTGAAATTCCATGAAGAATGCTTTTTATAAATTGTACCACATTTTTAAATAACACATTGCCCTTATATGGCCTTAAAGGCTCAAAACCTCCAGTCACTATAAAATCCAGCTTAAACACATAAAACCATATCAAGAACAACAAAAAATATTTGAAATATTGAGAGTTTTTTACTGATGCCACATTTCTCAAGGGACACACCTTGATTTTCAGCAATTTTTAAAAAATTATTACTTCAATGAATACCACCTTGCAGTGCCCATGTTCTCAGAAGAATCAGGCTCAAGGTACCACCTAGCACCAAAAAAAAAGGCTCAGGAACCTAGCACTGGTATGTGAGTAGCTTAAAACATGCTTAACTAGCATGAGAACATGGTCTAATATCTTCACACTATGATTTCTGGTCTATGCAGTAGATGCAGCCTCTTCTCAAGAATATCAGTAAACCATGTGCAGGAAAAACCGCTTACAGAAATTCAAAGTGGAAGTATATATACACCATGATGGGAGATACAAATTCATATACACAAAGAGGTAAAGGTATTCCATCTATTCATGCCTCTCATCACCTCTTTCCCTGTAAGGAGATGTCCCAAACACGAGGTCAAGCTGTTCTCTGTCCTAATCTTGTGCACGCAACTGAATTTTGTATTATGTAGCGCAAAGAGGACCAACTTCAACAGGATTAAGAGCAACTCCCTAAAATACTCCCAGAACATCCTGTGTCTTGTTGGTTATGAAACCCTCCAGAGATACGACAAGAGTTAGAATTCCATTCTGTTGAAACAGAAACTGAACTCAGATAGCCGACTCTATGAGCGAACACCCTAACCTCTAGGCAGTTGTGCAATAGCAATGCTTCTCTGCTACTTGGGTTGAAAGTGGCCTGATATCACCCTTGGTATTGATGGAAATAGCTTATGTGTCCAAGAGAGGGTTTGGAGCTGCAAATTCCAAGTTCAGCCTCAGCAAGGAATACAGCACAAGTTATAAAGATTTCAGTCATTTTTATTTCTCTTCATTGTTTGATCCAGGTGTCTGTCTCCACCCACACAGGAGCATATCAAGTCCTTCCCCATGTGCTGCAAACCCCAGATAGGGACTGAGATCTATAAAAGATATGTGCCAAAACATTTGGTATTGGTCCAATTTACAGATCTAAACTCAACATGTCATAGTAAGACTATAATTTCCCTCAATCACAGAGGATGTGAGGCACCTTACACAGCAAAATGTAAAGGGCCATATAGGTGCTTGAGATAAAATATCCAGAGAAGCAAGTGATCACCCCCGTAAGACATGTCTATGATTTTTGAGACAGACCTAGTGCCGTGTTTAAGACTAAACCAGGCTCATTATCAGAAAGCATTTCTACACCTCAATGTAACTGAAGTTTTTCCAAGATAAAAACACTTCAGAGCTGCTCACATTCCATCTGGCACCTGTCCATCCATCCTGTTCCTCCTCCCTTGGGAGGGAGAGATGGGAGAAAAAGACAAGAACAGTGCCCTTGATACAACTGACCTGGAAAAATCTCCCTTTAGATACAGAGCGATGTTCCAAATTACTACCTTGGATGGCAAAGACCTGCATGCTTACGTGGGCAGAGGGATCAAAGTTGGATCAATAAGAATAACACAAAAGGACTTGTGTTTATCCAAGGTAATGGATAGTAAAACAAACCTCACTGTTTCACACCTTAAAAGGTGCTGGTCATCTGCTAAGACTGATACACAAATGAGGTTACTGAGAATGACAAAGCTTAGGATTTCTAATGCTGCTGAAGTTATTAAAATTCTGAATCATCTGAAATGCCTTTGGCCAAAATCATTCCCTGTTTGAATAGAAAACATTAGTATGAAGACTCTTTCATCCTCAAGATATTAAAAAATGGGGTTTGTTCCACATCCATGAAAGGGTTAAAAATACTATAGTATTCTCCTTCCTACTGCCAATGGCTATTACTGGTAGGATCTCTCTGACTACAACCTATTATAAGATGAGAAAGTATTTCTGAATAACAATCACTTTTTGCAGGAATGTAATTTACTATACAAAAACCAAGGCGTGTCTGAGAGAAAGAGCAGCATATAATGAGGTTTTGCTGACATTTCAGAATCACAAGGACAGATTCTAGTAGAAGGAAAAGAAAGAGTATTCATTTCTCTCTTAAGAACAAGATGTGATGCACAGGGTGGTCTATCTGGTGCCACCACCCTGCCAGTGATACTTGTCTGCCTCCTTTTCCTGCTTGCAGTCCCTCAGGAACAGCCACAGTAATATTCGTCTGGCTTGAGCAGCCCGATACATCACCCTATCTACCAGCAATGGAAGTGCAGCATATCCCAAAATTCAGGGCACAGGGCCAAAAACACCCAATCAGTAGCCGTACTTGTCTTAAGAGAATAAGGTTACGAGGCCATAGGTTTCAAGATCTAGATGATAGGGATGACCCATTATTCCTCGAGGAAGGGAAAGAAAAAATTACAAGAAAAGTATCTGTCATCATTTCCTCACTGCAGCATAATTGCATCACCTTCTACTGGGCTCAGATATTGGTAGAAACAGCTTGTAATGTATATGGCCGTTGCCCAAATGCCTCACGCTGCTCTACAGCAATCGCTGTATAACGTTAATCAATTCTGCTTGCTGCAGTAGACCATCTGCTTCACTCACACTGTAGTACGCTAACGCATACTATCTGCTCACACTGCTGTTGAGCACACTGGGGCATCGGCAGGACAAGGCAATCTGAGCCATGCTGAAAATGTGACTACAGTGGCAAAAATGACACGAGCTGAAGAACACACATTTCTCCTCCTAATACAGGAAGCAGCATATACCAAAATACATTAGGAAACTGATGCACACTAAAGGAAAATCTAAAAAATGCATGTTGATCATGTGCTGCATTGGTGATGTCATGCACATACAGACAATTCCATTTGAGTCTTCATTTCCTACATAATCTACTTAATTTAGCTGCACTAAGAATGACATGCATATTGTAATTTAAGATCAAGCCCATTCACTCCCCACACAGCTACAAATACAAAACGTTCACACAACTAGTGCTCCAGTATTGCACAGAACCAAACACCAACCACATTCATGACAGTCAGCAATCTTTCCCCATCCCAAGCATACAACCCAGGCATCACAATTAGCACCTACAACAAGAACACATCCCATACCCAACATCTCTACTATATCCCACCCATAAAGCCCACCAGTTCAAGCAATGGCAATAGAGAATGCAGCACAGGCAAACAGCACACACAGCACCATCCCTCACCACCCCACCATCAGCTCCACCATGCTGACAAAACTACAAAGACATCCCTGGATAGCACATGCCACTACGCAGAATGTAAAATATCCCACCACTGTAGACAGATGTTATCACACACACACACCCTTCTCTCACTGCTGTTCACACTGCTACTATCTGCCTCAGAAAACCCGCTGCACCGTTCAACATAGAAATAAATCCTTGCATACACCTCCCCAACATTTGGTGCTTTCTAACCTGTGTGTCAATTCCATTTTCTACCGAGCTACTCTTCCTTGGTGGGAGTCCATCTCCTGCGTTTTCTTGTCCATTAGGAGATTTGAGAGGAATGTGGCTGGAATACAATGGCTTCGTCACCTCCACCTTGTTCCCAAACTTCAGGTAACAGGGCTGTGGGATGGTCCTGGCCGTTGGGACATGCAGGATTGGAGCAGCGCTGTGTACGGGTTTAGGCAGTCCCGATTTCATTTTGGAGGCTACCAGGATGGCTGGCATTTTCTCTTTCTGCTTTCCTAACACGTTTCTGTCAGCAGCAGCAACAGCAGAAACAGCTGGCAGGGAGAGAGAAAAGGACACGTTGGGGAAGCTGCTCTACACTAAAGCAGCCTGGTTTACTGCAGGGATCTCCAAAACCAGCTTAGAATTTAAAACCAGCAATAAAACCAACTGGAAAAAAAAAAAAAAAAAAAAAAAAGAAAAGAAAAGAAAAGAAAAGAAAGGAAAACAAAAAGGCAAATGACTCTCAGCCTAAAATATCTCCCAGCTTTAATGTCAGCCTTCCACCTGTTTCCTCTAATATTATTTTCAGTTCTTCACCACTGTCCTCCTTCCTATTTCTGCTGTTTTTTAACTTGCTCTGGCTGACTCCTGTAATTTTCTTCCCTGGAAATGGGGAGACTTTCACTCCGTTATCTTGTCACCGCATCTCCAAAGTGAGGCAGTCCTTTGGAATAGGGGAAAAAAAAAAGGAACCTGCTGCTGCGTACGCTTCCCCTTCCGTACGCACTACAGAGCGAGTGAGCAGGATTTCCAGCTTAAGATGTCTTTCTTCAGTCTTAGCCAAGAAGCAGATGTAGCTCAGTGTGTTAATGAGTGATGCCCTTGGATACCAGCCTTAGAGAATCAAGCTTCTTAAGCCTTAATAGCTGGGAACAGGACAACGATGCTGGAGCAAGAAGGAGAAACGTCCACTGACAGCAATGTGAAATGAAAAGATGCCAGTGGCTACAAAATTTCCCGGCTGAAAACCTGGAGGAAACAAAAAAATAAGCACTCAGCTGTCAGAGGGAAAGGGAAAGCAGCCGCCACCGCATTTTCCCCTCCCGCAGTGGAGCGGGTCCTCCCGCCCGGCGCTGCTCAGCGCATCCCGGGGGGAACGGGGAGGGGGGGCGGGCGGCTGCCTCCCCGGCTTGGCCCTGCCCGCTGCAAGCAGGAATAACAACAACAACGGCAAAAAATCCTTCTGTCTGCAGGGGGAGGAGCGGTTCCAACTCCTGGGGAGGGCAGGGAACTCCGGGGGCTGCGCAGCCCCGGGCTGGGATGCTCCAGGGGAGGGGGTGGGGGAAAGCTTGCGACCGGCTTCTTTTTGAAATTTGAAAAGAATTAAGGGGGGGAAAGGGTGCTTTCAAATCAAAACACCTGGAGATGACTCATTGTTCGTTGCTGTTCGGGAAAACTGCCGCTGCCAGCATCAACAGGAATTTGAATAAGCACAGTGAGTAATGCAGCCCTATTATAGCAACGCCCGGCGTGCTGCTGGTAGGAGCCTTTTCTTTCAGTGTCACAGGTTCCTCCCCGTGCGGCTCTGCGGATCCGTTACAGCCCCCACATCTCTCATTCCTCAGCAACTTGGCCCATTCTGCCCCTCTCTTCCTCTCTTATGAGACCTCATCTGGAGTATTGTATCCAGTTCTGGAATCCTTAGTGTAGGAAGGATATGGAGCTGTTGGAACAGGTCCAGAGGAGGCTACAAGGATGAACAGAGGGCTGGAGCACCTTCCATATGAGGACAGGCTGAGAGTTGGGGTTGTTCAGCCTGAAGAAGAGAAGGCTCCAAGGAGACCTTATAGTGACCTTCCAGTACCTGAAGGGGCTACAGGAAAGCTGGAGAGGGGCTGTGCACAAAGGTTTGTAGTGATAGGACGAGGGACAATGGGTATGAACTGGAGAGGGGCAGATTTAGACTAGACATAAGGAAGAATTTCTTCACCATGAGAGTGGTGAGGTACTGGCACAGGTTGCCCAGGGAAGCTGTGGCTGCCACATCCCTGGAGGTGTTCAAGGCCAGGTTGGATGGGCCTTGGGCAGCCTGATCCAGTGGGAGGTGTCCCTGCCCACGGCAGGGGAGTGGAACTAGATGATCTTTAATGTCCCTTCCACCCCAAACTATTCTATGATTCGATGATTCTATGATTTTAGAGAGGTGCATCTTCCCCCTCTCTGCTCACAGAGCACCATCCTGGACCACGGAGGATTATCAGCATGGAGAGGTGCCTGCAGGCTCCTAAGGGGCTCTTAACACGGTGACGTATAGTGCCACAACTCCTCATTTTCAGGCTTTGAGCGAGGTGAGGGTGCCTCAGAATAATGTTCACAAAGCCAACAGGAAACATGGAAAAGGAGAATGCATTTTAAATCACATCCTTGTCACAGCCCCAGGAATCACATTATTTCTCTGATTATTTCTCTTTATTCTCATTTCACCCACCGCCTGAAGGCAGAACCCTTGCACCATCACCTGGGTGGCAGGGACAGGATCCATCTCAGCAAGCAGAGAGGAGAAATGAACCTACCTTTGAAATGTTTGAAATACACTCTGTGTGAGAGTCCAGCCTACCAAGCTACTTGGCAGGACAGTGGAAGCACAGCCCCACCACCCTGCCCCATCCATCCAGCAAGGAATGCTCAGAGGAGGAAGGCCAAAGCACACTCGGCCACCCATTTCCAGAGAAGCTGGGTCCTGCCTATTTGGCATCCTGACTTTTGGGAAAGTTTTAGATGTGCAAACCCTGGGTGCTTACATATGAGACTCAGAAAAATGAAGCATTTCTGGATCGGAAGCGTCTCCAGGATTAGGCAGCAGAATTAGGATAGCATTTTAGGAAATGGAAATCAGATGAGACCCATGTGTTGGATCCTTATGTGGATGTCATCTTAAATCACCTCTCCAGGGTTACATAGCAAGTGGCAGAAATGGAAATTAGAAGTCAGGACTTGTTCTGCTCATTTATGAAGTGCTAGTCTACCTCAACATCACAATGTAAACCAGTCTGTCTCAACTAACAGAATACTGTTTCCGAAGACATTACCTGTATTACGTGAGTTTTTGTGCTGTTGCTGTGTGCAGTCTGCCCTCTCCCTTTCTCAGCACGGGCCCCTGATTGCATAACTCAATGCTCCACAGTGCACATGAAGTGCAGGCATAGAGGGCAACGAAGCTGGTGAAGAGTCTGGAACACGAGTCTTATGAGGAGCGGCTGAGAGAACTGGGATTGTTTAGCCTGGAGAAGAAGATGCTGAGGGGAGACCTTATCTCTCTCTACAACTACCTGAAAGGAGGTTGTAGCGAGGTGGGTGTTGGTCTCTTCTCCCAAGCAACAAGTGATAGAATGAGAGGAAATGGCCTCAAGTTGTGCCATGTGTGGTCTAGATTGTCTATTAGAATAAAATTCTTGAAATTCTTTAATATTCTAACAAAAGAGTAGTGAAGCATTGGAACAGGCTGCCCAGGGAAACAGTGGAATCTCCATCTCTAGAGCTGTTTTAAAAACATGTAGACATAGCACTTCGGGATGTAGTTTAGTAGGCATGGTGGTGGGTGACGGTTGGACTTGATGATCTTAGAGGTCTTTTCCAACCTTTATGATTCTATGATTCACTAGTGTTTTGGTTGTTGCTGGGACTTTTCAGCACATCTGCTTTCACATACACCAGCTCCGCAGGCTGCTTTGTATTAACTTGAAGAGGGTAATTTGTTTATTTGTTATTTTTATGAGTGACTGCTTTCACCATGGTCTCTTTATCCACCAGTCTCACACTGGAAACTGCACATCTCGGTTCATCCAAGTCACTGAGAAAGGTCTTCTAATGTTTACTCCCCTGTCATAGCACCACTCACAGTATCAGCTTAAACACAACTATATAGAAAATATCAAAGCCCAACAACTCCATGAAGAAAGTCAGATTTACCATATGAAAGGCCTGGTAGTTATGGATGCAGAAATGTGTCAAACGCTCTGATACTATTTCCATTGTTCACTGCTGAAAACTCAGCCTTGCTTGCTAAAAGCAGGTTGGGCTGAAGCACGGAAAACTTGACACAGATCCAAGTCTGAAAACAAGGCTAATTTTAGGCCTGTAATAAAATATAGTAATGTTTAAAAGCTATTAGAAGATCTAACTGACAGCTTTATGTTCTGTTCTTCACTTACACGTTTTATGAGGTTCAGGCCACCAATCCCAGATGCACAGAACTTGCCAGTTTTTGTTGTTCTGTTTTCATCTTGGAAAACTGGCTAGGTTACAAGATACCAAAACAGACACAAAATTAATTTAAGCAAAAGAAAAGGATTACTTTCATTGGTGTTCTAACAATTATTGAATCTGATCCTTTGATGACAGTGGATTGAATATTCCTCAGCTAGAGGAAACTACTTTATTTCTTGGTGTGCAGTCCTGCCCGCTGAAGTGAAGATGATCTCTTGTGGATACAGTCAATCTATGTTCCCGCCAGTTGTTGTGCTGAATCCATATAACAAGGTCCCCTTCTTTACCAAAACTTAATGTGAATTCCTAATAACGCATCTGAAGAGTGGCCTAGAATTACTGCTTCTCTTATGGCTTCAGTAAAAAACAGCTATTTCAGAGAAAGGTTTGCACTAATAATTCGTTGCCATCTAATACCTGGGGTTTTGTTATGCATATTTTACACTACAGCATAATGCCAGTGCAACACACCGTACTGTATCCAGTGGCAATGCAGCCATAGCATGAGGTCATTAATTGTTAATACATCACATTACAGGCTCTCTCTGCTAAGATAACCAACATCAGTTTTGGTCTATCTTTGGAAGTAAGTATTTTTTAAAAGAAAATATTTGATTTTACCTGTTAATAAGGCTAGGATTTTTAGAAGAAACTACTTCTCGTGAAGAGTCAGTGGGGTCTGGGAACCTAACTTCCTTATCTTTCTTTAAAAGCTGAATTAGTTTTCCCTTTCCCTGTTTTGAGTCAACCAAATGTCTTTATCTGAGCTATAAGTAATATGAAAAAGCAGGCAAATTATCTAAACAAAAAGCAAGAGTTTCATTCCTTCCTGTCACAAACGTTGGATAAGCCACTAACTAGGGGCACATTCCCTTGCAGCCTTAGGTTTGATGAGTATCTTTTCCTGAATAGTCACAGCATCCCCCCCCTTATCTGCCTGTAGTCATACATCCACCCACTCCCCAGCTGGGTGAACACACAGAGAAAAATGCTATAAACAAGCACTTTACTTCCCTGCTAGGAAAAAAACAAACACACAAAAAGCCCTAGTGACTTGGCTTACAGGACTGAGTTTTAAGCTCAGGAGATGCCATTGCTCAGGATTCAAGCTGTGGCTGCTTAGCACGATGTAGTACCTTTTCAAGTGCCAAGGCTCTGGTGTGGAGAACCAGCTTAATATTCTCACGAGTGAGCAGACTCATGTGAACCAGAGACCTTAAAACATCAGCAGAAACTGCTTGAATACTCTGTAGTTCAAGAGCTTGTAGGCAAGTCAGCACGTTGCCCCCCAAAAAGCCAGTAAACCGAACAAAAGCCAGGGCTGACTGCTCTTGAACAGATAATCTTTATGAATGAGATTAATGCTTCTGGAACAGTAAAACTATTGAAGCTGCCTTCATCATTCATACACTATCAATTAACAACCAAGTAGGTTCTCTAGACCCAAGTGGAAAGGAAATGCTTATATGGATTATTGCGTGTAGGCAATGCAAGTAAAATTAAAAGCTTTATGAAATGTAGCAAAGGATCACGGAAGGAGACCTTCCTTTCAACTTTGTGGTTAATATCCATCCTCAGTGAAGCCAAATGTTACATTAGGGTAAGTGGAAAAACTGTGTAAAATTATAATATCAATTAGAACACCTCGTTAACTGGTCTGGTGAATCAGAACTGCTGATGGAACTAAACTCAAGGCTTGAAAATACTTCAATCAATGCTATCCTTGCCTTTTAGGCATTACAGATCTATCTCAAATCTCCCAGAAAACTGATTTAAGCCAAGATGAATATTCCTAAAATGTACTGTCAATATCAAAAGGCTTAATTGTTCTTACAAAACCATTCTCATCAAACTTTACTACTGCCAGGCGACCAGCTGTCCTATAGACTGTGGGCATGTTCAGCCTTGGCTCAGCTCCATCGACTTAAGTGAAGTTATGATAGGAATAAATATGGACCTATTTTTGGTACTGCAGGCATTTTGCACATTCACATCCATCTTTTGTCCCTGATCAGAGTGTCAAATATATAAAAGCCTGATCCCGTCTACAGAGTTACATTGCCATTTCATAAAACAACCCAAAAAGGTGTAAATGGGACCAAGCTCCTAATTTTTGTGTTCCCACAACAGGAACAATAAAGGTTAGAAAAGGGGAATGTGGGTAGAAGCATTATATAATCTGGCATCCTCTCACCATAGCAATTATAATCTGTACATGTGAGTTCTTTATATAGATCAGAGAGGAAATGAGGAAACCTTGGTTCTGTTCCCAGTTCTTTTCACAGAAATCTTGTCTGCAGTACACTAATTCTGATCTAAAATCCCTTTTGTAATCCCCTGACACGTTTCTAATTCACACTGGGTTTAATTCCACCTCATTTTGTAAGTGTCATGTTTTAACAAATACACAAGCTAAGGTCCACCTGGACAAGAACACTCATTACACTCATTTTCAGAAGATATGTAAAAAGTTTAACTCGCTACACTAGTGATACAGGCAGATACTTTTGCATGGTGACATAAAATGGTACCATTTTAAATGAGCATCTTCTGAATGATGCCGGCATTTAATCCTGTTCCTGCACCAGAACACTTCATGGTTTTGTAATGTAAGCATGAACAGTAGGAGCTGGCATCATGACTGCACTGAAATAATTTTCCCATCTCGTTTCAGACGAGTTTGGTTTTTGTTTTTTTTTATTTCATGATACATTTATCATTGGACTACATGGCCAGCATTTTACATAAATCTTATTCTGGTGGTGCTTCACTGAAAAGTTACCTAAGTTTCTGTTGTCATTAGAAATGCCTTTTGATCCACATCTTTGATTTCACTATGTTTCCATCCTTTTTGGCTCTGTAGCCATATCAGTATCTCAGAATCTAATAAAAATTGGGCTCAGGTGGCTGGAGACAGACACACTGACAGGGGTCTGTCAACGGCTTTGAAAAGGTCCATCTCTGACTTTGCATGTCAAGTTCATTCCTCAGTCTTAAACTCATCAGGAACAGAAGCAAAAGGGATGAAGAATGCAAGAGCTTATTTCAATTAGTGCTTTCTGCTGTGTTGTAAGATTTAGATGCATATCGTATGTCTATACTGTAGTCACAGCAGTGACCACTCTGTAAAACATGTTCACTTGAATAATCTTTACGAGCCTAACAGAGTAGTCTTGTCATGCCAACCTATATCTCACCTTGACTTACATATCTCTTAATATCTGTGACCATAAGAAGAGACATCATCTTTCCATGCCACTAACAGCACCTGGAATAAATATTTCAATACCATTTTAGAAAGATGCTTTCAAATCACGTCTTCCCAACAGGGATGTGCATCTAGGTGTTCTTAATCTATTCATGTGTCCTTTGTTTCCACAAGGTTAATAGTACTAGCTCCTATATTATTTTATGCCTGATTTGACATTGCCTGTGGCTTCATATAGTTGGAAAAGCAAAGAAAACATCTGTGACTAATGAGAATATCACAGAAGGAGGATGATGATGATCCAAATACCATAAACTACTCTTGACTTTGAGAACCATCAAGTTAAGATGAAATATGAAGAAGAGCACCTAAAAAAAATGCTCTCTTCCCTGTGCTGCTATTCTCACTGCCTTCTCAAGAAGTGGCAGGGAAAAAAATTCCACTACTTAGAAGCTAACAATCTCACATCATCAGGTAGTCACCTTCTGTAACCTCACTGTCCCTTACTGGCACATTTCAGAGACACCTGCTCCATCATCTGAAAGAATCGTCAGAGCCTAAAGGTCAAAGCCATCTGAGAAGCAGATGGGAAGAAAAGGCTATATTTCAAAGCCTTTTTTTCAGCTGGATCTGCTTAAGCATTCCAACCCAGCCTCAGCTGCCACCAGTCTCTCCCACATCAGCAGTTTTGAACAAACACAAATTGGCCAGATTATCATTAAGCAACTTAAGCTATTTTGTAAAGAGCAAAGTATCACTATTCACACTAAATGGTGAGAGTCAGATTTTCTCCTACTCTAAATCAATGCGGTCTCTCTACAGCCAACATTAGAATTTGACTTCCAAATTGGAAGTATTTAGCAAAATCTTCTTTAGATAACTATTCCAATCAGATACTACACTCACATTATCTCCTTTCCCATCAGCACACATTACCAATCAATTTGTATTAAAGAAATTCGCTTGAATTCTGAGCCCACGCATCCATTTCAGCTGATGATGCACAGTGCAGTTCCGCAGTCATGGAAGTAGTGCATGCAGTGCTCACCAACTGCCAACTATATATCAGAGAACAACAAATATCACCCCACACTTGCAGGCTTTGCCAAGTACACTTCACAACCAAAGTCTGCAGGCAGCCGTTCTTCTTAGAACAAAAAAACACGAGCATTCCCAGAGGGCAACCATTCAGGAGCTGTTCGCTGCTGGAGGTCACCTGCAGTGCACCATATAATGTCACAGTGATTAATTGCGATGTTCCAAACAGCAGCTATTTCTGAAGGTGTTACCAGAAAAAAAAAAATCATATATAAACCTAGATTGTTCATAATGATATAAAAGGGAACAAAAAAAGTGTTTAACACCATGGCCCAATATGAATTTCCCTACTTCCATAGCTCCTCTAAAGAAAGATTAGTCTTGATTTGATGTTTATGGAAAATAAAAGCACATCCTTAGAAGCTAAAATTGGGGTACACCAATTCTTAAGACAAAAAATTCAGTAAAACTTCTTCAGATTTACACAGACGTAAGTCAACATTCAGCTCAACAGCCATGACCATTCTTGAGAGCCCATGTCCAAAAAAACCAGTTTGCCATCACCATCTCTAAGGTGGCCATGTACCACAAGGCAATTTGACCATAAACTGTGGAAGAACAACAGAAAGTACTAATTCATATTGTATTTAAGAATCAAATGTACATTTGAGGGAGAGGTTAGCCGTACCTGCCAAATATCACACTTGGGTTTAAACCAGCTTCAAAGATCACTTTGCAAGGAAATGTACAGGGAACAGTTATTCTTTAATCTCTCTATTAATCTGACACAGAATAATCAAAACTAAAGTGCTGCAGGGCCACCACAGAGCCTCACGCATGGCAGTATCAAGCTTCCCTTCTCCAATTTCCTTATATTTCCTTTGTTCTCTCATTCTCCCGCTAGCAAACTGATAACTAACCCTCCTACTGTTTTAATACTGATTTTCTCAAGCTTTCATAACATCCACCACTCAAATATGGCATAAAAAAACCTGAATGTTGTCCTAGTTTTTTCTTTTATACCAAAACAAAGGAGGTTCCCAGTGTAATGATTAATGACATGTTTGTTGCCTTAAACAGCTTTGATATTTCAACATTTAATCAACTTTACTTTTTTAAGGTGGCGGGACATTATTCCATCCTAAGGTCTTCTGCCACTCTGAATTTTACTCATGATGCTGCAATGAACTCAAACTGTTTAAAGCTACAGTCTAAAGCCCTAACAACATTGCATTTACCTTATGCATCCCAGCACATGATATTTAATAATATGCTCTCAGTGTCTGGAATATAATATGCTGCATCACTCTAAGGAAGATCTGAATGATGTTTAGCTTTGGAAGACAAATAGCAAACATAAAGAATAACACTGAGAGAGATTTTTTCTGTATTTTATATTTCCTCTCGCCACTTCAGAAATAAGATCATTGCAAAATAACATTTTTTTTCAGATAGATGAAATTTAGTTGATCTTCTGTGTGCAGAGAGACCTTTATGAGAATTAACATTAGGTTTGTTTATTCCAGCAGTGAAACAACCTGTATTCAAGCTAGTCCAAGATTAAAAAAAAAAAAGACAACTGCCTGGAAACTCAAATAATTCCTGTAAAAGCAGTAGTAGTCAATCATTTCTGTCACAGCATTAGTGTATTATTGGCTGTTGGCAAATGGGTCAACTTGTTCGAGGCAAAGTACTTATCAGATGCTCTGTTCCCTTCTATCCTGGTTGGCACATGAAACGACTACGTTACAGATGCTGAAAGAGATGCTGCTGAATTTCAAAATGCATCCATCTGTTTAACTTCCTAAAATTACTTTAAAGTGTTGGATACAATAAACACATCTGCTACCTCAGCATATTAAAAACATCATCTGGAAAATAACTGGCAAATTGTAAACCTTTTCAGATAGCAATCCACGATGAAGTTCCAATGCACATGTAACATCTGTTCCACCTTCAATTATACCTCAAGGCTTTGCACCTCTGGCTTCCTGAAGAATCGAGGCAAGTCCTGACCTTAGTCATAACTATCTCTCTATCTCCTTATCTCACTGTTAGAGCTTCTTTAGGAAAGCGTCACTGGGCATCCATCCGTTCAACCTTGTCACACTCCTTAAAGAGCAGATACTACACTTACTCTCAAACACGATCCAGTATGGAGCCATACGAGTCCATTTGTTAACAGAAGGCCTTCAGACAAACCCCCCCACTGGCACCACGGTGAAAAGGAGTTGTAATGAGCCAGTCAGGTATAGGAGGTAACAACTGCATTTCTGAGAGGTAAAACAATGTTAATTTTAATTCAGAAGAAACTATTCTACTCTTATTATCCAAACCGGAGTGAGTTCAGTGAAGGTCAGCAGGATGGTCAGTCCTTAAGCACTTAACCTGGGAGGAGAGGCTGAGGAACAAGACTTGTCTCACCTGGAGAAGGGATGGCTTTGGGGGCATGTAGCAGCAGACCTTGCTGCCTATGGGGAAGTTATCGAGAAGATAGAACCAGGCTTTACACTGCGGTACCCGAAGGGAGGACAAAAGAACACAGCCATAAATTGCAACCAGAAGTTCAGATTGGGTACAAGGAGAATCTTTCACTATAAGGACAGTGAGGCAGCAGCACAGGCTGCCCAGAGAGGTTGTGCAGTCTCTGTCCTTAGATGTTTCCAAGGCTCAGATGGATAAAGCCTTGAGTAACATGGTTTGATCTCATAGCTGACTCTGCTTTGAACAGAAGGTTAAACTAGAGACCTCCTGAGGGTCCACCTGATCCGAATTAAAATAGTAAAAAAAATCAGGATCCACTGGAAGAACTTAGAGTGGAAATCAGCTATAAACACTAATCTGGTCCATCACAAGAAAATGCTCAGGCAGAAGGTCCGGCAGAAGATTCCAGTAAAAGAAATTTTGGAGAGAATATCGTAGCACATGATTAAGTGTGATTTTTCTTTCAGTTCTTCTCCTACATCTCTCACAAACATGAACATGGTATTACTTTGTGTTATGTGAACAGATGCTTACATTTGCAATTTACATTAACCTAGTCTGCATTAACAGTGATTTCGTCAGCAAATGCCAACCACAAAGGATTTTTTTCACTCCAGGGCAGAATGTATGTGTAAACTGCAGCACCAGGACATCCCCGCAAGTTCCTTTGCTACCCACTGAATTCTCAGTTATAGTCTTAAGGTATCTTGATTTCACTTGCAGAGTGCAGGCAGAGACCTGGCATAACATAAGAGAGGAAACACAGAAGTGTCTTCCAAGGATCAGTGGCCACCAGAAAGACTGGCAGGAATGCAGCGAGATACTGGAGACCACCCCCAGGGAGTCTGCCACATCCACCTGAGAGGCAAGTAAAAAATCCAAGAAGGGTGCTCTGGCTAAATGCACATGTAGCATGGTTGAGACAGTCATTCAGTAACAGAAATTCGTATTTGATACATGATATTAAAGCAAGACCTTTGAAATGCATCACTTAGCAACAGCACTAACACTGTTCCATATGTAGATAAATGTGAAACAAAATTTTCTTTGCTGTAAATAGCTTGTGCAATTAATAGTAGCGAGCTGTTCCTGTCTTTTTCCAGTTACAGACTCAAGATTAAATGGCATTAAGTTACCTCACGCAGTTCTGGACCACCTAATGTTAGAAGAGCAATTTGAAGATGAGCTGTTGCTCCTAATTACCAGAATTAAAAACTGAAATGGCAATGCTCACTTTTAAGAGCAAGATGATTTCTTTTATCAGGCATAACTTTCCATTGCTCTCCCCTGCCATCACTTTCATCTGAGGATTCCTGCACTGAAACTTTTAACACAGAAATGCCATCATTTCAGAACACTTTGGGTCACCATTTTGGGCTTTTCAAAATAAACTAATTTATTTATCCTTTGCTAATTATCATAGAATCCACAGAGTCATTAAGGTTGTAGAAGACCTCTAAGATCATCCAGTCCAAATGTCAGCCCAACACCACTGTGTGTACTAAACTATGTCCCAAAATGCCAAGTCTACATTTTTGAACACCTCCAGTGATGGAGACGCCACCACTTCCCTGTGCAGCTTCTTCCAACATTTGACCAAATTACCCTTTAGTCC